>NC_138727.1:65390738-65805738 GCF_965113295.1 Leuciscus leuciscus
TTCAATTATAACACTTTATGTAAAATAATATTTTAAAAAATATATAATAGTTTTTGTCAATTTCCCATTCATTTGAGTGGGGGTCATTTTTGTGTGACTTTTTTTTTTTTTTTTTTGCTCAGATCATGACTTTTTTTTTCTTCGTGTGTTCACATACCCAATGCCATAAAAGTCACCAAGTTTCGTAACATTCCGATGAAGCTGTGATTTTTAAAAATTCTAAACAGATTTTTGTAATCAAAATGTATTGGTGTGTATGTGTATAAAAGTGTTTGTATGTGTGTGTGTGTGTGTGTGTGGGTGGGTGGGTGTCTTTTTTGCACTCTTGATGTTGATGAGTGTCACCCCTTTACAACTGTGTACTTTTTTTTTTAGGATTGTGGCCGATTTGTAGATTGTACACACAAAAATTCGGAGAATTTTTTAGTTTTTGTCAATTTCCCATTCATTTCCAATGGGGGTCATTTTTGACCGAAGACCACAAGTGTGACTATTTTTTTTTACGACCACTTAGCATGCTCGGATCATGACCTCAATTTTTTTGTGTTCACATACCCAATGCCATTAAAGTCACCAAGTTTCGTAACATTCCGATGAAGCTGTGATTTTTAGAAATTCAAAACAGAAAATTGTTCGGTCAGAAATGATTAAATCATTAAAATTGTACAAATATAGCATTATTATTAAAACTGCACTATATTAATAAGAATGAGCTGTTAATTTAAACATTTATTAATAATAATAATAATACCAGCTGACAGGTTTCCCTGTATGCTTACGGAATTAATTATATATATTTACATATATTCATTTAGCTGACGCTTTTATCCAAAGCGACTTACAATTGCTATATATGTCAGAGGTCGCACGCCTCTGGAGCAACTAGGGGTTAAGTGTCTTGCTCAGGGACACATTGGTCTCTCACACCAAAGGCATGTGTCTTATCCATTGCGCCACCACCCCTAAGTATATAATATATATATTATTAGAAAAACTAATTATGTAGGCCCCGTTGTCCATAATACTCACTCCAAGCCAAACTCAAACGTTGGCAGCCCTGGACTATTGCAACAGTGAAGAGAGTCTAACGTAAGACATAAGCAGCTTTATTTATTATTTAACAAACTGTTGCAATGATGCAAACTACTCACATTGTTGTCAGATTTCCATTTCAAATTGAAAGTATTGCATCATCATTTACTTGATTTATTTTTTGGGGGCATTTTCTTCCTTATTGTGTATGGGGCAGTCGGGATCGCGGTGCAAGTGGAAACAACAGCATTAACACTGCTTACCTTCACACAAAGCGTGTGATATAGTGTGACATGCTAATGAAGGGATACATGTAGGATGATATTCCATGAAATAAGCTAGCGGAATATGGAGCCAGTCACAGAACTTCACACTTCATATTCCTCCCGCTTTCCACCTCTGCTTGCGCAAGAGCGAAAGGAGCGGAAAGTTGGTCGGGTTTTCTCTGAACCTCCCGAGGCGAGTCTCTCTCTCTGTCTCTCACTCTCTCTCTCCCTCTCTCTCTCTGTGTCTCTCTCTGTCTCGTGGGCGGAGGGAAACCCGTTACTTCCTCTCCCAGCACTCATGGGTATAAAACTATGCTGATGTACTGTGCATAACATCAGTTCAGTTCAGTTGCACCTGCTGTGGATTACAGTGTTTTCACACCGCTAGTTTCTGGAGATGTCCGCGTCCACAGATGTCGAGAGCCAGAGCCAGTCCCGGTCCAGGAGCCGGTGTCTGGACACCTTCCTCACCGGGTCCGTGATCGCGCTCTTCATCATGTTCGCGGTCACGCTCGCGGGCGCGCTCTGGTTCGCCAAACACATCGAGAACGAGCTAAACGGGAGAACATCACGAGAGTCCGAAGCGGAGTCGGGCGCGTTGATCGCGAATCTCCCCGACACGGGAATCGCGTATAAGGTGAGGTTTTACCCTACAAATATGACATTAAATGTTTTTCGAGCATGTTTTTAAGGTTTTAAATGACATTACAAATATATTATTTGAAGCAGATTCGGTAACACTTTACAATAAGGTTCATTCATATATTAACTAACATAAAGTAACCATGTGCAAAACATTTGTTACAGTATTTATTAAAGTTGTTAATGTTAGTTCATAAAAATCCAGCTGTTCATTGTTTGTTCATGTTAGTTCACATATGTTAACAAATACAACCTTTGACTTTAATGATGTATTAGTACATGTTGAAATTAATATGAACCAAGATTAATAAATGCTGTAGAAGTATTGTGCATATTGTAAAGTGTTACCGTATGCTCTTATTTATCATGTCATGGTACAGTTTGATGTTTTTGAATATGTACGCAATAAGCATGATTGTTTGGACCCAGTGCAAATGTGTTATTCAAAGTACATTGACCCTTCTGATGGAGTCGAGTCACCTTCATCTATACAGCGCTTTTAACCATATAGACTGTTTCAAAGCAGCTTTACGGTGATAGTAGGACATTAAAGTAACAGAGACTGTTTAGGCTTTACAGCAGCTCTAGAATAAAGTTTTTGTCCAGCTAAAGTTAGTTTTGATTTACAAAGTTATTCACTTAATAATCATTCAATATTATGATACCTAGACAGAACTTTTTATGCAGCTCAGTTGCCAGCTTTGATTTTAGAATCATACTGTTAAAGTTATACAATCCTAAGTTTTCTGTAAATAAATGAGCGTAATTCTTTAGAAAGTGGTGGATGGTTTAAATAAACCAGGACACAGATCTGAAGAACCCGATGCAACATGTGTTGGCCTAGATAAACCCCAGGCAACTGGCCAGTTGTAGACATGTGATGAGTCAGCACCATTTCCTCTCGTCGCTCGTCTCTCTCTGCAGGTGTGCAAGACTTGTTGAACCCGTTTCTAATGTGTGTGTTTTTTCTGTCTTCTTTCTTTTTAGATGCAGAATTTTGCATACCTGAGGGCCATTAAAAGTAAGTTCTTACCATTGTATATTTCAGACACTGTACTCCAAATAATGCAATGCAAAGGAATTGTAAAACCCAGTATGAGTAGACCACTTGTGTTTAAACTAGAATATTTCTTTAAAGAAAAGGAATTTTATTTGATTTTAAAAGCATTTAGTTTCTTCATTTAATATGTAATATATCTTCACTTGCTGTTTTTTTTCTCTTGTACAGAACTTTGGTTAACTTCGGTTGTTTTTAACTTGTGCTTTATAAGTAAACTGTATTGTGTTGTATTGTATTGTAAAAGTCTCTTTGTCTTTGCCCTGCAGGTGAACTGAAAAGTGAAAATATGGCGTGGGAAGGTTTCGCTTACGGGAAGACTCACACCATCGGCTCTCTCTACAGCTACGACAAAAGTCAGAAAGCACTGGATGTGACGTATAGTGGAAGCTACTTTCTGTACGTCCAGCTCAGTCTATCCTGCAGGGGACTCTGTTCGGATGGCCAATTCACCGTCAGCTTTTACAATCGCCAGAACAGCAAGGAGCTCTCCTGTACCGTCAAGTTACCGGAAGTGAACGGGACAGATCCGATCAGACAGACCTGTTGGCATGTCGTCACTTTCCCGGACAACGGGGACCGGCTGATGGCCAAATCTGAGATCCAGGGCTCACCGGGCGACTGGAGTCTGGAGGTCAACGACTCTGGATTTGGGATATTCCGCGTGGACGGACTGGACGGAGTACAAGCAGCACATCATACGTGACCGAACTGATTCGGACCGTCTTCGATGCACTCAGGACTGTTTTCATACTCAGTCCATCTTGACTCCACTAATGTCCGCAAACTATCTTGGCTTATTTGGCGATGCCTTCAGCTATCATAAAGACTGGCACTTTATCATCTTAGCCTCAGTATTCTTATGCATTCTGCCAAATTTGGCAGGTTTTCCTCTACAACAAAACCCCATAATATGCAAAGACATCTGGAGACTGAACGGATAAGCAATGCTCCTTAAGCACTATTTATAATTGAAATATATTTATATGTGTTTAACATTTTAAAGACTTGTTATATTTATATCATTTTTTTTATACTGTATATAATGTGTGCAAAACACTACGTGTGTGCGGCGTCAGAACTGATGAAAGGGATATGACTGTACTGTATTAGCCTCGCGATGTTTCGGTACATCGCAGAAATAACGTGAACTTTGACCTACACATCAACACTTAACTAGTGTACTAACTGCCTTGGTTGGGTCTGTATTATCACTGTACGTTTGAGAACTCAAAAAGCTGCATGTGTGAATGAATGTGAGCATCTCTACACACACACACACATGGATTGTGCGTTTGTTGTGAAGCAGAGCTGGTCTGAATGCTAACAAACTCAGGAACTCTAGAGATGAATGTAACGATGATGACAATGTGTGAAATGCTTTATTTTGTATACTATATTTAATAAAACAAAATGTTAATTTTACATAACTGTGGGGGTGTTTGATGAAAAATAGACAAGCATAAACTAATATAGCGTTAGCATCATGTACCGAGCTAACACAAATAGGTTCGTTTTGCTAACGTTCCCATATAATGAACATATTATTTCTGATGTTCTCCCCATATGGAAAAGGTTTGCTAAAAACTCCCGTGATTCTTATATGTTCCAACAGAATATTGTAAGGGACATATATGCTGCAAAAACCACATATATAAATTGCATAATATTAATGTATTTTCAATCATATTATGTCATATATGTCCTCTATACAACTAAAGCCATATAGATTTTCATGATGTAAAACATAGGAAAATAAATTCTAATTTAATATGAATGTCCAGCATGGACGTGTATAAAACACAGTGCAGTTTACCAGTCAGTATAAGGCTTTACTTCACTCATGCTTGTTCTTATCTTGTCCTAGGTTGAGCCCTATGCCTGTAGTCAATCATGGGTATATACTGTATAATCAGCCTTAGATTAAACACAACATTTAAACTACACACACAAGCACACATTTATTAGAGTGTGTTCTACAAGATACAGTTGCATATTTCACATATCAATATCAATATGATTTAATTTTCATTTGTGACAATTTCTCTGAACTTTATCACAGTACTAGTATACAACAGTTATATTCTTAACATAAAACTTTCCTAAATGTCGAAGTGATTCTTATGCTTATCACTCTAAAAAATAATTCAGTGGCTTAGTAAATATCACAGTAATAATTAACTTTATTAACCTAATAAAATCTCTGAATATCATTTACTTGATAGTTTGAGTTGAACATACCGAAATAATTGACTAAAACTCCAACAATTAATTTTGTCTGAAATTTACAGTTAAGTTTGAAGTTTTTCACTAAAATAATTTAGTATTTGACTAACCAATTATTTATTTAAAATACACTGAGCTAATATATTTGTGAAATTTCCATCACAATATTTGAGAATGGATAGAGTTTTATCTTCATAAGTGTAAAGTAACTGTTTCGAAGCCCAATTTTAGACTTCTTTGTGTTGATTTAAAATTATTGTATGACTCTCTTTGTTAATCACCTAATAAGAAAGCTGCTAAAACTTCTTTGTTGCTCAAATAAATTATGGTTTCATTATAAATTACTTCCTGATTTTCTGAAGATTATTATTTATTTATGTATTCCCAATGTTATTTATTTCTAATTACTTGTACTCATTTTTTTGTATTTGTAGTTTCTATGATTGTTTTGTGAATTGTAATTTTGTTTTAGTAGACTATCCCTTATCTACTGCCTTGCTTTACTTTGAGTTTACTGTCTTATTTTTTTTTTTTTTTTTTTTTGTGCTTGATACTGTATCCCCTGTGCTTTTTAACACGCATAAGAAATTGATTAAGTTTACTCAGGGCCAGAGTGGGACTTATTTTCAGCCCTGGAGTTTCATGCCTTAGACCGGCCCACTTTAGTTCCCGATTGACAATTAAAATAATGTAATTAAACCCTCAGTATATAAGGCCCAATCTTTCAAGGGCTATCTGGCCCTTCCCCCTACCCCTCCAACCAAAAAAGAATCGAGACAACCCTACCCCTTCACGGGAACGCGCAAAACGGAGGGGTCAAGGGCCAAGGGGTGAATTGGGATTGAGCCAAAGGCCACATCCACACGAAGCCAGAGCTTTCCCTATCCGATATTTTTTTTCCCCGCTCAAAAAAAAAAATCCGTAAACACGGCGTCGTCTCAAGAAATATCTGCGTACACACGAAACCACTGAAACGGACTCAAAACGATGTAGTATACATGCCAGACCAGTATGTGGCGCTGTAATTCTGCCACAGACATACACTAAAAACGGAGAAGAAGACTTAAAGCATGCGCATAAACCTAAACCTTGCGCGCTGTATACTATGGCTGTATCCAACAATAATATTAGGCACAGTAGCTTCTTTTTTTCTTTTCTTTTTTCTTTTTTAAACAAGAACTTTGTTGAACAATATGAAAAACCATAAATGTAGTTGCTGTGACTTAAATGTAGTTGCTGTCTGACTAGTTGACCATCTAGTTGGTTCATCATCGTTTCACAAAATGTACGGATTGGCCGTACACACGAAAACGCAAGGGCGGCGTTTTCAGATTTATCCACCTTGGGACAAAAAATAGCAGTTTCAGTCTCCGAAAACGCCGGATCCGTGTGGACGAAACGCCAATACGATAAAAAATGTATACGTATACAGCGAAACGCGTCTCCGTGTGGACAGGCCCTAAGTCTGCAATAGTGCACTGTTCTGTACAGCCTTGTAATTAATCGTATTTTTCAAAAATATAATTTTCTATTCAGTGCAATATCAGTACACAGGGTTTTATAAATACAGAGGTCCCAAAAGTGATCTTGCTAGGGGGTTCGGGGGCATATTATTTTTCCACTGTCATTGGCAAAGAACATCTGACTGTGTTAAATAGGAATCCATTGTAATAAAGTTATTCTCATTATTATGCAATAGCTCTACCTGCTCTCCTCTCTCATCTCCTTCTCTCATTCTTCTTCTCTCAGTCTCTTTATCTTTACCTGTGAATCTCCCCTTCCTGAAGCTGAGCTTAGATTGATACAGTCTTTGTAAAGTGATTATTTATGTCGGTCGTTTAAAATTTCTATCGTAAAACAGCTGTTTAGTTTAGCCACTTGCACCTTATCTCGTGAAGCGTCGCGTCGCGCTTCTGTGAACATAAATCCCGCTTGCTTTGATCGGTCATCTCAAACATTTTGCCATTTCTGACGAGCGGTGTTTGAGTGCTGAAGCAGCTCAGATGATGAGGTCGGTTATCGTCGCGATATGCGAATCATTGCAGCAGTTAATATTAGGCAATTATTTCACAACGTTCATTATACACTCAGGAAAAATCAGGAGACCTCAATGGTCGGTACGGCCCTGACACGTCTATTTGGCCGCTTGAGTTTCTAGAGATATTTTATTATTCTGGCCTTTTCAGCGCCGCCTTTGCGCCTATAGGCTATCCATGTTTTGTATCTCTTCTTTTTTGTTCGCACATCTCTAACAAAGTGACTATATTTGTATTTGTTTGTGGGGCTGCGATAAAAAGCATTAAGCATAAGGAAAGCATTCAACCCAGTGCCATGACAACACCGGCCCTCCTGGCCAATAAAACAGACCGGCCCACCCGGAATTCTCCCGGTGCTCCCGATTAGCCAATCCAGGCCTGAGTTTACTCAATTAAAACAATGCACCCCTCCCCCACCCTCTGACTTGACGACACTCAACGGTTGAGTAAGCGCGCGCTGTTTGAGCTCTCTCCAGTCCAGAACAGTTCTCCTCTTCTCTTCTCAGCGGCGCAGAATTGGTGGGTTTCCTCTGTGAAATTCAGGTGTGTGTATGTTTTATTTTATCTGTATAATCATTTATGTGCTTCAAATCATTTTATTTAATGCGAAAGAACATACAGAGACGCAATGTTACTCACCTTAAACGAGTGTCGACTCGCGCCTGCCTTTTTTTTTGTACAGGACATGTATTGGCCTTACATGAAACACAGAAGGTAATTCTGGCCGATTTAAGTAAGGAAGATATATGGCTGCTGTATATGAACCATGCAGGTTTTTTTCATATGGGTCAGAACATTTAAAACGTAAAAAAATAAATAAATAAAAATAAGTAATGTGAACATTATGGAAACATTCTGTTTTTATCATTTTGCAAACATTTCAGAAAAAGAAAAAAATGCTCCATGAATGACGTATATAATTTGTTTTTGTGCTAGCGTTTTGAGAACATTAAAGATCAGATATGAACAAACCTTCTACTAATGTTACTGGAAGAATGTTTATTCATAACTTATAACTGTGACAAAACCTTGTCATAATGTTAGCAAAAGGTCTGAGAACATTTCCTGTTTCAACAGCGTCTCAGATGTTTCTGCTAAACATTAAAATGAGCCAGTAGGAGTTATACACTATATACTCGCTTACGAGAGTGGGTGAAGGGCAGTGCTGTGCTACTGGAAGAGATTCAGAGACACTTCTGGAGCTTTCTGCATGTCCATGATGTGATTCTTCATATGTTGCCTGTTACCAAGCTGATTGGTCTTTTAAAATTAGATGCATGCAAGCAACAATAAATTGGATGTGAGGAGTTTGTATTGACATTTGGGATTATGTGCAAAAAAAATATCTTGGCACTGTATGCTACAAAGCACTCTTAAAAATAAAGGTTATTTTTATGGCATTAATGATTCCATAAGAAGCTTGAACATCCATGAAATCTTTCCAAAAAAAAAAAAAAAAAAAAAAAAAGATTATTAAAATGTTCTTCACACTAAGAAAAATGGTTCTTTTAAGATGCTAAAATGAAGCCGCTTCTATCCGAGAAGTCTCTCTCCCCTTCTGGAAGATTTACATTAGCTGCCAGTTAATTATAGAATTGAGTTTAAAATCCTATTACTTGTTTATAAATCTCTACATAATCAAATGTCTAATTTACTCCACTATAATCCCTCACGACGCATCTGAAGGTCTGAAGATCAAAACTTACTAAAAAATTCCAAGAACTTGCTTAAAGTGTTCAAGCTTTTTCTGAGGCTGGTCCCACTTTATGGAACAGCCTTCCTAATCCAGCCTTAAAACATATCTCTTTCCGTTGGCTTTTAACACATAGTAATGTCTTGTTTTGTTCTTCCCTGTTTGCAGCACAATTGCCAACATAAATGCACAACTTTAAAGGAGATTTTCTCAATGTTTTGATTTTTTTGCACCCTCAGATTCCAGATTTTCAATAGTTGTATCTCGGGCAAATATTGTCATATCCTAACAATTTAAAAAACATTGACCCATGTGGCTGGTTTTGTGGTCCAGGGTCACAAATGTGCTTTAGAAATAAACTAAACTGAAGAACTGCTCACTGAAAAGTTCTTTGAGGAACCAATGGTTCTTCTATGGCAAAAGCTCCTCTTGGAACCTTTGATGTTAAGAGTGTGAAGGGGCACTTAACTCTCCATTTAAAGGAGTTTTCCTGTCTGGGAGAACCAGCTGAGAGGGTAAAATGTGTGTCTTTCTTTCCTCTGATGAGGTCTCTTCATCAGACCCTGTGGGAGGAAAGTTCTGCCAAATCCAGGCCATCTCTCGCCCACGTCACTTACTGTCAGAGACGCTAGAGAGAGTTTCAGTGCTCACCGCACACTGACACATCCGGCACAACACTCAACAAACAAACAAACAAACATACAAACCAGGCGCCTGAAACCCAATATACTTCAACATTCTTGTCACTGTAGAAGACGAAACAGGAAAGATTCAGAAGGACAGACACGAAGAGCTTCTTTCTAAATAAAGTTTGACAGGCAAACTTGACTAAGATCTTGCAGAGAAATGAATGCTTTGCATCTCTCAAACGGATGTTTAAAACTTTGGGCATGTTGTGTGCAGAGCGTCCGGAAACAACATGAGTAAGTGCGAAAATTCACTTTACAGCGTCTGACTGGAACCGAGCAAGTGTGAGAGTTCATGAAACTGAATCTTGCAGGAGAAACTCCACCGAAGACATGAACATCTCAACATGAGTCAAACGAAGACTTTCTCAGTCTCTCTCATAGTGAGCGATTCACACACTTTATTCCAAAGACCAAAAAATAAAGAATAAAGTCTTGCCGACCTCTGAAACATATTTCATTTCGGTCTGACATCATTGATCCCTTTTGATTTTCCTGCTTCACTTGGAAGAAAAATGGCACATAGTGAAAGTAGAGTGAGTAATCATGCAGTTTCTCGTCAGTTGTAACAGTGCGGTGGTACTGGAAGAGATTCAGAGGGAAAGCTCTTTGCATGTCCGTGATGTGATTCTTCATATATTGTCTGTCTGAAAGCTGATTGGTCAGCACTTTTACCTTTAGTTTGTGATTAGTAGTGAATGTCAACACCTGTAAGCAAAGTCCCTTTCATGGAAAGTCTGTTCGATCGGAGGCCATATTTGCAACGTCTACAGGCAACTAATGTCCTGAAATCCTGAAATCTCAAAAACTACTCGGCAAACTCGCATTACAACTAACATATTTCAAACCAGCAACAAAAAACTGTCCCATAAATGTTGTTTCCTATATAGTCACACAGTGTTAAAAGCGTATAGAGAGCTGCAGGTGTGTGTAGTATTTAGATGCTTGTATTTTTGTAGGCCCTGAAACGAGTTTCCCCAAAATCAATGTTTTTTTTGTTTGTTTTTTTTTAAACGGGGTTTTGGTTGAATGTCTGAATTAAGGTCTGTGGTGAACACAAGGTTCACATTTGATCCTACGACAGAAAAAAAACCCATGTGATTTTTTAAAAGCTTTTACGTGTCTTGGAAAAGGCATTTGCTAACAAGTGTCTAAATGTGACGACAGGTTGTCATGTATTAACTATTGGCTTTAACAGCCTCGTTATGTGTATAGCCTCTTGCACACTCTTTTAACTCAAACTTACTTTAAAACAAAGACTGAAAGCATTGCTGAAGCTTAATGATGGTGACGTCGAAGCCTATTTCGTCTATAGCTTAACGTTTCGATTTTTACTTCTGGTGATTGAATTTAGGCTTCAAAAATCATAAAACGCTGCGTGTTTAATTGTGAAGATTATCATGACGGACAAAACGTGCAAGAATCATAAACTTTTTGGTGGTCAAAGAGCCCATTTTCCACAATGATCCAAAACCAATGGAAAAATCCTGTCGGGTTTTTGTCGAGGGATGAATGTGAACTCAGCACTAAAACTCGAGTGGATTATAACTTAAACACATGTGATTGGCCATTGCGTTCAAGAAATCAACAATCAGCAGAAATCTCGAAATCAGCAGAAATCTCGAAATCAGCAGAAATCTTGGCATTGCCTCCATTCATTGATTTTCCAGTCATGCATGAATATGCAGGAACTACTGCCATTATCTGACAAAGCGCATTATAAATCAGGTCCTGCTAACATCTGTATGCACATATGCTGCAATAAGAGATATTATCAGTGATTTCTCACATTGGCCTGACTCCGTGTGGCCCTTCTTCTGGTTCTTTGGAAACAATACAGTGCAGGAGGAGGACAGTGAATGACTAAAGAGATTGAGAAAGAGCCAGACTGGATCTCTAACCGCAACGTCTTCCTGTTCCAGGAGAATTGCCAAGTGTTCCCATCAGACTGAACACGTTCAGCAGGATTTCTTGCCATTTCAGTATAAATAGCATGTGACGCAATGGCTGGTTTACATGCACACCAATAATGCAACCAATATGTACATAAACAAAAAAACTAAGCAAAAATAAATTATGCAGATTTTTTTCTTTCATAACTAGACATGAAGACATAATCAATAGTAAATACATAAATCTATTTCATATTAAGCCTTAATTACTTTTGCTCATAATCGGAGAACCCATAGCTACAGTAAAATAGTATTTTAAATGCCATTTCATGCACTCTGATCGATGTGTGTTATTGCTGTAGCGTTACGTAACATGGATATCACGTGTTCACTGGCGGTCCAGAACAGACAAACTACAGCAGCAACAAGTGGCATTTGATATTATTATTACAGTATTTATTGTAACTGATTTATCCGTGCACATCATTATTGTGTTAATAATGTTGAATCAGAATAAGTTCCTCTTGCAGCATCTCCTCTCTTCTCTGATGATGTGGGCGGGGCTAAAACCTGTCACTCACATGAGATCAGCCAATAGCAAACCACAACCATCCAATCAGTTCCCCACAGACCCAGTCAAGCCCCGCCCACATGTGTTCTTGTTCCAGAAGCGTTTCACTCGGATATACGACACAATAGAGGAGAAAAGACGAGAGCAACCTACGTTTCATGACGACTTTACAATTCCTTACTGGGTTACACTTTATATTAAGGTGTCATTGTTACAGTGTAATTCTATAAGGACTGATAGGTATGTACTATAGGGTTAGGGTTTGGTTGAGGGTTAGTTGCATGCAATTATGCATCATTTACTGTTATTACTATGGTAAGTACATGTAACATTATGTAACAAGGACACTGTAAACTAAAGTGTTGCCCCTCACTGGACATGGTACCGTAGACAGTGACTGTTACAGATGCCCAGTTGTGGAGACCAAGACGAGATGAGCGAGCCACAGTTCTGACACAGATGTACGTCTCCTGCCTCAGGACAACAGCTGATAGACAAGCAATATTCCTGCTAATCCCACTGAATATAACAGGAGAACATGAGCAGATCTGCAGTGAAGGACGTTCCTGGTTCACTCCTGCCACCTGTTGATGGATGTGGAGAAATGAAACATGTTCACTGGTATTATCTTCACATGCACACTGATGGTGGATCTCAAGCATCACTGACTGTGTTTTCAGAAAGATGCACTCAGAGTAAAGCATCTGACAAACTCTAGTGTCTTCACACTCCCAATAATGTTCATAAACATGCAGTGTGACTGAAATAAATGGGTTGTGTTCATGGATCAATATTCCCATTCACACATCAGATGTTTACACTGGATCCGTCTCAGCCCATTACTGCCACTGGGTTTCCCTTGATCATGGTTTATGTTTCTTTTAGTTTTAGTTTTGAATGATGTTCCTGTTATCTCTGTAAAGCTGCTGTGAAACACTCGGTGTTGTAAAGAGCGCTGTATAAATAAAGCTGAGTTGACTTGAACATTATTCCGCACCTATAACTGTCTGGTGTTGGTGTCTCTGGTTCTGGTCTTTAGAGGTTGTTTGGAAAGAAACGAACACCCCGCTTGTCTTTCTTTCTCATGCTATCCGCCATCTCTCTGTGTCTGGCTCTTTCTCTCTGAGTAACAGAAAGAAACGAGAAGAGAGAATGATCTCGGTCGAGTCGATTGCGTATGAAGACAGAACATTTCTGGAAACTTCCACCAAGATGCCAGAAAAAGAAAAGTGCTGAATCAGAAGCTAACACTCTCACCGCCCCCGTCTCTCACTCTCCATCTCTCTCTCTCTCTCTCTCTCTCTCTCTCACTCTCTCTCTCTCTCTCTCTCTCTCTCTCTCTCTCTCTCACTCTCTCTCTCTCTCTCTCTCCCCTCTCTCTCTCTCTCTCTCTCTCTCTCCTCTCTCTCTCTCTCTCTCTCTCTCACTCTCCATCTCTCTCTCTCTCTCTCTCTCTCTCTCTCTCTCTCTCTCTCTCTCTCACACTCTCCATCTCTCTCTCTCTCTCTCTCTCTCTCTCTCTCTCTCTCTCTCTCTCTCTCTCTCTCTCACTCTCTCTCTCTCTCTCTCTCTCTCTCCCTCTCTCTCTCCCTCTCTCTCTCACTCTCGTTCTCTCTCTCATTCTCCATCTCTCTCTCTCTCTCTCTACAAGACCATGAGAACAGTTTCAGGCAGACTCCATGTGCAGTCTACCGGGTGTAGCGGTACATGTATTGGTCATGGTTCAGTGCATTCATTCAGACGATGAAGACACTCACAGGCGATCACACACTCCGATCCAGAAGGGGGCAAAACAGGGAAAACGAGCAGAAGAAGAAAAGACGATATATGCACCAATGCAAAAACAAGAGTTCAGACGGCAAGCAAGAGCTTCCAAGAAGAGTTTCGATTCTACCTATCTGTCTATCTATCTATCTGTCTGTCTGTCTGTCTGTCTATCTACCTATCTGTCTATCTATCTATCTATCTATCTATCTATCTATCTATCTATCTATCTATCTATCTATCTATCTATCTGTCTGTCTGTCTGTCTGTCTGTCTGTATATCTGTCTGTCTGTCTGTCTGTCTGTCTATCTATCTATCTATCTGTCTGTCTGTCTGTCTGTCTGTCTGTCTGTCTGTCGTGAGCCGTGATGTCAAACGCAGCAGAAAAGGAGAAACACAATGTCACTATCTGTCTGTCTGTCTGTCTGTCTGTCTACCTATATGTCTATCTATCTCTCTGTCTATCTGTCTGTCTGTCTACCTATATGTCTATCTATCTCTGTCTGTCTGTCTGTCTGTCTGTCTACCTACCTATATGTCTATCTATCTCTCTATCTGTCTGTCTGTCTGTCTAACATCTCAAACATGACGCCGTCAGACAGTCTGTCACCTGAAGAGCAGGGCGGTTGGATCATGTGACTCAGTTCTACTTCCTGTTGTGTTCAGGTGAGCGTCTGCAGAAGGAAACCACCAGGTGTGTGTAATGTAATGTACACAGAGATGCCATGTCACCACGACCGCACCATATAATGAGTGTACAGGAGCTTGTAGTGTGTAACTGTCTCGATCTTACTCTTATTCTAAAGCCACATTCACTTCATTTCAAAGGGTTTTTCCATTGGCCGTCATGTCTGAGATGCTTCCACTTGATAAAACACAGGAACTCTGATCTGAAGCGCCACACTGAGGTCATGTTGGTACAGATAAATGTGTATCAGGCCTCATCCACACTAATAAGGGTTTCGTTTGAAAACGCATCTTTTTCTCTCCCCTTTGGCCGTTCGTAACACTGAGACGGCGTTTTTATTAATGAAAACGAAGCTTTTTGAAAACACTCTCCAAAGTGGATCAATTTGAAAACTGTGTTGGTGTTGTAGTGTGAACTGTGAGGCCGGAGCTGTCTGAAAGCAATGATGCAAGTTTAGTCATGTGACGCATGTTGAACCCATAGATATTCATGTTTATACCGGTATTGTGTCTGTTATGTGCTAAAAATATAAATTATTGCTAAAGATATTCTACTTTGCACACTCTTCATATCACAGTCCTGCAAAGATGACAGAAAATTCACTGACATTTGCTAAACATGAGGGCAGTTTTAGCGTTTTAGACCAGACATATAATGGTGAGTGAGAGAGACCTGGACCATCAGTGAATGAGGAGATATTTAGATCAATAAAATGATCCTGTCTGTATCATCTCAGTGAGCTTTAGTGAGGCTTTACGCATGTGTTGTAGACGTTTCAGTGTGAGTCACATCCAAACTCTCCAGTGACCTGAAGCCCTGAGATCGACATCTGAAGAAATCTCTTGAGATATCAAGTAATGCTCACACCTTTTATTTTAACTGTTTTGATTATAGGTTTGTCTTTACATTTCTGTTAGCCTGAGGTGGGAAACCCTATGGCAGGGGAAAACTGGTCATGTTTCCCCAGCTATGCTGATGTGTGCAAATTACACACACTGATATACTGTCCAACTTCTCGTTCCGCTATCTGGCTCTTGTGACTGTCGTGAGCCGTGATGTCAAACGCAGCAGAAAAGGAGAAACGCAATGTCACTAGTACAACAACTACTGTAATATCATGACTTATTTTAAACGATGCTTGCATGAATAATATTCTCCGAATTTTGGCTAGATTTTTTTTTTTTAAACAATCTTTACTTTCTCTAAACTGTAAGTGTCACAACTTGGACATCACAACTCTAAAGGATGTAAATGTCGTAACTCACCCACAGATTTTGATCATTGCGTTTGAAATGTTTATTACGTAGTCTCACTTAGACACAACTCATGATTTTTGAGTCATGTACATTTAGTTATTGTGCAAATTGTAGACGATTGTATTTGCGGAAACTAATTGCTCAGAGATCTGAATTGGTTGCGTCTCAAAATCTCATTTGAGAACTGATTCCGGCCTTCTAAATAAAGAGCCAATCGACTATTCCAGTGTCCTGAAACATGCACTTAGCACTGGACTGTACAGGCGCATTGGTTAGGCCAACCTTAAATGCTAACAAGGATGCTAGCTTCTAGGCCAGGGTTTCTCTAACTCGGTCCTGGAGGGCCACTGTCCTGCACAGTTTAGCCCCAACCCTGATCAAACACACCTAGCTGTGAGTTTCTAGTGATCCTGAAGACATTGATTAGCTTGCTCAGGTGTGTTTGATCAGGGTTGGAGCTAAACTGTGCAGGACAGTGGCCCTCCAGGGCCGAGTTTGAGAAACCCTGCTCTAGGCCAGGGGAATGAGGTTCACACGCAGAGCTCTTACTGGCCAACAGCGCTCAAAATGCTAGAGGAAATGCTGGAATCGGTACATTTTTTTAAATTTCAGTACCGACTTGGTACTTTTGACTTGAGGTCAGGGGAGTGAGGTTTACACGCACAGCTCTTACTGGCCCACGGACGTCACATGGAGAGGAGTTGGTTTTGGATGCCGAAATGGCCGACTGACTGATGAACTGCCTTTCCTTGAACGGGACTTTCAAACGGACTGGATGTGATCAGTGGATTACAGTGTGTTGAGGAACAGAACCCAGTCGGCCACACAGGCGAGTAGAAAACGTCTGCAGGGATTCTTGTCTGCCTTTCGCTCTCAACATAAAAAAGAAAAAAAGAAGCGAGCCGTTTGTTTGTTTGTGGTGACAGCAGGTTTTTTGGAAACTTCCGCCGTGAGTGCAGAAATGCGCTGAGTCAGGAAAAAATGCAACCCCTTCCCCCCCCAAAAAAAACCCGTTCCCTTGTCGCGGTCCACTTTCTGTCTTATTCCACCTCGCTTCACCACATCCTCCACACTATCTCCCTGCTTATCTCCATTTTCCCCCCTCTCTCTCTCTCTCTCTCTCTCCCTAGTTCTTTGTGTGGGTTTGATGTGCAGCGCTGCATTCAGCACGTTGAGGTTGAAAACGAGAAAGAGAAAACAAGGTAGATAAGAGACATTGTGCTCGTTAGAAAAGACTCTTGAGATTTCAGTATTTTATTTATTATTATTATGATGATGATGATGATAATTCATTAAATGCACATTCCAGTCAAAAGTTACAATGTGTCGATTGACGCATACAGTATGTAATCTATAAATAACATCCAACACAATGTCAACACTCCCACTCTAACTGTAACACACTGTACATGAATGCTTGATCTCGTCGAGCGCACGCAGCGTGTTCTAGAGGCCCGTTCACAACAAGGATGATAACCATGTAGTTTTAAAAATCAATGTAAAAAAATTAATAAATCAAATGTTCTAATTGTACAAGAGTAGTCCAGATCACAACTATGGTTACGTTCAAGTCCTCCAAGGAAGTTCGTGTTTACGAGGTCAGGTGTGTTTTCAGTTATTTGCGCTGGAGTAAGATGGCAGTGTACCTCCTCTTGTTGAACTACACTAACATACAGCAAGGTTTTTAACTCTATACTTGTAGAAGTGGAAGAAATGTGCATAATTTTTAAATCTTGAGATTTTGATGAGATCCTTCTTGTTTTGGTCACAGTTTTATTTTATTTTATTGCCATTTTATTAATTTTTTATTTACTCTTATTTACTCTTGTATTTACTCTTGACGGCTTTGTTAAAAATAGTTATACAAATAAAATGTTTAATAAATAAATCACACAAAGAAAAGAATGTGCATCAGGTGTGCTTTGCTTTTTTGTTTACTTTATGAAACCACTGTAAACTTTATTTTTTACATATTATATTACAATGCTATTATATTTTGTGCAGGCAATTAGCTTACTTTGTTGTAAATAAAAAAATCTGACCATATCACTGCTAAATACCTTAAGTATTGTGGTATTTCGCCATGTTTCTCACTAACACACACCCAACTCGTAAACATCAGGGCTTAAAGAAAAGCTTCCCGCTCTATTTACGACATTTGTGGAGGCGTTCCTGTGCGTTTGACTCGTACGATCTTTACGAGATGACTTGAACGCACCATATAATAATACCATTTAGAGCGTTTTTCTTTTTCCAGCTGGTGAACGATAAAACATTGACAGCCAATCAGAATCCATCCTGCTTGAAAGAGCTCGAGCATTTAAAGCGGCAGAGGACAAAACTACTACACGTTTGTAATAAACAGTGCTTTGGTGTGGACGCTAATATAGTTATCGTTCTTGGTCTAAAAGGGCCTTTACTGTGGCGTTAACAAACCTGAAGTGGGCGACTTACTAACTTGCTCAGCAAGATTCTCTCAAACTGTTGCTGAACTGAAGGATAAAACCTGACAGCAGAAAAAGATTGATTTATACAGCAATGCTGAGAATTTCAGCGACCCATGAAATCAAGTTTGAGGTGCGTGAAGCGTCTGCGTTCACGTACTTGAGTAGATTATGTTTCTGCCCCAACGATTCAGTCACTAAATATAAAACATCATGGTAAATGTAAGTTAGGTGAAGGTGACAGTCAGTAATAATCAAATCATCTCAGAGGATCTACACTGATAGCACACGTACATCTCAGAGACGTCTATTTGATGTCTGCGTTACATCTGCGAGATGCATTTGCAATACGCTTCCTGACAGATGTTAAACAGACGTTTAGAAAACGTCTTTAAGATGTTTATGATTTAAAATGCATGTAAAACTGTTTTCACTAAGATGTTTTCCATATTAAGTGCTCTTTAGCAGACATCTTACAGACGTACCTGTGCTATCTTAAACTCGTAACAAAAACATGTAATACATATATAAAAACCGACATGAGCTTATAAAATATATATATGGCAGACATCATGTTTACAAGCATATGCCCTTTTACACATTAAACGACCCCAGATGAATCTGAGCTGACACAGTAAGGCAGATCTTTCTCAGGAAATGGTCTGTATAATTAACAGCATGTTGAAATGTGTTTTAATACCATCCATTTTTGTATATCCCCATTCATCATCATTACATTTTAATGGTTATATACTATGAAAAAAGAAATATTGCAAAAAAAAAATAAAATAAAAAAATAATGCAGAATGTCACTTTCTGTTCAACACTGTCATCTTCAAACTCGCCCCTTAAAACCAATGCTTTGATCATATTTGATAAAGCGCATCGTAATAGTCTTTTTCCCCACATAGTTCAGTCAGTTTACAGAAAAAAGTCCTGTTCTCGGCATAAACCACAGGAATACTGACTGTACAGTGTGGTTTGGTAAACCAGTGTTTGCAAGTTAAGATACACTAGACTGGTTGATCATTAGGGTTAAATATAAGACCAACAATTAAGCATTTTTGAAAACCTTGTCAGCCAATCAGAATACATCCTGCTTTAAAGAGCATTTAAAGAGACAGACGTCAAACGCGCGCTTATAATAAACTGAACAATATCGTGCGCTGGTGTGGATGCTAATATAGTTATTGATCTTGTTATGAAACAGGCAATTGGGGGTGGGGGGATTTATTGTTTTATTGTTTAATAATGCGAATATTGGAATAATGCTGGTACTTTGGGCCTGAGGTGAGAAATGTGATTTCTTAAATATTAAAATTATTTTAAAAAATAAATGTATTTTAAAATGGCACCGTCTCCTGAGAAAATGGGCCTTTAGCACACAAACCAGCAGAATATTATTTTACATTTACAGAGAAATGACATCTGATTTCAGCAATACACACTAAATATATTTAAACACCTATAGAAATGAAAAAAATTAGTGGTCGACCAATATAGATTTTTTTTAAGGCCGATGCCGATATCTTAGAGAGCAGGGTGGCTGAGGGCCGATATATTTATAATTTACATTACATAATATTAAATAAATTGCGAATAAATAATTTGTTAAAATAAAAAGATCTGCGAAATAAACAGACTTACATTATACTTTAGTTCTGTAGTTCTATTACAGTATTTTCACAAGTAAAGAAACTGTTAATAAAAATGAATAAAAAGGAAGTAAATACTGTAACCATCAGGGCACTCAGTATTCTGGTGAGTTTGTGTGCATTGAGTTTAGGTTACACTAATTTTACACACAGCACACAGTATGAATGACATGAATATGACAGTGCAAAAGCATACAGCATAGTTTGAAATCAAGGGTTTAAAGTTTGTCGATCCTGCGTCTACAGAAGCTGTTTCCACCCAAAGTCACGAATTTAACTTGCGCGCAATATTTGAATAATCGGGTTCGATTTTCTGCGTTTTTCGCATCCATAGCAAGCATTTTCAGAGGTGTTTTGACAATTCAGAGCCAACGAAAAGATGAATATAAGAAAAAACGCAAACGAAACTTTCCAACTCAGTGTGCAAGGGCCTTAAATGAGAAAGTATTATATTATTTGCCTTTGTATTACTAATGGGAGCATGGGATCACATGGGATCAGCGGTGTCAAAATAAAAGTCCTGCATCCGAAACCTCAGCCAAAACAGAAAAAGGTATCAGTCAATGCCGATATTTAAAAAAATGGCAAATGTCGGTGAATATATCAGCCTTGGCAATATATATATCGGTCGACCACTGAAAAAATAAAAATAAAAATACAAACTCTATATTGCAATGATTCTCATAATGTGTTTATAAAAAGAATATTTAAAAACTGGAATGAGAACCTCAGTGTGAAACTCGTGTGTGTGTGTGTGTGTGTGTGAGAGAGACTTTCCTGCAGCAGTTTGTCAGTACTCAGACCATGAAGGCACCAAAGAAGTTCTCATATGGGTTATGGAGAACCAGCGAGCTGTTATTGACCTTCACGAACACACTGTCTCCTTCATTCAGGCGGAAGATGCCTCCCAGATAACTGTTGCCCCGCTCGCCGTCCGACTGGTGTTGATCCGACACGCAGAGGAACCTGCAGCACAAACATTCATGACCTTAATGCTGACAGAAGTCATCTACAGTGGCTACGTTTACATGCACAACTTCTGTTTCAGTCGGACTGAATTCATTCCGCTTGATGAATCTGAACGTAGTGTTTACATGAGCGCTAAACATGTGATCGGGTTGATGTGCGCGTTTATACGTCACAAGCTTCAAATCGACATGCGCACACTGCACGAATATACAGGGTTTCCCGCTGTTTGCTCATTCACGAGTTCACACTTACGAATGATCAGAGAGTAAATGGTTAAGCGTATTTGGCGTGCTGTCCGGGGGGAGGGCTCCGAGCTCGGAAATTGGGCCCGAACCCAGAGTACTCCCCCCGTCTCTGGTTAGGAAGATAACCATGCAAGTGTGAGGAGATGGGGTGGTGGAGGGATGCTGAAAACTGTCGAGGAATATGAGTGAGTCGACTGTGTATATTTATAGGTTTAACTCATGCTGATTGAGTGGACCTGTTGATTACTGAGTGATGACAGCTGGTTAGAATGACTTGATTGCTTGATCATTAGAACGTGTTCCTCCCGAACCTTGTTAATAAAACATCATTAATAACTATTCTCCTACAGTTCTTTATTTGTTTTAAACAGCAGACTTAATATTGATCCATTTCTGGTCATAATTTGGAGACGATGAGCATATGAACCGTTGTGCCGCTGCTTATATTTATCACGCAGTAAAAATGCCCAAAACCAGTGGTGTGTGGATGAGAGTCTGAAACCAGCCCTGGTGGGCCGTTGTCCTGCTCCACTTCACACACGCAGGGAAAGGAGGATTATAGGAGGACGAGAAACTCGTTTATACAACACATTATTCATCAGGAAGAACAGCTCGTTCTGTGTGTTTCTATGTCATTACGCTATTTCTACATCATTACGTTATTTCTACATAATTACGCTATTTCTACATCATTACACTATTTCTACATCATTACGCTATTTCTATATCATTACACTATTTCTACATCATTACGCTATTTCTACGTCATTACGCTATTTCTACATCATTACACTATTTCTACATCATTACGCTATTTCTATATCATTACGCTATTTCTACATCATTACACTATTTCTACATCATTACGCTATTTCTATATCATTACACTATTTCTACATCATTACGCTATTTCTACATCATTACACTATTTCTACATCATTACGCTATTTCTACATCATTACACTATTTCTACATCATTACGCTATTTCTATATCATTACGCTATTTCTACGTCATTACGCTATTTCTATGTCATTACGTTATTTCTACATCATTACGCTATTTCTATATCATTATACTATTTCTATGTCATTACGTTATTTCTACATAATTACGCTATTTCTACATCATTACGCTATTTCTACGTCATTACGCTATTTCTACATCATTACACTATTTCTACATCATTACGCTATTTCTACATCATTACACTATTTCTACATCATTACGCTATTTCTACATCATTACGCTATTTCTATATCATTACGCTATTTCTACGTCATTACGCTATTTCTATGTCATTACGTTATTTCTACATCATTACGCTATTTCTATATCATTATACTATTTCTATGTCATTACGTTATTTCTACATAATTACGCTATTTCTATATCATTATGCTATTTCTATGTCATTACGCTATTTCTACATCATTGCACATGCGCAGTCCTTTCAGTTTCGGTTTTCAATCCGATCAAGTGTTTACATGTCCTCTGGATTGGATTGGAAAAGGAATAAACCGCCCACTTCAATCCAATCGAAATCTCCTTGGGATCGAGCTCAGTCGGATCGATTAAGTGTTTACATGAAGGCTTTTCAGTCCGACTGAGCCGTCAATCCCATTACTAACGGATTATTTGGACGCATGTAAACGAAGCCAGTGATTTCCGGGTCAGATCGAGTACCTGGAGTTCTGCATCAGCTCGATGGGCTTGTTGTTGTAGCTGTGCGAGCGCTGCATGACTATGTGTTGGAAGAATATGCAGTTGTCCAGGTGGGAGATCTTGGAGAAGATGTAATAGTACCCTTCCTGCTGGATGTACAGACTGTTGTTCTTGTAGCCCATTCCCTCCATGAACACGGGGTAGCTGGTGGTCCTCCAGCCCAGGACACCGTTGCGTCCAGACGTGGCTGAATCGCCTACACAAACACACAGTATAGTTAGATGATACACACACACATATATATATAAAGTGCTGTCAATCGATTAATCGCGAATAAATCGCATCCAAAATAAAAGTGTGCATTTACATACTATATGTGTGTGTACTGTAGAACATGTACACATACTGTGTGTACTTCTATGTCGTTAGTGTCAAAATCACATGATCAGCGAGAAGTTGACGTCAATCTTAAAGCGTAATGGCAGAGCATTCAAGTCAACCAGTCTATGAAACCTCTTCTGCCACAGCCAACAGATACACAGACATGAATCTCGAAGCAGATCTAGGCAGGTGGAGCTGGGGAGGTGGAGGGGCTCAGAGGAACTCACAGCAAACACTGAACCACAATATCTGAGTGTTGAGCAAGTAATCTCATTGGCTGCAGGATCACCTGAGCCAATCAGCTTGTGCCATGTGGTAATGTGATTGCTTGCGGATTGCATGTAAAGGTCCATCAGCCTGCGCCCTCTAGAGTTTCATGACTGAACTAGATATTGAATAAAAAGTCTAAAAGTGTAACGGCACAGAACGATAAGAATGTTTTTAACGAAAAATTACATGGCTTATAAAATAATGATTTTACTAGAAGTTATTGTATTATTAATGGAAAGACTCTCTCTCTCTTTGTATGTGTGTATGTGTGTGTGTGTGTGTGTGTGTGTGTGTGTGTGTGTGTGTGTGTGTGTGTGTGTGTGTGTGTGTGTGTGTGTGTGTGTGTGTGTGTGTGTGTGTGTGTGTGTGTGTGTGTGTGTATGTGGAAGGTTCATACTTTGCAGAAATGCTGCCGGTTTAGCAACCGGTTTGTTCTTAGCTTCGGCAACCGGTTTGCTCTCAGCTTCAGGTTTAGGGGTAGTTTTAGGCAAAGTTTCATTCAAAACTGTTTAGAAAACAAGCAGGATGAACATTAAACACATGGTGAATCGCAGTATTTCAAACCTGTGTATGTGTGTGTGTGTGTGTGTGTGTGTGTGTGTGTGTGTACCAACCAGTTGCACTGCTGTGAATTAAGTCCTTCTCTCCCTGCAAATAAATATTTGACAGCAGAATTAATAATATCATCCAAGACGTGTTTATATGTTAACACACACACACCTGAGTAAAGATAAACTCACTTTTCTACGTTCCACTGTCGGGACATCTGATGAAATCTAGGGGAAAAGAGAAAATATTTGACAACATGTTTTTTCAAAACTTTTTCCCAGAACATTTTGGCGTGAGACAAACACAAACACACAACCAATAAGATTAATGCTTTTGGTCACGTGGCTAGACGCGGCACGCACTTACGACTTCATCTGTCATATTTCCGACTTATCTTATTATTTAGACTTTGTAAATCTCTTAATTATGATTTAGTATATCTTAATTTGACTTTTCCCTCATAATTTATGATCATAATCATGATTACGACTTGGTATGTCATATTTATGACTTTTTATTAAGATTTACACAAGCATGATTATTTTTACTTGTGTGGTTGAAATAGGCAAAAATGTTTGTATAATAAGAACCTGATTTGCTAAAATGCGTCTAATGTGTGTTCATATGTTTGCTCTCAGACCCTGAAACTAAGTGTGCAAACCAATATATGTGTTTACAGGAAATCAACACAGTAATACAAAACTATTAGCAATATACTGCGGTGGTTGTGTGACCAAGTGGTTAGTAATCTGGGCTAGTTACCAAGATTCAGAGGGTTCAAACCTCCACCATGACCAAACACACCACATGTTACATTTGAAGCTAAAGCGTTAGCTAAAAGACAGACTAACCCGTCATTAAATGACACTAGAACAGCAGAGCATTGCCTATTATTAACAGAGGACATGAGCTATGACACGGATTTCACTTGTGTGTAACTAGAGCTCAAGAGAACAAAATCATCACTTTCTGGTGCAAAATATCAGTGATAAAAGTGTAAGTTTCTGCAATCTTTCTGTTTGTCCCTCCATCATAAACGAGTGTGTCTCGAGCGTCAGACGAAACACAGTAAACGCTGTCATGTTCTCTAGCGTTCGGATGCTGGCGTTCGGGAACACACACGTGTGTGAGACGCTTCTGGAGGGAATTCAACCAAATAATTCCGATCACACACTTCCACTCCGGTGTTTCAGAAACACCAAACCAACATTTGAGATGCTGCGATGCCATTGGTCCACTGGTAACTCCAGTTATCCAATCACAGCTGACGCTGAGTGGAAAGTCACGTGGGTTTGTTGTAAATAGTGATTAAGGGGGGGGGGGGGGGGGGGCATCCTGTAAAAAGCAGCACCTAAAATACACACTTTCCCTTAGACGTACAGTCGGTCTGAGAGCTCTTGTGACAATGATTTCACCAATTTAATGAATGTTTTTTAATATTCTTAGAGTAACAATCCGAGTTAAGGCCCTTGCACACCGAGAGTCCGAAATTCGCATCCAAAATGTTCGCACATTAAAAAATAAATACGACCTCACATTATGCCAATCACGCTTGCACACACCGCCTCCGAAACGTTCGTCCGTCATAAACAAAATCGGATCAGGTTTGATTTTCGCCGTTTTTCGCATCCTTAGCAAGCACTTTGATTGGTGTTTTGACAATTCAGAGCCACCGAATCATGAATATCGTGAATATTCACGAATACGAAAAACGCATGCGAAGATTTCGGACTCAGTGTGCAAGGGCCTTTAAAGCTGGATGTATTTGATGTGTTGAATTAAACATGACGATCACGATCTCCAGCACAGTCAATGATCTCGCTGTAAATACTCATTACTAAGTTGAGAGAAAGCTGATGTCCATGTGTGATGAACTGCACATGCGTCAGGAGTTTCAACCCTGTCGTTATTTCTCGGTCAGAACAGACCAAAGACAATAAGTGTTATATTTTCTTTAATTGATGCTTATGAGAGTATTTTTATTAGGTTTTGCATTTGGATATATATATATATATAGACTTCATCATGGCTGATTTGTAAATTGTAAATCCAAACCCCAAAATTCTCTGTATATTTTTGCCATTCATTTTTTCACCATGAATATCACAAGTTCAACCTTTTAAAAATAATAATATTTAGCCTTTTCTAATCAGGCCAATATTGTTTGTTTGCATAAAGTCAGGTTTTCTACCAATCCGATGAAGTAAAAACTTTTTTCAGTCTAAAATGAGTGAAGAAGCATAAAGCATAAAGACTATTTCTCACCATGTATATCATTTTTGTAAAGAATATTTAGCCTTTTCTAATCATGTCCATATTGTTTGTGTGCATAAAGTCAGTAGCATGAAGTAAAAACTTAGAAAAATTCAAAAAGTATTTTTTTTCAGTCTAAAATGAGTGAAGCATAACTCTATGAACTGAATGAGCAAAGACATATAACAGAAGTGCATGAGGACTGTTTTGCACCATGAATATCATGTTCAACCATAAAAAAAAAATAAAAAAAATAATATTAAGCTTTTTCTAATCATGTCCATTTTTTGTGTGTGTGTGCATTTAGGTTTTGTACCAATCCGATGAAGTAAAAACAAATTTCAGTCTAAAATGAGTGAAGAAGCTTAACTCTATATAGCAGAAGTGCATGAGGACTGTTTTGCACCAAGAATTTCACAAGTTCAACCATTTTTTGAACTCTATGACTGGAGACATGTATGAAGGACTGACCGTGTGTCTGCTGTAGAGATGGCCGATGCACACCGCCTCGATGAGCACCCCGACCAGGGCCACGGTCAGCAGCAGGTAGAGGAGCTGGAGCCGCGGGACGTCCCGCTTGACGGGCCCCTGGGGTGGGAACACCTGGCTGTCCACCACGAACACCTGAGGACTGCGCTCCTTCTCCTCTCGGTTCATGCTGCACGCCTCCACTGAGCTAACCAGACACCCCGAACACACTCTCCTCCATACGCTCACTGCATCCTCCCCGAGAGCGCAGCACACACACCAGCAATCTGAGGGACTGACCCGAAACCTCACGAGCGCACGAGAGAGAGAGAGAGAGAGAGAGAGAGAGAGAGAGAGAGAGAGAGAGAGAGAGAGAGAGAGAGAGAGAGCGAGAGAGAGCGAGAGAGAGAGATAGAGAGTGAGAGAGAGATAGAGAGTGAGAGAGAGAGAGAGAGAGAGAGAGAGAGAGAGAGAGAGCGAGAGAGCGAGAGCGAGAGATAGAGAGAGAGAGAGAGCGAGAGAGAGAGATAGAGAGTGAGAGAGAGATATAGAGTGAGAGAGTGAGAGAGAGAGAGAGAGAGAGAGCGAGAGAGAGAGAGAGAGAGAGAGAGAGAGCGAGAGAGCGAGAGAGAGAGAGAGATAGAGAGTGAGAGAGAGAGAGAGAGAGAGAGAGAGAGAGAGAGAGAGAGAGAGAGAGAGAGAGAGGAGGGGTTCAATAAGGGAAAGAAACTAAAATGAGGAAGTTTGGGTTGTATGATGGTAAATCTATCCGTCACTTCATCTCTACGCATGTCTTGCTCTTCTCTATTTATATTGCGCAACATTTTTTTTTGCAATGTGAAAAAAAGTGACAAAATCCTGTTTATTAAATAAAAAGTAACTTTTTATTATTGTTAGTTAAAAGATTCAATAAAAAGTTACTTTTGCTACTCGAAAAGTAACAATATTCTAGGTTTTTTTTTGTAACTTATTATTGTTAGGATTACTTACTGAATAAAATACCTTTTAATTATTCTGAAGTAACGATATTAAAAACATAACTTATTATTGTTACTAAAAAAGTAACAATATTCTACTTATCAGAAACGTCACGTATTGTCACTTAATATAACATTTTCTACTTATTAAATAAAAAGTAAGTAATATCCTACTTATCAAACATGTAACTTGAAATGATTTTTTACTTAAAGTAACAATAACCTACTTATGAAGAGAGTAACTTTTTTATTATTGTTACTTAAAAAGTACCAACATCCTACTTGATTACAAAAACTTAATGTATTTAATTTTATATGAACAATATACTAATTATTATTTATTTTTTATTATTGTTACCTAAAAGTAACAATATCGTGCTAATTTCATAAAAAGTAACTTTTTATTATTGTTACTTAAAAAAGTAACAATATCTTTTATATAATATCAAATGACAGCTACTAATGTACCAAACAGGAAGTAAGCTGATGTTTAGTAATTTCATTTCTCCAAATATATGATGACATTCTGAGTGAGTGTTTTTGAAGTTTCCTCGCTGCAGTGCTAATATCACACTGATAAACACACTGCGTGAGTGTGTGTGTGTGTGTGTGTGTGTGTGTGTGTGTGTGCATGCATAGAGAGGAGAAGCAGATGCAAGATATGCACACATATAAAGACAATCCGGAAAAAGCAGAAACAAATAGGGTGACCACAGGTGCACTTGTTTATCTGATGACCTAGACTAGTGCACACACACACCTCCACACACACACACACACACACACACACACACACACACTGAGCTGAGTTCCGGTGCTCGGATGCTAAGGATGCAGTGAGACAGGAAACAGTTGCTGTCACACACACACACACACACACACAAGCTGTCGCACTGACCGTGAATCATCTCTGAACACACACTCTCACACACCTGCCCTCGTGCAGCTGGACACTAGCTGATCTCTCGTCAGTTCTCACTCAGTGTTTCCAGCCTCTCGCTGTGTGTGTGTGTGTGTGTGTGTGTGTGTGTGTGTGTGTGTGTTCAAAGTTCAGCGCTCACCATCTCAGTTTCGTTTATTTCACTGTGACATTTCGCAGGTTATTTCACAGCTTATGTGAAGTCTATAAAGGCTTCTACTGTTGTGCAAGTTTAATGTCAGCTGAAGCTTTTATGTGTATTTTATGTGCATATAATAATGTAATAACCACAAGCCATCACCAAGATAATACTGATGCTTGACTTAGCAAATACCACTTCTGCAATAGTAGTAATAAATGTGACCCTGGATCACTAAACCTCGAGTCGCACGGGGATATCTGTGGCAATAGCCAACAATACACTGTATGGGGCAAAATTATCCATTTTTCTTTTATGCCAAAAATCATTAGGATATTAAGATCATGTTCCATTAAGATATTTTGTACATTTCCTACCATAAATATATATATAAAACATATTTCTGTGTATGTGAATGCAGCACAATCGCCAACATAAATGCACAACTTTAAAGGAGATTTTCTCAATATTTCGATTGTTTTTTTTTTTTTTTTTTTTTTTACCCTCAGATTCCAGATTGCCAAATATTGTTATATCCTAACAAATCATACATCAATGGAAAGTCTATTTATTCAGCTTTCAGGTGATATTAAAAAAATAATAATAAAATACCCTCCCTTGTGACTGGTTTTGTGGTCCAGGGTCAGATGTTAATATTAATAATAATAATAATAATTCTAAAAAACAACAACTGATTGTCAGTCATTTATTATGTTCCACCCTACTGGTCAACACAGATTCACACACGTCTCTTTCATCGGCAGAACTAAAGGAGCTCAGTATGATTTGACTGTGCTGCCATCTAGTGATAGCACATATCATATCAGTGTGTCTAAAATAATATCTGATTATTAAACACCTACGTGTCCTACTGAACTACTGTCTGAAGTGTGAATTACAAGTAGCCTAATTGTAGCCTGTATTTTATATTGTGTGTGTATACACATTTTATATTATACGTATTTATAAAGTTAATCTTATCTATAATCGCTTGATGATTATTACATGTTAATAAAATAATAATAAAATAAAAAAAGTTTCGCATGTGTAAAACGCGAGTCCCTGCGCGCTGATTGGCTGCCGCGCGGACACTCGGTGAGCTCTGATTGGCTGAGAGCCGAAAGTTGAGCTACGGAAGCGGAACACATCCGTCGCTGGACGGACGGAGGGTTTCAACTGGTTTTCCTGCAAGAACTCATTCACAAACACCGTTTAAAAGGCTCTTTCTGTGACAAAACAGCATGGATGATGTGCGGAGGTTGTGTGTGTCTCTGCTCGCGGTGTGTATCGGCGCGGTGAACGCGTTCAGTCCCACGGACAGCGAGTTCACGTTTCTGCTGCCAGCCGCCAGTAAAGAGTGTTTCTACCAGAGCGCCGTTCACAACGGCAGCATCGAGATCGAGTACCAGGTAACGTTACATCGCTAACTGTGAACATGTGACACGGAGCGTTACATCATTTACTGTGAACTGATACATGTGACAGGGAACGCTTTCAGGACTGTAGATAACGCTCTGGAGAGGTTTTCCTCAAAGTTACGAGCAAACGTTCTTCCTGTGACGTCAATGTAGCGTTCATTCAGTCTAATGTTCTTACAATGTTCGCTCAAAAACATTAGGTAACACGTTTGTCCTTATATATACACAGTAATAACAGTAAATTATGCACAATTACATGAAACTAACCCTCAACCAAATCCTATAGTACATGTAGTTAATTAATATTACTCAGTACTTAAATATATAATTACACTGTAACAATGGCACCTTAAAATAAAGTGTAACCAAACATTATTATTTATAATATTTGAGCAGAATTTGCTAAATTTTCGGTTACAATAAATATGTTTTGTTTGACAATCTATAAGAACATTGATGTATAATTATTGGCGAGCTCTACATGAGTACCACAGCTAAACTACAGGACAGTGGGTGTGAGATGTTTGTTTATCGTGGCCTGTTGTATATCCTGCCTCAGATCCGTGATGAAATGATAATCATAAAAACCTGAATCATTGAAATGATGATTGAATGAATCATTCATCATTGAAATGACAATCATATTCAGTCAACAGTCACAAATATGATTCTCGTAGGTTATATATATATGATATATACATAAGAGAGTGAATGATGTTTACCTGGAAAACTGTGATAGGATGCTGTGGTTGGTATTCCTGTGCAGTTGTTAAGGAGTTCTGAGTGGTTGCTAGGGTGTAAAGGAGGATATGATAGGAGGTTATTTTCCCTCAGGTGATCGCAGGAGCAGGTATGGATGTGGACTTCTCCGTCGTCTCTCCCGAGGGAATGTACCTGGTCTCGGAGTTTCGGCGTTCTGACGGCGTTCATATGTGAGTGTTTGCATTTCCCTCGCTCAACATGTATTTATGGGCATCATACTGTGGGACTTGAATATGATGATTAGCTAGTACCATGGTATTTAGTACCACCTCATCATACATAACTGTACCATAGTACTGCCGCAGTAGGTCTTTGAAAGTGTTCACACAGAACGCGTTTTGCGTTCTCGCCTGTGATTGGTCCGTTGTGTTTTCAGGGTGGAGCCCACAGAGGCGGGAGATTATCAGATCTGCTTCGACAACACCTTCAGCAGGTTCTCCGAGAAGATGGTCTTCTTCGAGGTCATCCTGGACAGCCCGTCCAATGACGCGGGAGCGGACGACGAGTGGGCGGGGCTAGGAGAGCCAGAGAGCCTATTGGAGTACAAGCTGGACGACATTAAGGTGTCACATGATTATATAGCGTTGAGTTATAAATGATTATTCTTAGTGAAATATAATTCGCTCTATGGGCAACATCAAATCATCTTAGTTTAAGTAGAAGTAATGTTCATAGTAATTCATTTACAATTGAAGGCTATGGGCCAAGTGTCTGGGTGACCCCTGTGTTTTTTGTTAAAGCCCTTACATTAATTAGTCTGAGCATTTTTTATTTGATCAGTGAATTATTTTTGATGCGTTATTCGATGATTATTAGTGTTTAACAGATCAATGTGAAAAATTAATGGTCCCCCAGATAGGCGTTATTAACTTTCAACAGTTTTATTTTAATGTAAGAATAACAAGAACCGCATTGAACACGCAAAATAGAATTTCTCATTTTTTTATGTTTATTTTTGGGTGAAATATGACCTGGACATGTTTTCATGATATTTGACAGATCTTCAGTTGTATTTAACCATGTAAGCTGGTTTCTTCTAACTAGGCAAGGTCATTTCGACTATATTCTGACTTTTCCTCAAGACAAAAACTCACAATTACAAAAAAAGAAAATAATAATTTCACGGGACTTTTTCACGTGTTCGTGTCTTTCTCAGAATTGCGTGTTTATATCTCGCAATTTGGACTTGCAACAAAAAAAAAGGTCATAATTCTGAGAAAGTCACAATTACCTTTTTTATATATTTTATATGCCGTGGTGTAAACGAGCTTCCATATCTAACCCAGAGTATAAACCGCTGGAATATCCAGTTGAATAACCTGGTGTTTCCCGTGGCAGGAGTCCATGGAGGCGGTCCACCGGCGTCTGGAGCGCAGTCGTCAGATGCAGACGGTCCTGCGCGCCTTCGAGGCTCGCGACCGAAACCTGCTGGAGGACAACCTGTGGCGGGTCTCCTTCTGGTCCTGTGTCAACATGCTGGTCATGCTGAGCGTAGCGCTCACTCAGGTCTACACCGTCCGGCGGCTGTTCGACGACAAGCGGAGAGTCTGCTCCTAACACACACACACACACACACACACACGCTCGTGTGTCAAGACCCGAGACGAGACGGAGACCGCCGTGCCTTTAGATGGAGTAGACGCTTTCCTATTGGACGATCCTTCGTGGTGTTTCCGGGTGCCTGTGAAGTTCAGTCACGCACAGTCGAAAATATCGAACTGCTGAAATAATAATAATAATAATAATATCAGACTGCGAACCAATCGTCTGATTGTCTTGAGGACGCAAGACTTCACATTTCTGTCCGTTTCATGTCTTCCTGTCATAGTTTTGTCACTGTTTTTTTTTTTAGTCCTGTCATTTCATGCTGCGAGATGATGGCGTTTCGGGAGAGTGTGACGTTACAGTTAGCAAAGGGAATCTTCTGTACAGCCTTTTTAAAGACTTTTACACAATAAAACAAATAAAATGGGTCATATATTTGTACGTGGTGTCGCTAGTGTTCAAATCGACTCTTTACTGTGTTAGAACAGTCATGGTCTTATTGCACACAGATCACTCCTGCACATTATTCTGAAGAATAAGAATTAGAATTAAATTCAACCTTTGCAGGGAGTTTGATTGACAGGCGATCTGACCAATCATTGTACGCCGAATCCGCCATTTTGTCTGACAAAGCAGGAGAGTTAGTAGATTAACGTCGGTGGTGACATTTTTTTTTGTTAATGAAAGGAATGTACTATATATTTTAGTTTAATAATGTTTTATATTTAATATTTTGTATTTTTAGGGGATTTTTTCTTGTACTAAATTATATTTACGCTGTATTTATAATCCATTTAGACCTGAACATTTAATTTCCAACTTAAACTGTGGTAAATCTTGAAGCACAGACTTAAGATTGGTCTCTTTTCAAAGACGACACTTGGCAGATCATTGCTTAAGTGAAAAAAGTGAATTTAGTAACAGAATATTACGTATTGTTATGAAAAAATAACAAAAAAAAACTCATTTAAATTTTTATATGAAATCTATATTTTCAAAATCACGTTTTACTCTTAAAACGGCAAGAAAATCAAAGCCATAATTCTAAAGAAGTTTCAAAATTTGAGCTTGATATCTCAATAAATGAGCTTTCAGTGAGACTGTGTTCAGCTGCAGTACCAAACACTTCCACAAATTTGAAATTTTGTATTCATTCATGGATAGAAATGAAGACTCGAGTGTCAAATTACACATCTGGTTTTATTTGGAAATGCGTCACATTTAGGAAATAAAAGGAAGTTTCATGTCAGTAATTTTTAAGACAATCACATCCATTACAGACAAAACATCTTTGGGTCTCAGACTGTGAATATGAAGAAATCAAAGCAGTCGCTTAACAAATTGCCCTTTTATTGATATATAATCACTGCATTTATTCTAAGCTTTTGTTCGCAGTCCTTGCGAAAGGTCATGGAAAAGGGAACATGAAGGAGTGAAGAACCAATGAGAGGAAAAGGTCATCGTTTCAACCTCCTGTTAGTCAAACATGATAATATAAAAGCACTCATGTTCAAGTAGAAACATCTAAACATCCATAAAACTGGTGTACTTGAGAAGTGAAGCTGAATAAGACTTATTCTCGGAAATCAAGTGTTCATAATTAGAGCCGTCTAATGAAGAGGTGAAAGCGAAACACTCCACAGGTTCAGAGTGAAGCGTATTAGCGGACGCGCATTATTCCTCGTATGAACGATGAGCGCTTACTCTGAGATGTCTAGAGCGTTATAAACACACACACACACACACACACAGAGGAGGAGTGTTAAAGAGGTTCAGTCGTCTGTAAACGCCACTCTCGGTTTAAGACACGCGTGTGTGAACGGACCATACGTGCTGGATGATGTCATCCGTTTAAAGTGTTGCTCGTTCTCCCAACAAGTTCCCTGAAATTCCTGAAAACAATGGAAAGGCTAATCTAAACAAATCATAATATGTCTTATTATTACTAGAACTACTATTTAAAGTGTATAAAAAATCACGTGTCAATCAAACTTTGAATTGACGCCCTTATTTGCACTTGTGTGTATTAGTATGTGAGTGTGTGTGTCCGTGTGTCTGTCTGTATGTATATTAGTTTCTGTGTAGGTGTATTAGTGTCAGTGTGTGTGTGTATTAGTGTCTATGTGTGTGTGCATTAGTGTGTATTAGTCCCTGTGTGTGTATAAGTGTGTGTTAGTGTGTGGTTGGTTGCTTTGGCAGTGTTTGAGTTGAAAGAGTCTCAGTCCAGCAGAGACGGTTCTGACGGTCTGATGATCGTGGGCCGGTTTGGAGCCGCTGGAGGTCTCCTGCCACACACACACACACACACACACACACACACACACACACACACACACACACACACACACACACACACAGGAAAACACATCATGGTATTACTGCACTATAAAATCAGTTTGACTTTTTCTGGATTCCGTTTTTTCATTTTTATTTGTTCAAGATTCTATTTAAATGGTTTAATAATTTTTTTTTAGATATAAGTAAGCATGTCTAATTAACTGAATTAATTTATAAATACAATTTATCAAAACTAACTTTTTTTTCCATTTTCATTTTTTTTCTGGATTCCATTTTTTTTTTTTTTTTTTTTTTTTTTTTTTTTATATTCTGTGTTAATGCTTAAATTCAATTTTAGTAATCAAGAAACATGCCTAAAGAATTTAAATTCAGAAGTAAAAAAAAAAGGAAGTGAGCTTTTTTTCCCCATTTTAATTTCTCTAGCTTCCATTTTAATGGTTTAATTGAATTTGAATAATTAATTAATGGAAATGTAAACATTTCAATATTCAACAACAGTTTATTTAGGGCGCTTTCACACTTGGTTCGATTGCCTGTTCCGAACCCGAGTTCGATTGCTCCCCCCTCCCCCTCCTTCCCCTGCCCCTCCCCCTGCCCCCGATGGACTGTGTTCACATTATATTATTTCTATCTGAACCGCGGTACGCTTGCGTCATCAGGCTGCAGCTGGCGTAATGGTGTTTGCTTGGTAACCGCGAATGAAAAGGCGCCCAAATGGATAGCCTTGCTCATTGACATTTGTTCTTCTTTTTTTTAACCTTTGGTTTTGTTTTCAACATAGACATACAGAAACACTTGCGTCTGTCTTCCATGAAAATTCTGAAAACGTTTCAAAGACAGCGGGCTGTCCACCGAAGACACATTATACGTCATCAATAGCGGTTCACTTCCACGGTTTGGTTCGATTGCGTTCATATCAGCAGTGAACCGTACCCGAGTTCACATGAACCGTACCCCAGACCACCTTTTTAAGCGGACTCCAGTACGGTTCGCGGGTGCGCACCCGAGTTCGGAAGACAGCGTTCACATCATCGAACCCGGGTGCGCACCAAAAGTGCTAGTGTGAAAGCGCCCTTAAAGTTTAAGAAAATGTACATTTTTAGGGCTCTATGAAATCCGTTTCATTTTTTCATTGTTTTTATTTTGCTGGATTCCATTATAATGGTTTTAATTAAGTTTTAATAATAAATAAGTATGTATAATTTATTGAATTTATAAAACTTAAACAATTTAATAAATAAAAAAATCCAATAATGAATTCCTTATGAAATGTTTTCTTTTTTCATATATTCTGTGTTGCCTTTTTAATTTCTCTGGATTTATGATTTAATACAAATATATTATTAGAAATTAATGCATAAAACACAAACAATTTAATTAATCTTTTAAAAATGTGTGGCAACAAATTGCCACGATGAAAAATGAAGTGATATTGTTTTAAAAAAAAAGTTTTAAGTGTAACATTTTAATAATTTTGTTATTATTATTATTATTATATGCTCGATATGTTAATGAAAAGCAAATAACTAGCAGATAATTAGTGCTGTCACAAGACCAACCATTTCTAATATCAGTAAAATCTCATAATAAACTCAAGTGTGATGCTGTCTTCTGCTAGTCAGCTAGCCAATTAGAGAGTCTTACTACGAATAATCTGTGGCTCATGAATATTTAATAGGTTATGGGACTTGCCATGTGATCTAATTAATATTCATAAGCCTTCATAATAGAGGCAATTGGAAGTTCTGTATAAATCTGTGTGGTGTTTGCGGAGGGTGTCGGTCGTACCTGGGAATGCCGGGCGGCAGAGCGGGCGGCACGCGGGCAGGGCGGGACGGCACCTGAGGAGGCGGAGCCAGCGGGTCCAGAGTGCCACTCCCGAACGCATTAGTGCCGGCTGGAGCCGGGCCGGGCCTGTACGGCACCGGAGGAGCCCCGAATGCAGGCGAGGGGTTCAGGGGCGGCGCGGCCGGTGGGCCGGGGGTGGAGCCGCGCACCGCAGGGGGCCGGCCTGGGGGCGGAGCCACGCCTGACGACGGCTTTCGCTGAGACGGGGGACTGACGGAGACGGAGAAACACTTCTGTTAGTACTAGAACAGTCACGTGATTTACTAGATCTGACATATTCGTAGTTAATGAGATAAAAACATGGAAAGTTAAGGCAAGGTTTCCTAGAATCATAAAACCCTGATTTGACACATGAATTACTGATGCTTTGATGCTTTTTACAAAACGTTTGACTGGTAGTGTACAAGCATCAGTAATTCATGTGTCAAATCAGGGTTTTATGATTTTAGGAAACCTTGCATTAACTTTTCATGTTTTATCTCATTAACTGATTGTGAATGTTAGTACCTGGGGTCGGTGTGTATCCAGGTGTCGTCCACCGGAGGCGGGACCGGTGCGGATATGGTGCTGGTGCTGATGTCCCCGATGAGGAGCAGCGCCTCCTTGAGCGCGTGATACATGCGCAGCATCTCGTCTCGTCTCTGCGCCTGATCTGCCGACTCCTCCATCAGACTGTTCTGATCGCCGGACGAGTACAGGTACGCCAGCAGCTCCGAGTGGATGAACTCCTTCGCCTGACACACACACACACACACACACACACACACACACACACACACACACACCGGCTCAGTCCGACTTCAACAAACACCTGGATGCTCTGAGCACACTGAACACAGCTGGTGGCGCTAGAGGCTTCCAGGTAGAGACCGCAAAACTACAATAGAATTAATAAATCCCCAAACTAAACTGCAGTGGAGGGGGAAAAAACGCAACAATCAATAAGAAAAAAATATTTTAAAAATAATGTTTTTTACATTTAAATAAATACATATAAATATATACAATAAAAATGACTGTAAAAAAACACAAAAAAACACAGCTAAAACCACAGAAAATCAAAAAGCAAAGTAACTTCTGTGATTGACAGCTGATTAAAGTGAATAAGACATGTGATCAGTGTAAGATGATGGCGTAAGCCCCGCCCACACTTACGCTGTTGATCATCAGGTGCATGATGGCCTTGGGCATCAGGTCTCGGATGCTCTTGTTGACGATGCCGATGTAGGAGTCCACCAGGTTTCGGATGGTCTCCACCTGCCGCTCCAGCTGAGGGTCCATGGAGAGAGAGTCGGCCGCCACACCGTCCCCGTTCTCCACCTGGGAAACACCGGGAAATAGACGAGAGTCAGCACTGAGTGTCTGGAGAGAGTCTGGAGAGATTCAGGAGAGAAGCACTGAGACTGATGTGCGTTTGAGACTCAGATGAGACACAGGTGAGACGAGACTCAGAGTGAGACGACACACAGGTGAGATGAGACTCAGGGTGAGACGAGACACAGGTGAGACGACACACAGGTGAGACTCGGGTGAGACGAGACTCAGGGTGAGACGAGACTCCAGGGGGTCACACACCGGACGCGCAGCTCAGCGCCGCGCAGCGCCACGTCTTTTAAATTCGAACACATTATTCTCTATGAGAGTACACACACCGGCAGCGCCTTTCGGCGTCTGTCCGCGGCGGCTCAGGACCTTGTTCAAAATTCTGCTGCGCCACAGAGCGCAATTTACATAGTTTTATATTAAATTTACATTTATGTGTCTCAAATCGTAGTTAATGTATATACGGACTTCACCCTGTGCTGCAATATACATTTAGTTTTATATTTATTTACAGAAATCAGAAAATTGCTGATGTTATCGGATTTTCAGGTGAGAGTTGTCCTAGACGTGGCGCGACGCGGCACGGCGCTGAGCTGCGCGTCCGGTGTGCGGCCGCCTTCAGGGTGAGACACAGGTGAGACGAGACTCAGGGTGAGATGAGACTCAGGGTGAGACACAGGTGAGACGGGGCTCAGGGTGGGACGAGGCTCAGGGTGGGACGAGGCTCAGGGTGGGACGAGGCTCAGGGTGAGACTCAGGTGGGACGAGGCTCAGGGTGAGACTCAGGTGGGACGAGGCTCAGGGTGAGGCTCAGGTGGGACGAGGCTCAGGGTGAGGCTCAGGTGGGACGAGGCTCAGGGTGAGGCTCAGGTGGGACGAGGCTCAGGTGGGACGAGACTCAGGTGGGACGAGACTCAGGTGGGACGAGACTCAGGTGGGACGAGACTCAGGTGGGACGAGACTCAGGTGGGACGAGACTCAGGTGGGACGAGACTCAGGTGGGACGAGACTCAGGTGGGACGAGACTCAGGTGGGACGAGACTCAGGTGGGACGAGACTCAGGTGGGACGAGACTCAGGTGGGACGAGACTCAGGTGGGACGAGACTCAGGTGGGACGAGACTCAGGTGGGACGAGACTCAGGTGGGACGAGACTCAGGTGGGACGAGACTCAGGGTGAGACGAGACTCAGGGTGAGACTCAGGGTGAGACGAGACTCAGGGTGAGACTCAGGTGAGACGAGACTCAGGGTGAGACTCAGGTGAGACGAGACTCAGGGTGAGACTCAGGTGAGACGAGACTCAGGGTGAGACTCAGGTGAGACGAGACTCAGGGTGAGACTCAGGTGAGACGAGACTCAGGGTGAGACTCAGGTGAGACGAGACTCAGGGTGAGACTCAGGTGAGACGAGACTCAGGGTGAGACTCAGGTGAGACGAGACTCAGGGTGAGACTCAGGTGAGACGAGACTCAGGGTGAGACTCAGGTGAGACGAGACTCAGGGTGAGACTCAGGTGAGACGAGACTCAGGGTGAGACTCAGGTGAGACGAGACTCAGGGTGAGACTCAGGTGAGACGAGACTCAGGGTGAGACTCAGGTGAGACGAGACTCAGGGTGAGACTCAGGTGAGACGAGACTCAGGGTGAGACTCAGGTGAGACACAGGTGAGACGAGACTCAGGGTGAGATGAGACAGGTGAGACACAGGTGAGACGAGACTCAGGGTGAGATGAGACACAGGTGAGACGAGACACAGGTGAGACGAGGGTGAGACGAGACTCAGGGTGAGACGAGACTCAGGGTGAGACTCAGGTGAGACGAGACTCAGGGTGAGACTCAGGTGAGACGAGACTCAGGGTGAGACTCAGGTGAGACGAGACTCAGGGTGAGACTCAGGTGAGACGAGACTCAGGGTGAGACTCAGGTGAGACGAGACTCAGGGTGAGACTCAGGTGAGACGAGACTCAGGGTGAGACTCAGGTGAGACGAGACTCAGGGTGAGACTCAGGTGAGACGAGACTCAGGGTGAGACTCAGGTGAGACGAGACTCAGGGTGAGACTCAGGTGAGACGAGACTCAGGGTGAGACTCAGGTGAGACGAGACTCAGGGTGAGACTCAGGTGAGACGAGACTCAGGGTGAGACTCAGGTGAGACGAGACTCAGGGTGAGACTCAGGTGAGACGAGACTCAGGGTGAGACTCAGGTGAGACACAGGTGAGACGAGACACAGGTGAGATGAGACACATGTGAGACGAGACTCAGGGTGAGACTCAGGTGAGACACAGGTGAGACGAGACACAGGTGAGATGAGACTCAGGTAGGACAGGGGAGACAGGTGAAACACAGGGTGGGGTCAGACTGTGACCTGGTCTTTCTCCGGATAGACTCCGGCCCGCAGGAACGAGGCCTTCCAGCTGTCCACATCTTCCTGAGAGTCACAGGCCAGCTCGATCTGACGCAGGTCTTTATACACATTCCTGAAATCACAACATCACACATATGAAATCAGATTCATGACTGATTTGTAACTAAGGCTACGTTCACACTGTCAGTCCAAATCCGATTATTTGTGTATTCGATTGGAATCTGATCTAAAATGATTGATGTCCACACTGTGTATCGCAACTGTTCAGATCCGATGTGTGTGCCCGTGCAGCTCTTCAGTTTTCTGGAATATCTGCATTAGTTTCTATGGCAATGACGTTGTGTCGGTAGGCTTAAATGCATGCATATGCGTAATAATTGAGCCACACTCGGATGAAGAGGTGTGAACCGAGCACAAACATAAACTCAGTCGCACCTCTGCTCGGTGTTGAAGATGGCAAATGTGTGTTTGGTGGACATGAACCCTTTCTCAACGTCTCGCAGCTTCAGGTTATCCAGAGGCAGCATGTACTTCTTCTCTTTCTCCTGGAAAACACAAACACACACAGGGATTATTTTCACCAAACATGAAGAATAAACATCTAAACACACTCACGGCCCTATTTTGACGATCTAAGCACATGGTCTAAAGCGCAGGGCACAAGTTCACTTATGGCGTGTCCGAATCCACTTTTGCTAGTTTAACGACAGGATAAATGGTTGGTGCTCCCGGCGCATGGTCTATAAGGGTTGTCCCTATTCTCTTAATGAGTAATGAGTGTGTTTTGGGATTTACGTGCGTTAAACCAATCAGAGTCTCATCTCCCATTCCCTTTAGATGCCAGTTGCACTCGTGCCATGGCGGATTCGCTATTTACATGACGGAATTTGATAGAGCGCAAACGGATCTGCTCGTGCGCGAGGTCAAAGTGCGCAAGCAGAACATCTACGGGACAAGCCGGATTCACCATATCTTTATGTACACAATAATAATCTTTTACATTGTAATCCTTTTATTTATAATATTTGTCATGTTTGTGTGCCCTGTGTGTTTAATAAGCAGAGTGTGTGTGTAATAAGCAGAGTGTGTGTGTAATAAACAGAGTGTGTGCGTAATAAGCAGAGTGTGTATGTAATAAGCAGAGTGTTTGTGTAATAAACAGAGTGTGTGTGTAATAAACAGAGTGTGTGTGTAATAAACAGAGTGTGTGTGTAATAAGCAAAGTGTGTGTGTAATAAGCAGAGTGTGTGTGTGTAATAAGCAGAGAGTATGCGCGTTGTGGACCCGCCTATAGGCACACATTACTAACGCGCTCATTAAATAACAAAAAAAAAATTGCACCATTGACTTTAGAGCAGGTTTCAGTCGGTCAATGACTCAGTCTATTTCTGTTGCCTCAAAATAGCAATGTGCCAACAATGCGCCAGAACACACACCTCGTTCTCAGACCAGCTGCCCATGGGTGTATAAATGGGCGCAAATGCATTTACTATTTAAACAACGTGGTGCAGGACGTGAAAATGATAACTGTGTCGGGCTGAAACTAGCAAAACACACTTGCGTCGCGCTTGGCCCTCGCTCGCTCGCTACCTCCCTCCCTCCCTCACCTCCTCATCCTTGTACCAGGACAGGGACTCTGCGGTCAGGATGAACCAGTAGTCTTTGGACCCGCCCTTCATGATGCTGATGTTGATGGTCAGCCAACCGCGTCGGATCACCTGAAGCGAGGGGAGGGAATATGATAATGAGGAGAAAGAACAGACCAATCGGCAGCCTGTTGAGTGTGTGTGGATGATGATGTTGTACCTGGTTGGGCATCGCCCTCTTCTTACTGACCGCCGCGCTCCGCTGCTGGGCGCTGAAACACACTGCTGTTAGACTGAATCAGGGTCAAAGGTCAATAGGGGTCAACAGGGGTCAGAGGTCACTCACTTGGCAAAACCGATGAAGTCCTCGTGGTTGGTGTTGATGTAGGAGAGCTCGATGTCGATCAGCAGCATCACCTGCGACACACACACACAAATGCAAATAAATACATAAACATAAATAAATAAACAAATAAATATATATTAATGTTACATAAAGAAATGAAGCAGTAAATAACCGGAGGAAGGTTTCTGAACACACACACACCTGGTCTTTAGTTTTGCTCTCTCTCTCTCTGACGTATGTGGTGACGATTCTCTCCGTCTCTTCTCTCAGCTGAGGATATGAGTTCAACTACGACACAAACACACACTGAGAGCGGCAGCAGGAACACACACATCATTACTGTCTCCAGAAAGACTTTTATCAAGACGTCAAATAAACACGGATGAGAAGGACTGCATGCAGACCTGAACCAATGTGTGTTTAACCAAACACTGACGGCGAATGTGACTGTGTGTGATTAGTAAATATAATCCCCACAAAGCAAAAACCAACACAAGCTGAGCTCATCCACCACAGACAAACACTGAACTTTACAGGGACTGGATTTGATTGGTTATGGGATCTGTCAATCAAAGCAGGTTCGGTGACAGGACTGGATTTGATTGGTTAAGGGATCTGTCAATCAAAGAATGTTTGGTTACAGGACTGGATTTGATTGGTTGAGGGATGTGTCAATCAAAGAATGTTTGGTTACAGGACTGGATTTGATTGGTTAAGGGATCTGTCAATCAAAGAATGTTTGGCTACAGGACTGGATTTGATTTGTTATAGGATTGGCAATCAAAGGAGGTTCGGTTACAGGACTGGATTTGATTGGTGACGGGATCTGTCAATCAAAGCAGGTTTGGTTACAGGACTGGATTTGATTGGTTATAGGATCTGTCAATCAAAGAATGTTCGATTACAGGACTGGATTTGATTGGTTAAGGGATCTGTCAATCAAAGCAGGTTCGGTTACAGGATTGGATTTGATTGGTTATGGGATCTGTCAATCAAAGGAGGTTCGGTTACAGGACTGGATTTGATTGGTAATAGGATCTGTCAATCAAAGAATGTTCGGTGACATGACTGGATTTGATTGGTTATGGGATCTGTCAATCAAAGGAGGTTCGGTTACAGGATTGGATTTGATTGGTTATGGGATTTGTCAATCAAAGGAGGTTCGGTTACAGGACTGGATTTGATTGGTTAAGGGATCTGTCAATCAAAGAATGTTTGGTTACAGGACTGGATTTGATTGGTTAAGGGATCTGTCAATCAAAGAATGTTTGGCTACAGGACTGGATTTGATTTGTTATAGGATTGGCAATCAAAGGAGGTTCGGTTACAGGACTGGATTTGATTGGTGACGGGATCTGTCAATCAAAGCAGGTTTGGTTACAGGACTGGATTTGATTGGTTATAGGATCTGTCAATCAAAGAATGTTCGATTACAGGACTGGATTTGATTGGTTAAGGGATCTGTCAATCAAAGCAGGTTCGGTTACAGGATTGGATTTGATTGGTTATGGGATCTGTCAATCAAAGGAGGTTCGGTTACAGGACTGGATTTGATTGGTAATAGGATCTGTCAATCAAAGAATGTTCGGTGACATGACTGGATTTGATTGGTTATGGGATCTGTCAATCAAAGGAGGTTCGGTTACAGGATTGGATTTGATTGGTTATGGGATTTGTCAATCAAAGGAGGTTCGGTTACAGGACTGGATTTGATTGGTTATAGGATCTGTCAATCAAAGAATGTTCGGTGACAGGACTGGATTTGATTGGTTATGGGATCTGTCAATCAAAGGAGGTTCGGTTACAGGATTGGATTTGATTGGTTATGGGATTTGTCAATCAAAGGAGGTTCGGTGACAGGACTGGATTTGATTGGTTATGGGATCTGTCAATCAAAGGAGGTTCAGTTATAGGACTGGATTTGATTGGTTACGGGATCTGCCAGAAACGGTCATGTTTTACCTTCTCAGTGCACTTGAGGATGAGCGTGGCGAGTTCAGACACCACCAGGTCTACACACTTGAGACACGGCTCCTTCAGTTTAACAATCTGCTTTTTCACTATGGCCTCAAAGGCCAGGTCAGGGGTGAACAGCCCCGTCCTGGAGGATCATGGGACAGCGCAGGTGTTATTTGGGGGGATAATTAAGGGGCACAATATTGGGAAAAAGTGGACGGGTGGATGAAAACACAAGCACATCACTTCATTCATTCCGTATGTCCTCGTTCCTAAAGGTGACGCGCGTCTTTTCTGGAACCGCTGCTCTTTAACCTGCTAGTCGCGGTTTTCTAACACTATTTGAGTGTAAACACAACATTTACGGGACCGTTCATGTCAGATTGTGTGGCTGATGTGAGATGTAATTTACAAACCGAGCAGCTTTCGTTATATCTTCATTGTTGTAGTCAGTCAATCAGCCTGAAGCAGCATGGCTAGCGTGTTTTTGCTTTGCGGAGCGGTTAGCGTGACATGCTCAGGCGTCTCTCGTGTCTACCTTCAGTGTGCACTGCCTGACCGTATTGATGAGCTCCTGGATGACCAGGTCAATGCATTTGAGGCACGGCTCCTTCAGCTTGATCAGCTGCTTTTTCACGATGGCCTCGAAGGCCATGTCAGGGGTGAACAGCCCCGTCCTGAGGTCACACACACACACACACACACACACAGTCAAACACAGTAAAACCATGCTGATCTGTGTGCAACGATACAGACACAGCGTGTCCGATTCGAGAAACCATGACTCTAATGAGCGTTTGTTGAGTTGGTCAAAAATCAGCAGTAAGTGCATGTTGAATGTGTGGTGTATCTGTGCTCGTCGGTCTTAGATTTTTGACCGAAAATGTTACGTTTTTTTTTTTTTTTTTTTCATTGGAATGGTTCAAACCTTGGTAAAAGTCTGCTATGTGAACATACAAAAAAATAATTTGAAAAGGTTAAATGGTCTTGTAAATAACAGTCACACCTTTTTTTCCACTTCAGCAATGATCTGCCAAGTGTCCTCTTTAAAAAGATCAAACTTAAGTCTGTGCTCTACAGCGTTATACGAGTCATATACGAGAAATACGGTGTAAATATAATTTAGTAGCATTAAATCCCATAAAAATACAAAATATAAAATAAATTAAAAACATTGAATAAAATATAGTACATTCATTTCTAACAGTTCTAATGTTAAAGAGGTTAAAGCTGCGATGAAAGCGGACTAAACGATCCAGCATGTGTGATATAGGAGATTAATAACTGAGTGAATGATGCTCCTGAAACGAGTGCACGTGTCTGTGTGTTCTTGCCTGACTCCATGAATGTTCTTGATGGCGTAACTGATCTCTCTCCTCAACTCCTTCTCATCAAACTCCATCTAAACACACACACACAAACACGTTTATCTACTGTGTAATGAGATTAAAAGGAAATGTTTGGCTGAAAATGTAACTTCTACCATTACGTCAGAGCTGCACGATTCTGGATGAAGTAAGAATCATGATTTTTTGGTTTAAAACAGAGATCATGCTTCTGTATAGACAACTAAACACATGTGATTTACTAGAGGTTCAGACAAAATGTTAATTGCTGCAGTTTATTTTAAAATGTTTAACTCGTTTATATTATTTGTTTTTTAAGCAGGTTGAGTGAATTATTCAATGACTCACTCATAAAGGCTTCACTTGTTTCATTACTGGATGAATCAGCATTTTTGATCGAATCTCTTACATTTATGATTAAATGACTAATTAATCGTTTAACAGTCACTTGTCACCACCTACTGGTGTAATTATGTAATAATCTTTATTTGAAGCGTCAAGTTACTTTCAAAAGGTGATTTGCTCTATTTTTGGTTAGCTATACATATCAGTGTTTATATCCGAACTATAAACTTTCATCTCAATACTTCGGTGTTAGAGATGCACCGATTACAATTTTCTTGGCCGATTTCCGATTGTTCATTGAGTTTGACCTGCCGATACCGATTTCAGCCAATTCCGATTTCATTTTTTTCTAACCACTTCACAGCGCACACACACATTTATTTTCTATCTTTTCTTTAATAGAACATTTTACATTTTGCATAGAACATAGATAATTTTTTGAACAGATAATCCCTATAAAATAGAACTATATAAATTACTCCTGAAATGCACACACATCTGAAGTGCAGTGTTATGGAAGAACCATTTCCTTCTTTTCATATCCAAAATCCAACTAAATTTTTTTTATATATTTAGCAAACTAAACTTCTGTATAAAAACAGGGAAAACAGGTAATGGCAATAAAATAATATATATAAATAAATATATATATATATATATATATATATATATATATATATACACAAATATAGCCTTGCAGTATAAAGATATTTCTATATTTTCTGGCTAGTTTACTTTATCTATTTGTTATAATCATAACCATACTTGCGACCAAAACTGAAAAATTAAAACAGGTTTAAATGGGTAAATCTTCTACAAATATTTTTTAATCTTCGTTTTCTTTTCTGACATACTCCAGTTCTTGTTGAAACACACTAGACATGCTTATTCTGTGCATTTTGAGCACTTTTTGTGTGAAATCATTTTTAGTTTGTCCATCAAAAGTGTGCTTTCACTTTAATTGAGCGTGAGCAGCGCTGCAAAAATAGACCCGTGCCGAAACCCTCCGCTTCACTGACGCTCACGTGCGGCCTTCTCCCGGTGTGAATGCACTCATTGATTAACATGCACGCTGGAAAAATACGCGCCGCTGATGCTTGCGGTGTGAAACAGACGTAATTCACGAGGTTTCCTACATGTGTGTTCCGTGTGCACGTGTGACGCTGATGTTGCGTGATTTTAATCATGCGGCGCCCGAGTGCATTTGACCGGCATAAAATCAGCATATGTCAGACTGACCGACGTCATGACCGATCACGTGAAAAATCGGCCAATTCCGGTCACCAGCCGATCAATCGGTGCATCTCTAGTGATAATATGCATGATTGTAAGACAGAAATATTGATACTGTGAAAAACGTGGTTTGTGTTTCATATCTACACATGACAACGGCTCTCTCTGGATCTGAACACAGATCTGAATGTTCACTGTGATTTTGTCAAAGGTTTAACAGACAGAGACGAATCTCTGTCATTTAGGATCGCGTGGATGTTTGAATCGATATATCGCCATCTTTTAACGATTAATCGTGCAGCTCTACAGAATATGCTGCAGGTTTGACATTATTATTTCAATCAGAACACACAAAAAAAAATGGAGATCCATTAACTCAAGCTAGTGAGACTCCAGAGAAACCAGACATAAAGTCAAACCTAGTGACTAAACGAGGCTAGCGTACCTTAACGAGCTCGAAAGGGAAGCGCTCGTGGAAGATGCGGTTTATTCGTGCTCCGCCAGAGAGTTCAAGCGTGTCCACCTGATCGCCAGAGCCCTCGATCCGCTTCTCGAAGTCCACGCCGAACTGCTGCACCATCCTACACACACACACACACACACACACACACACACACACACACACACACACACACACACACACACACACACACACACACACACACACACACACACACACACACACACACACACACACACACACACACACACACACACACACACACACACACACACACACACACACACACACACACACACACACACACACACACACACACACACACACACACACACACACACACACACACACACACACACACACACACACACACACACACACACACACACACACACACAGAGTAGTTTAATGCATGTGTTCTCTTCTATTCACACTCATTTTTGTCCTTAAAAGGTTTGGGTGATATAGAACCAGGGTTTGGTATCGTTCGAATGTTAACGATTCAGATTCTGCTTATCCTGTCCGATTCTTAGCGATTCCTAATTTAGATTCCAATAAGTAAAATAAAAAAAATCATTCACATTTATTCTAATTCTCCTGGCAAAACATTTCCTTGTGGCTGAAAACTACGAACACTTACACAATAAACTTTTGCCTATATGGTTTAAAAATACCATAGCAAAAAAACAACTATACACATTTCAAGCATTATTGAAGACAAGTAAACACTCAGGAATTAAAAAAAGAACAAATAAATGAGCAAATCACACAAATAAATGCAACTGAACAAAGACACGCTTGAAATAAACAGTGTTTTAAGATTGTCAGGTATTCAAATACAGAAACTAATCAACTGTTTTAAAACAAAATAACACTGCATTTTATAAATAAAATATACATTAAAAATATAGTTACAAAATGTATTTAGTTATGAACAGTGAGTGAACTTTCTCTTAGTCTTTTGTATTTAATGCTATTATAGAGACGGCAGGGATATTAGTGTTATTATAGAGACGGCAGGAATATTAGTGTTATTATAGAGACGGCAGGAATATTAGTGTTATTATAGAGACGGCAGGAATATTAGTGTTATTATAGAGACGTCAGGAATATTAGTGCTATTATAGAGACGTCAGGAATATTAGTGTTATTATAGAGACGGCAGGAATATTAGTGCTATTATAGAGACGGCAGGAATATTAGTGTTATTATAGAGCGGGACTATTAGTGTTATTATAGAGACGTCAGGAATATTAGTGTTATTATAGAGCGGGACTATTAGTGTTATTATAGAGACGTCAGGAATATTAGTGCTATTATAGAGACGGCAGGAATATTAGTGTTATTATAGAGACGGCAGGAATATTAGTGTTATTATAGAGACGGCAGGAATATTAGTGTTATTATAGAGACGGCAGGAATATTAGTGTTATTATAGAGACGTCAGGAATATTAGTGTTATTATAGAGACGGCAGGAATATTAGTGTTATTATAGAGACGTCAGGAATATTAGTGTTATTATAGAGCGGGACTATTAGTGTTATTATAGAGACGGCAGGAATATTAGTGCTATTATAGAGCGGGACTATTAGTGTTATTATAGAGACGTCAGGAATATTAGTGTTATTATAGAGCGGGACTATTAGTGTTATTATAGAGACGTCAGGAATATTAGTGTTATTATAGAGCGGGACTATTAGTGTTATTATAGAGACGTCAGGAATATTAGTGTTATTATAGAGCGGGACTATTAGTGTTATTATAGAGACGGCAGGAATATTAGTGTTATTATAGAGCGGGACTATTAGTGTTATTATAGAGACGTCAGGAATATTAGTGTTATTATAGAGACGGCAGGAATATTAGTGTTATTATAGAGACGGCAGGAATATTAGTGTTATTATAGAGACGGCAGGAATATTAGTGTTATTAGAGACATCAGGAATATTAGTGTTATTATAGAGACATCAGGAATATTAGTGTTATTATAGAGACGGCAGGAATATTAGTGTTATTATAGAGACGTCAGGAATATTAGTGTTATTATAGAGACGTCAGGGATATTAGTGTTATTATAGAGACGGCAGGAATATTAGTGTTATTATAGAGACGGCAGGAATATTAGTGTTATTATAGAGACGGCAGGAATATTAGTGTTATTATAGAGACGGCAGGAATATTAGTGTTATTATAGAGACGGCAGGAATATTAGTGTTATTAGAGACATCAGGAATATTAGTGTTATTATAGAGACATCAGGAATATTAGTGTTATTAGAGACATCAGGAATATTAGTGTTATTATAGAGACATCAGGAATATTAGTGTTATTATAGAGACGGCAGGAATATTAGTGTTATTATAGAGACGGCAGGAATATTAGTGCTATTATAGAGACATCAGGAATATTAGTGCTATTATAGAGACGGCAGGAATATTAGTGTTATTATAGAGACGTCAGGAATATTAGTGTTATTATAGAGACGGCAGGAATATTAGTGTTATTATAGAGACATCAGGAATATTAGTGTTATTATAGAGACGGCAGGAATATTAGTGTTATTATAGAGACGGCAGGAATATTAGTGCTATTATAGAGACATCAGGAATATTAGTGTTATTATAGAGACAGCAGGAATATTAGTGTTATTATAGAGACGGCAGGAATATTAGTGTTATTATAGAGACGTCAGGAATATTAGTGTTATTATAGAGACGTCAGGAATATTAGGCTGCTGTCACTTTAAGAGCTGCACGAATCCAATATACTGATACACATGTTTTCTTTCTCAACTGTTTATGTCCACTTAAGATGTAACGGACTGTGTTTACGGGGATATTTTGACATATTTGTGTGAGTATTTGTCTGTTCAAGTGCAAATTCAGTATCGCGCACCACTATTGAGTATGAAAAGCGGCTTTCTGTGTGCGCACTTTAGAAAACAGTGCATGAGTCTTCTTGCACTTGAATGGTTTAAAATCACATTAAAATGCACACAAAGGACTCAATAAGAGGAAGGAATTCTGGAACCGGTTCTCCACACCCAACCCTCTACAGAACTGCATCACAATATGTAATATGATAATCTTAATAAAGCTGCAGAGAGGTTAGTGTGTCGGTGTCTCACTGCAGCAGTGCTTTGGTTTTGCGCGCAGGATCGTCCGGTTTGAAGTTCTTGTACTCGTCCACCTCCTTCTCCAGGGACAGCAGCTGACTCTGCAGTTTACTGCGCAGCGCCGGCAGGGTGTCCCGGATGTGGTTCGTCAGTTGCTGCAAAGAGTTGACAGAAACGTGACAAATCCAAACAGTGCATTTAAAGGGGTGGTTGATTATGATTTGACTTTTCTAACTTTAGTTAGTGTGTAATGTTGCTGTTCGAGCATAAACAACATCTGCAAAGTTACAACGCTCAAAGTTCAAAGCAAAGGGAGATATTTGCTTTTAAAGAAATGCTTTTCAAGGACTACAACAAACTTCTTCACGGCTTAGTGACATAACCAACCCTAAAATTTACATAAACCTTTACAAAAATTTACATAAATCCTTAAAATTTACATTTCAGGAGATGGAGTCTCTCCATCATTCTGACTCGTTTGAACATAAAAAACTAAAAGTTTTAGAAATGTTCAGTGCATGTGTATGTGTGAGGTAAAACGACACGAGCTGTTGAAGCTCCGCCCCTTGTACCGGGAGCAGCAGCTCATTTGCATTTAAAGGGACACACAAAACGGAACGTTTTTGCTCACCCTCAAAAAGTGACAATTTTAACATGCTGTATAAAATTATCTGTGGGGTATTTTGAGCTAAAACTTCACACACACACTCTGGGGACATCAGAGACGTATTTTACATCTTATGAAAAGTGCACTATACCACCCCTTTAAAGGAGCAGTTCAAACGTGTCCTGCGGGTGTCTGTACCTGGTTGAGTGTTTTCTGCAGGTACGGTGTGCCCATGCGCTCCGCTATGTGTCTGTATGCCGGGTGAGACAGGAAGAACTTTCTCTCGGCAGCCAGAGCCGCTCGGATGTCCTTTCTGCCGTCGATGTCCTTCTGACTGCGGTTCACCACACCAATATAACCTATAAACACACACACACATCCACATCACTGATAACAGAACATGCATGTGTGCATCACTAGCGATGTGTCAATGCAAAGTTGAATTTAAAACTGGAATACTGTATAAAACATTTGCAAATATAGCAATGTTTCCATTCCATGTGCTCAAGAGGACAAAATATCAGTAATAAAAGTGTACGTTTCTGCAATCTTTCTCTTTCTCCCTCCATCATAAACGAGTGTGTCTCGAGCGTCAGACGAAACATAGTAAACGCTGTCATGTTCTCTAGCGTTCGGGAACACACTCGTGTGTGAGACGCTTCTGGCGGGAATTAAACCAAATCATTCCGATCACACACTTCCACTCCGGCGTTTCAGAAACACCAAACCAACATTTGAGATGATGCGATGCCATTGGTCCACTGGTTACTCCAGTTATCCAATCACAGCTGACGCTGAGTCGAAGGATTTTTCCAATAAATGTGTTTCCATTGTAGTTTATGCGCATTTCCATCTACTGATTTTTTTTTTATATGCGATATCCCAAAATTTGCATAAAAACTGGCGGATAGAAACATATCTACTGATATACTATTATAGTTATTGTAAATATTTTAAATACAGTGCATTAGCACCCGCCCCCTTTTCCAGCGGTGCTGGTTCCAGAAGTATTTTTTCCATTCACTTTTCCCATAGGGATTTAACAAAATAAACTTTGATAAAGCATTATAAACCGTGAACCAAACCAACCGGCTACAAGGAGGATCACAACACTACAAACTTTGATTTTCAAGCAAAAAAGTAATTTAAAAACAGAGAAAAACACAAGACTGTGAACTCAACGGCTTTCGAATATTGAAGCATTTTAAGAGAGCAGAGAGATCGACTAAACTACATTCATTGGAGTGGGTGGAGCTAAAGAGATATTTTGTCCTGTTTTGTTTGTTCCGACTTTCTGATTGGTGGAATTTTCCGCACAGCATCATGGGTAATGTAGTTTTTCCACCAGGAATTCCATGATTAAACATGTTACTTTTAAAAACAAGCTAAAATAGCACAGGCCTTAGCAGAAGCGAATACCATCGATTAACAGCCTAGAAGCTCACAGTAGGGCTGACTTTAACGATTTTCCATATTACATTTTATTGATTATTTACAACACATGTTTTGTTGGTTTTAGTTTTATATCCCCATGAAGCCCCGGTGCAGCACCTCTGCGCAGCGGCAGAAGCTTGTTCTCCAGGATGTCTCTGGCGTCCGTTCCTTCATCCATCAGGTCCAGTTTGGTCATCACGCCGATGGTGCGAAGACCTGCAGGGCAGAGGTCAAAGGTCAAGTTTCCCAATCACATCCCGACCTAACAATTCTTTTTTTGCTAACATTCCCATCAAGTCATGAAAGCGTTATTTATGAACGTTCTCAGTCTGAGAGTTCAAAATGTCGTTTTTTAAATGTTTTGAAAACGTTTTTCCTTAGTTATGAGAACATTCCATTTTTCAAACACTATGGAACGTTACTTTTGAATGTTCTCAGAACATTCTGAAACAAGTTGTAACATTTAAAAAAAAAAGTCCAACTGAAACGTGTCGGAAATAAAACTATACAGTGTTCGTACAGATATACTGTACAACGAAATTCCAGGACTTTGAGGGACTTTTCAAGCACTACTTTTTGGGTTTTCAAGGACTTCAGTCAGAGATCTCACTTATCAGACAATATCTTTATTATCTTTCAAATTCTAAAAAGCTAATCAAACAAAATGGTAGAACTAATAAAGTGCAGCACATGCAATGACTGTAGTCACTAACCATTGAAAGGATATTATGACAAAGATATCGCTTCCCTTAATCAAAATGATGTTCCCGCTCATGAATATATGATTGAGCTGAAGAATGAAAGCTGTATCATATACTTGAATATTTATATGAGCAATATCACACTCATAGCCATGCGAAATGGCTCTATGTCTATATCAGACGAGCTGCAGTGTTAATATTGCATGAAAAGATTGTTTTATTGATAAAATGAAACATTAATTTCACATATTTTGTCTTTCAAGCACTTTTTTAAGTACATTTTCATAAATATGGCTGTTTTCAGGGGTTTTCCAGGACTTATATTTCACTTCAAGCACTTTAGACACCTTGTACGAACCCTGTATGTATAAATAATATTTTGTGAACCGGTAACTCTGAGTGAACGCTACTGGAAGAACGCTTGTTCGTAACGTTCTCGGTGTGTCTCACCCTGAGGATCGACCTCTTTGCTGATCTTCAGAGCGTCAGAGTTGGCGAGGTCGGTGTTGGCAGGAGTGACGGCCAGGATCAGGCAGTTCTCTCTGGAGATGAACTGCAGCAGCATGTCTCTGATCACACACACACACACACGGAGAAGAGCCGTCAGTGTTTCAATCGGGTCCTGTAGCCCATCAAACCCACAGCTCTTACCTGATCTGGAACTCGATGTCCGTCGGCTGGTCTCCCACCGCCACCTTCGTCATGCCGGGGAGATCGATCAGCGTCAGATTCAACACTGAGAGAGAGAGAGGAGTGAGTTTGATTCGGTTATAAACATTATTATGTTGATTCAGATCAGTTAAAAAACTGTGTTGATTTTGCAAAGTGAGATTAATACGGTTCCTTATCATCCTCTAAATACACAACCACACATAACACATGGAAATTGTTTATTGTGGAAGAGTGATCTGAAGATACCGTTCGGCGAGTACACCCGCAGGTTAATGGGCACCGGAGAGATTCCCTTATTAGATCCGGTGATTCGTTCCGTCTCGGCCTCGATCTCCAGCCGAACCTCGTCAAAGTCCACGAACTTACGGCCCTTACAGTGCAGGAACTCTGCGTATTCTAGAGGAACAGAGAGAGATCAAGGTAGAATCATTAATACACTGAAAGCTGAATTTTCAGCATCATCATTATCATTATTGCAATATAGTGATATAGTTTTTGGCCGCCCTGAAGGTAATTCTCAGGGTTAAAGCTCTCGGCACCTGAGTCATGACGCAAATTAATACAGGTAACCATTTCGACAGTTTGAAAGGCGTGAACACACCTTTAAGTGTGAGAGATTGGATGTTCAGAAGGTGTAATGTGTGTTATACCTGCTTTACTGTTGACTAGCTGGAGGATCAGAGGCCTGCGAGTGACGATGCCGGATCCTCGCGGGAGGAAGTCTCTGAATGACAGAGAAACAGAGATGAATGAACATTACTAACATTCAAAACATTAACCTTTTTGTTTGCTAGTGGTATAACGCCATGCCAGCTTCTGTGGCATTAAAATGCAATAAAATATACAGAAAACACCCAAAAGAAGATTTTTTAGAAACTCTGTGGAAAAAAAACTGAATTAAAAATGGTCCTTTCTCAGTGAAGGGTTCATTTGTTTATGAAATGACACAGAATGACAGCATAACTCTCTGGTTCATCAAAGTACACTGAAAACACACACCCTCAAAGAAAAGAGGAAATCTTGTTTCACTTCCCATACCAAAGTTCCATGCATAGAAGCTTACACAGTGTGTGTGTGTGTGTGTGTGTGTGTGTGTGTGTGTGTGTGTGTGTGTGTGTGTGTGTGTGTGTGTGTGTGTGTGTGTGTGTTGCTCTTCCTGTTGCTTGAGCAGGAATCCTGAAGATGTCAAGTCCGCACACGCTGAAATCGGTCTCAATCACACAGTTAGATGTGGTTTGTTCTTAGTGAACCATTCAGAAACAGAAATCAACACATTTGAGCCTCTGAAGGATGAAGACGCTCATGATCTGCAGTGATACACAGATTATATCTTCATTCACTCACACTCAGTCCTTCCAAACCCGTATGCCGTCATTCTCACTATTAAATGAGACATATGGACTACTGTTGTGATGCTTTTGTGGTGATTTTCGGAGTATGACATGGTGGTCACTATGAATTATTGTTGTTGTATGGAAAAGATCTGCATGAAATGTCTTAAAACATCCAAATAAAAATGGGTCTGTAACAACATAAAGGTCAGTAAATGGTCCCCATTCACTTCCATAGCATTTCTTTCCATACAGTGGAACTCAATAGGGTCCATCAACTGTTTGGTTACCCATATTCTTCCAAATTCCAGCAGAAGGAGGAAATTCATACAGGTTTGAGTGAACTATCCCTTTAAGGCCAATTCACACCAACAACGATGTTTACGTTTTCTGCTGCTTTAAATTTATCGAGCTGGATTCTGATTGGCTGTCCATTTTATATTGTTTATCATCTAAAAAAAAAGTTGTTTTAAAAGTTGATAAAGTGATTCCAACGATATCGTTCCTCTGTGCTGTTACCGGTCTATATTTGATAAAGTTACAGTTCTTGGTGTGTGAACGGGCCTTTAATGTTAATTGTTGTGTTAACTATCACTTCTAGAGCACAGCAACACTCTGAAATAGTAAAAAAATTTGACTAGCAGTGACATTCTGATCACTGACCGCTTAATGTTTTAACGTTTTATTTATATTAAGCGCTCGCTGAAGTTTATTGTGCTCTGCCGCTTTAAATGCTCGAGATCTGGATTCTGATTGGCTGTCAATATTTGTTTGTTTTATCAGCTGAAAAAAAGAAAAAAAAACCTTGATAAAGGGGTTCCAACGATATCGTTCCTCTGTGCTGTTACCGGTCTATATTTGATAAAGTTATAGTTCTTGGTGTGTGAACGGGCCTTTAATGTTAATTTTTGAGTTAACTATCACTTTTAGAGCACAGCAACACTCTGAAATGGTTAATTTTTGACTAGCAGTGACATTCTGATCACTGACCGCTTCAACGGATCATTTGAGTGTAATGGTGAGGCACACATTTTCAAGTTCAAGAACATTTGTCTCTCTAATTGAATAAGTATTTGTCCTATTTCAGTGTTGTTTACACAAAAGACTGTGTTTGATCATGTCGAAGCCGCACGGTCACCTGCCCACGAAGTTCTCCAGCACCGAGCTCTTCCCGGCGCTCTGGCCGCCCACCACCGCGATCTGCGGCAGCTCCAGGTTACAGCTCTGGCCGATGGAGCTGAAGGCGTCCTGCAGTTTATTAATCAGGGGAATCAAGTCCTCCATCCCGCGGTTCCCCATGACGAGCTTCGGTCAAACACCACAAACCCCAGAGAAACTCGACCGATCACTTCATAACTCGCTGACTCAAAATAAACCGCTTTAACACTAACAAAACCGACTCAATATGTCAAACTCCAGTTGTCAGACAGAGAGAAAAACGCAGGCAGGCAGAAAGTTTTCCTATCCGGTCAGCAGACCACCGTAAACTTATGAAGAACAGCCCTTGTGTGCAAACTGAAAGGTGCTTCCTATTGGCCACTGCTGATGTCAATCAAATACTAGACAGAGAGGGGAACGGGTGGGGCGTTAGAGGCATTAAAAGATGCAAGAAATGAAAAAAGCGAAACGGATGTAAAGACTTTTTGAACCCTTTTCTTTTTGGAATTTTTTGTAAGTTATCCCCTGTATAATTTATTTGTATTTTATTCGTTTTTTATGGTTTTATTCTGTTTACTTTGATACTATTTTGAATTTAATAGATATATATAATAGTTAAATACATTGTGATCCTCTGTATGTGTGTGTTGTTATTGTTCTGTTATGCAATAAAATAAAATAAATAAAAAACACAAACAATAACACACACACACACAAAAGGGTGGGGCGTTCGAACAGCTAATTATCAGTTTAATCTTTTTCCATTACATGCATAAAATACTTTAGTAATACTCAAGAGTGACAATTGTACAGCTGTAGCCTATGTGTGTCAGGTAATTTAGGCTACGCATGTGTTGACAGTCAAGCACTTCATTTACTGTCTCACACGGAAATGTCAAGGTAATATTTCTCCCCAAATCAACAGAAAAAATAAATAGTGTTAAAGTGCTAAATAAAGCTAAGACTATTTATATGTTTTGCATCGTGATAATATTTTCATCAGAACTGGCCCTTCCTTAAGCTCCGCCTTATTTTCATGGTTCTTTTAACCGTTATTTTTATGTGATCTTTCGCTCTTCTTATGTAAGCCTGTTTAAAGTGGAATGTATAAAAAATATATAGGGTAAAATAATTATAAACTATAAAATACAGAACAGTAATGTCACAATGCAAACATTGTTTATGGTCCTAGCTTTATTTACTTGGTGAAATACAAGACAATTTGGCAGATTTAGTGAGTCAAAAAGTAAAAAGTCAAGTCAAGTCACCTTCATTTATATAGCCAATATAGATTGTTTCAAAGCAGCTTTACAGTGATAGTAGGAAATTAAAGTAACAAAGTTACAAAACTTTTTACAGCTAAAGTTAGTTTTGATTGATTTACTTCCGTTGCGGAGATCATTAGTTATAAACTTAGGGGCCGCTAACACGACACCATTTTAACCGAAAACTCTTAACGCGCTCCGGCCGCTCATCCGCACAAAAACAGTGTTTGGTGGCTCGAGAACGCAAACCTTGAAATAAGTTCCAAGGTGCAAGTATTGAATAATATTGAAAAAAAGCTTATCATCTCCGCGTAAACTTCAAAAACGTGAATCTGTGAGAACGCGACGGCGTGCACATGCATATTACGTGTTCAGTCTATAGGTATGCATGTTTCAATATAAATGTGCGCAGGCGTGTAGTCTTTCTTTACAAATGGACCTCAACAAATTATTTGTCTGGCCTTAAAAATGTTTAATACAGATTTTTTTTTTTTTCGCTTCCGCGTATCCACATGAACCGGAATTATCCCGACAACGTTTTATCTGTACTGAGGTAAAGGGAAGGAGGCCTTCACAGGGGAGAGACTAGTTGACACTTCAGGACTGCGTCGTCATCGTGTCCAGGCGCAGGTCCTTCATCAGAATCTGGACTGTGTGTGTGTGTGTGTGTGTGTGTGTGTGTGTGTGTGTGTGTGTGTGAGTGTATGTGTGTGTGTGTGTGTGTGTGTGTGTGTGTGTGTGTGTGTGTGTGTGTGTGTGTGTGTGTGTGTGTGTGTGAGTGTGTGTGTGTGTGTGTGTGTGTGTGTGTGTGTGAGTGTGTGTGTGTGTGTGTGTGTGTGTGTGTGTGTGTGTGTGTGTGTGTGTGTGTGTGTGTGTGTGAGTGTGGTGTGTGTGTGTGTGTGTGTGTGTGTGTGTGTGTGTGTGTGTGTGTGTGTGTGTGTGTGTGAGTGTATGTGTGTGTGTGTGTGTGTGTGTGTGTGTGTGTGTGTGTGTGTGTGTGTGTGTGTGTGTGTGAGTGTGTGTGTGTGTGTGTGTGTGTGTGTGTGTGTGTGTGAGTGAGTGTGTCCAGGCACAGGTCCTTCATCAGATCTGGACTGTGTGTGTGTGTGTGTGTGTGTGTGTGTGTGTGTGTGTGTGTGTGTGTGTGTGTGTGTGTGTGTGTGTGTGTGTGTGTGTGTGTGTGTGTGTGTGAGTGAGTGAGTGTGTCCAGGCACAGGTCCTTCATCAGATCTGGACTGTGTGTGTGTGTGTGTGTGTGTGTGTGTGTGTGTGTGTGTGTGTGTGTGTGTGTGTGTGTGTGAGTGTGTCCAGGCACAGGTCCTTCATCAGATCTGGAGTGTGTGTGTGTGTGTGTGTGTGTGTGTGTGTGTGTGTGTGTCCAGGCGCAGGTCCTTAATCAGATCTGGAGTGTGTGTGTGTGTGTGTGTGTCCAGGCGCAGGTCCTTAATCAGATCTGGAGTGTGTGTGTGTGTGTGTGTGTGTGTGTGTGTGTGTGTGTGTGTGTGTGTGTGTGTGTGTCCAGGCGCAGGTCCTTAATCAGATCTGGAGTGTGTGTGTGTGTGTGTGTGTGTGTGTGTGTGTGTGTGTGTGTGTGTGTGTGTGTGTGTGTGTGTGTGTGTGTCCAGGCGCAGGTCCTTAATCAGATCTGGAGTGTGTTTGTGTGTGTGTGTCCAGGCACAGGTCCTTCATCAGATCTGGAGTGTGTGTGTGTGTGTGTGTCCAGGCGCAGGTCCTTAATCAGATCTGGAGTGTGTGTGTGTGTGTGTGTGTGTGTGTGTGTGTGTGTGTCCAGGCGCAGGTCCTTAATCAGATCTGGAGTGTGTGTGTGTGAGTGTGTCCAGGCACAGGTCCTTCATCAGATCTGGAGTGTGTGTGTGTGTGTGTGTGACTCTCACAGGGTGTGTGTGAAGTGTCTAGTGCAGTAGTGTGGAGGTGTTTGTAGTTAGTGCACGCTGCTTGCAACTTTTTGCTTTTTAACTACCGCCGCTGGCTAGCCCCCTCAAAGGGGGTGAAAAGAGGAGCCGAGAGCGTAAGTCTCCTCCGCCAGTACACAGCCTCTCCACCACCAAGACTCTTGCAGTGCCTCCTCATGGCCACACATGGTAACTGGGTACCTCGCAGTCTCAGGCTAAACTGCAGGGGATCTCGGAGCAGCAGTGGGCCCCAGAGATGTGGTGTGGACACGCCCTGACGCCCATCAACCACTGCCCCAGCTATGGGTAAATAGCCCCACTGCCTTGTGGGTTAGCCTCTTGAGGCAAGGCTAAGGGAGCACACCACAACAGGAAAGCAATGCGCTGGCGGCGTGCAATAGGCTGGGCTAAACAGAGCTAGGTCCCGGCAGCCTCCTGCAGCCAGGATGAGGAGGCTACTGGGGAGAGTGCACCCCCTCTAGCACTTAAAAAAATGATTTGCGCAGTTCCACCTCCGACCAACGGTGAACATTACCTGGATCTACTTATGGTTGAAGTCTGGCGGCGATGGGGTGTCTGACGAAGGGGGCAGGTTTGAATAGACTGGGAGTGACCACATTGGTTCCAGTGGCTGGTCATCTGGTCAGTTGCCAACCCACTACAAGCGCTTTGTTGTGAAGATGTTCACATTTGTAGATCCAGGATCATTGGCTCCTCTGCAGGAAATGGTACAGTACCCAGTGTGTCAGTCTTCAACTGTCTATTGGCTCCTAATGACAGCTTTGGTTCTTGTCTCAGGTCTTCATCCATTGCAGTACGGAGGTGTGCCATCCCTCTTCTGGCTCTTGTCAGCAAAGTTGCTCCAGGCAAAGTCAGTGCTTCCTGTTATTGAAATTGTTTGATTTTGCTTGTTTTAAAAGTTGTGGGAGTGTTCATTTTTGTTTGTTTTCTTGCACTTTTAGGAAGGGATGTTCGTTTAAACACTACCACTTCTGGGCAAACTGTGGTTTCTAGTGGAGAAGTGAGACTGATTCCATGAGTATTTAATAAATGATGTTAAACCTTGACCTTTTGTCCGACCACATTTTGTGCTGTGCTACCAACATGAAATTGTTCTTTTTTATTTGGTATGTTGACGACAGCTATTGTCAGTTGATGACAAATCATTTTAGATTGCTAAAGTGTTTAAGGCAGGGGTCTATGAACAGTTTAGAAAAAGCATAAATATTTAAATCAAAATAAACATTGGGGAAATAAATGGATGTTAAAATGTGACTTTTATCAAAATAATGTACAATTTTAATGATGCATTTAATGAAACAGTAGGCTACTGACAGTAAAAGAGAAATTAATGAATCTAACAGATACAAAATGTTTACAATTTAATATAAATTGTACCTGTCACGGTGTGACAAATGAGGGTGGAACTAAAGTTCGCCGCAATTGTGTCCCCTCCGGTACAATAACAAGGAAACACCACCCCCCGTGTAAATGTGTATCTGTTGCCTTGCCAACCGGGATGAGGAAATCGACATCAGGTGTGGGGAATTAATCTAGAGCCATGACGAAGCTATGTGGGCATTGAGAAGGATATAAAAAGCCAGCGAAGAGAGACTGTCGGGTGGTTCTCTCCCGTGAGAAGTCGTTCTATTTGAGTGTTGCAGAGAAGAATTGTGGGGTGCAAAGGGAAGTGTTGCTGGAGGGGACTCGAGGAGTGTGGAAGAGTTGTGAAAACACACCGTTTGCCTGGAAGTAGTGATGGCAAAATGAGGCTTCCTGAACCACTGATACCTCGCAGCCCATTGCTTCAGCCAAAGGTTCATAACTCGAAGCTTCATTCAGCATTGCTCACTAGTGACACCTAGCTACTGTGCAAAGAAATAGCAGACAAATTCATTCATTCTGAACCAGTGTCACTGGCTTACACAAGTGACATTCTGAATCATTTTAGAGGTTACATTTATAAATCACACCATTTTATACATGGAATCAAATGTTAAATGATTTGACATTCTAACCTTCAATTACACTGTCATTAAATTATCTGGCAGTAATCATCATGAATTAGGTTTCATCTGATTGGAAAAACAGTAATAAACAGTATAATATGTCTATTGGCTTTTTTGTCAAGGAGCTCGCTTTTTATACATGGACACCTCAATTTTATACACAATATATTTTTTAGAAAAATATATATATTTTAGAAAAATATTTGTATAAATAAAAATATGCATTTATTTATTTTGTACTCGCTGTTGATGTCTGTAACCTTTCATTTGCAATAATAAAAAGACATGAGCAGACATTTGTCCATTACTGTGTATAATATAAAATATGTATCTTTCTCTGTCTGAATTTACTTGTGCAGAGTCACACACACAGTTAATTAAATATTCATTAATTGTTTGGATAGTGACAGTATGAACAACAACAGTGCCACTGTGTTGAGTGCAGTGCTTATGTTGGAGGGAGTGTAATAAAGTAAACTGCAACAGAATAGTCTGGAAGGAAGGATTACAATCGATTTTTATTGAGAAACAGAATTATTTCAAGTGTGTTGGGGTAACACACTTATTTAAAAAATGCCAGTGCCAGCTGGTATAAATGAGGATACTGATGCTTCTGTTGAGCCCAGACAGGGGAGGATTCCCTCTTTCTTGCTGGCTCCAATTTCCAGGAAAAAGGAAGAGTCACAAAAAGCAAACAAATCCAAAAGGACAATCCAAATAAAAGAATCCAGAGCAATCCAAATAATCTTATCTAATTAATATAACAAGACTATAATATAGCTAAGCCTACTATAATTAATAATAACAATATACTATAACTATTCTAACCTGATAATGTAATAATATACAGCCATAACAATGATAGTTCTCTAACTCTCTGACTCTCTGACACTACTACAACTGCTTTTACTACTACTGACAACACCCACAAGGTGGCGCGAGTTTCGAACCGCCTTTTATCCAGAAGCGACACTCAGACCGAACCGATGACGTATCCACACAAACCGAGGCCTCGTTTGTCATCAGTCACGTGATTTTCACGTTAACAACACAAGCCTCGAATCGCGGCTTCATCTGGCACGCCCATTTTTTCTCGACACAAGCTCCGACGCCTCGGTTCAAATGTCACATCACTACCTGGAAGGGAGAGAGATAAGTAATCGACCATCGTATCTCGTACCTGCATGTTTCAACGCTGAATTTGAGGTGGATTGGAGTGCTTTGATTGTGCTATCTAAATGTCACTGAGTGAATTATACTGATTCATGCTCGATCTCTTGCCCTCTTCCCCCGTGTTGGAACGGTGTTGTGAATCCGTCTATGTCTGTGGAGGAAAACCCTGAAACATCTTTTTCCCAACATTGGAGCTCGTTGCTTGTGGCACGGAGACCCCTGGGTGAGTGCTGGCCTTATCTGCACTTATTGAAGTGGATTGCAGTGCTTAAATTGACGTTTCCCCCCCTCACGTTGCATGTTTGGAGTGAAATTGCCGTGTGTGTGTGGAAGATTTATTCTCTTTTGCCGTGCACTCCCCACGTGCCATGCTGGTCTACTGTCCGTAACTGGAGCTTAATAATGTCGATCGGCCCCATCTGTTGAGGACTAGAAGGAACAGCATCTGTGAGTCAAACTAACCTCTCTGTTTTGAAGTAGTGATTCTGACTGTCTTAGAAGAAGCTCTGTCCAGCCTGTTGACTTAAGTTCGCTACTTGCCTGTCAACCCACCTGTATGGTGAGAAGGTTTGCCCCCCTTGCAACACACGTGAGACTGCACACTCTATCTGCAATCTTGATTCTGTTTGTCTTAGCAGGAGCTCCGCTCAGCCTGTTGACTTTGAGTCTACTGCAGCCCTAAGCCCACCGGCACGGTGTGAAGTTATCTGTCCCCTGCAACACGTGAGAACTGTATACTGTTGTTGAAGTTGAACTGTCTGTCTTGGAGAAGTTCTGCTCAGCCTGCGACTTTGAGTTGCTACAACCCCAAGCCCCTCTGCATGGCGTGAAGTTATCTGTCCCCTGCAACACACGTGAGAATTGTATATTGCTGTTGAAGTTGATTCTGTTTGTCTTAGAGGAGTTCCGCTCAGCCCGCGACTTGAGCCTGCTACGATCCCAAGTCTATCTGCATGGTGTGAAGTTATCTGTCCCCTGCAACACACGTGAGAACTGTATACTGCTGTTGAAGTTGATTCTGTCTGTCTGGGAGAAGTTCTGCTCAGCCTGCGACTTTGAGTCTGCTACAACCCCAAGCCCCTCTGCATGGTGTGAAGTCATCTGTCCCCTGCATCACACGTGAGAATTGTATATTGCTGTTGAAGTTGATTCTGTCTGTTCTAGAGAAGCCCCACTCGGCCTGCGACTTGAATCTGCTATAGCCCCAGGTCCATCTGCATGGTGTGAAGTTATCTGTCCCCTGCAGCACACGGGAAGCTCCGCTCGGCCTGCACCTTTGAGTCTGCTGTGGTCCCCGGCCCATTTGCATGGTGTGGAGTCACCTGTCCCCGGCAACACACGTGAGGCCTATATACTGCTGTTGAAGCTGACTCTGTCTGTTCTAACTGTCTGTCCTAGAGAAGCTCCGTTCAGCCTGTTGACTCGAGTCTGCTGCAGCCCTAGAGTTCCAACTGTCTACTCACCTGTGGAAACTTACCTGTCCGTCGTAGGCCTCTGTGAACTTTGCATCAGTGTGGGAAGAGGATTAGCCCTGACTGTATACCCACCTGTAGAAACTCACCTGTCTGTCGTCGGTCCCTGTGAACCCTGCATCAGTGCGGGAAGAGGAACAGCTCGACTGTCTACTCACCTGTGGAAACTCACCTGTCCGTCATAGGTCCCTGCGGACCCTGCATCAGCGTGGGAAGAGGAACAGCTCGACTGTCTACTCACCTGTGGAAACTCACCTGTCCGTCATAGGTCCCTGCGGACCCTGCATCAGCGTGGGAAGAGGAACAGCCCCGACCGCATACACACCTGTGGAAATCCATCGATCCATCTCAGGCCATTGCGAACCTTGTATCGACGTGGGAGTGGGTCCCGGAGACTGCTGCATTGCCTCGATTCCGGGGAAGAAGAGGAAAGGAAGATTTTAGCTTAGGTTATTCAAATTACTTTTAACTTTAATAAAAAGAACTGTTATTCCCTTGAATTCTGTTTCCGTCTCGTCTCTGACACGCTCCTCAGGGTGGACCTGGTTCAGGGGTGGGCGCAGTCCGGCTTGGCCCATCCCGACCTGTGACATACCTTTTATACAAGGGGATGTATAGCTGCTTTGTTTAGGATGGGCTGTCCCTCTAAAAGGCAAAACTTATGGGAGGCAGGTGGATCATAAAGCACCTTTCAATTTGTTCATGTTGGTTCCTGCTGATGCTCAAACATGCTGCTCAACACAAGAATGAACCTCATTGGTTTTCGCACGTCAAGCGTCCATGCTTGAGCTTTCGTTTACCACAACTGATGTGTGTGTTGAATGTTTGCGAAAGCCTAAATTAAATCAGTTCATCTAAAGCTATTGAGTCTCTTCCGTAAATTTGGACTAAACCATTAAATTCCAATGGAATTTTACTGTCTCTTTATGAAATTTAAGTGTCAAAGTGGTAGTTGCAGGACAGAAATCTCTCAGATTTAAGAAGATGCACGAAAATCTTACGACATGAGTAAATGATGATAGAATTCAAATATTTCTGTGAACTAACCTTAAAGTAAAACAGGGCAGAAAATGTATTGGGGATTTAAGCTCTCAATCCCAAGCAGGAAAGATAATGGAGGCTTGTTACCAATGCAAGATAACGTAAATGTCTAAAAATAAAAAATAAACCGTTTTCAGGTCACCTTTATTTATATAGCGTTTTTTACAATACAGATTATCAAAGCAGCTTCACATTGATAACATGAAAATAATACAACAAAGTTTGTTTCTAGAAGAAAATTGCATCATTGTCCACCCATAATAAGGCAGATCAATAATATTGTTGAATATTAAATGTCCCCAACTAAGCAAGCCAAAATATCTCAAGAATTTTTTTATTTTTTATTAAAGGGATAGTTCACTTTGAAATTAAATTTTGTTATGTTTTAGCTTACCTCAAGGGCATCCAAGATGTAGACGTGTCTTTTTTTCCACAGTAGTTTCAATTTTGATATTTTTAGGTCAAACCGTTCTTGTCTGTCAGTCATATAATGCAGGTCTATGGTCACTGTCTCAAAGAGCATGCACAGAGTCCAAATTAAAACAATTCCCCGTCGTCCAAATTAAACAATTCCCCATCGTAAGAACACATTGATGGCCTAAGACACGAAACGAGCGGTTTGTGTGAGAAAACGAACAGTATTTATATCGTTTTTACCACTTATACACAGCCATGTCCAAGTGATCTGATCTGACGTGTACGCAGACTGGTGCATAGATATATACACTAGATGTCGCCTTGTCTACGGCAGTTCATTGGAACGACGGGGAATTGTTTTAATTTGGACTCTGTGCTTGTGTTTTGAGACCGTGACCATAGACCTGCATTATATGACTGACAGACAAGAACGGTTTGACTTAAAAATATCAAAATTGAAAAGACACCTACATCTTGGATGCCCTGTAAGCTAAAACATACCAACAATTTATTTCAAAGTGAACTATTCCTTTAAGAGAAGAAAAAAATAGGACGATTAAAATACGGTTAAACGGTCTACATATTAGTATAACCATAAGTATTTATGGGTAAAATGTGTCACATGACTAACCACTTGGGGAAATAATTTTATAAAGCTCTAGTTTCGCTAGACATAAATGGCGTCATGGTGTTGACAAAATGCCCAAACCATATATTGATTAATGTGGAAGAAGCCTTCATGTATTCATTTTTGTAAAGACTGGTGTGCGGCACTAAATATTTTACTCTTGTGCAGCTCATGATAGTGTTTTCAGTGACTTGGTTCAAAATGCTGTTCCCCCCCCCAAAAAAAAACAAAACAAAAAAAACATGCATCTGCACACACTTTCTGTAGTAGTTTAACAACAATTTTGACTTGATGAAAGTCAATTATGCCATAAAAAGTTGAAATAATTACTTTAAAAGTCAATTATGAGATAAACCAGATGAACCAAGTCATAATTATAACAAAATTATGGCATCAAAATAGACAAAGAAAAGGTCATAATTTTGACTTTTTAATCTATTAAATATGATTTAGGCCTATAATTATTCATTAATGTGTGTTAACTTTATCTTATGTGTTAATTTGTGTGTTAACTGACTTTATCTTCGACTTCATAATTATGACTTATTTCTAGAATTTTGACTTAATACGTAATAATTTCAATCTTTTCTCATTATCATGATGCAGTATGCCATAATTATGACTTTGAATACTTATTACTTTCAGGCCATTTCCTCTTTGAAACAGGCTTTACTCAGATTCTGTAGCATATACTCAGTCTTTCTCATACGCACGCACCCATACTAGAAATGCAAACTCAACATAGTTAATGGTGCGTTCTGGTTATTTATTCTGGTTATTATTTGGAAATTGAGTTATTCTCTTGTCTTGCTTTGACTTATCCACAAATAAAACATCATGAGTGAGTGGACAAGACAGGGAAAATATGCTGGTATTACACAAAATGTATTTTATACATGATGTTAAAGTTAACATGACAGTGTTGTAAGAGGAAGTCTGTGTTTTCCCCTGAGCTGGCTTCTGTGTCTTTAAGGAAATTAACCTTGATGAACTAACTGTGTAACATAGTATTAACAAACATGTTGTCCTTTTCCTTTTAAAATGTCTGACATGTTCAAATTAAATTCAACAGGTGAACATCCTCAATGGTTTGGTGTTCAGTAGATCTGATGTTTGACGGGTAAATAGACCGACATCACTCGATACTGTCTGTATTTGTGTCTGTCATTTATTTGTTTTGTTTTTTTATATGCACTGGTGTAACTGTTGGTGTGTTTCTCTAAAAACAAATTTGATCACTGTGAGCTGTTTTTGACACCCATAAAATAAACAGAAGAATAATTTTTGTTTTGAAACATTCACACGCAAAGCTGGAGGTCATGTGATCTGTAATTAGCTCTTTAGCTTTTCGCTAGAACAAGTCCAAGGCTTTCCATGTTATTATTAAAGTAACATACTGTAAAAAAGGAGAGCTGTGAATTAATGGTAGAAGGTTGTAAATTAACAGTACATCACTGGCAACCACAGCTGCCGGTATTTTAACGTTATTTTTTTTGCGGTGAAAAACCCAAACCAATGGAGATCAAATATAACTTATACAACCGCATACAATGAGAAATAACTATTATTTCTTCAGAATTTACAGTGAATCCCTCGATCTCAACCTGACTGAAACATCTACTAAAACGCCATTGAAAATAAATAACATTTCTAAAGATGGAAAGAAATAACATTTCTTTCTTGTATTTGGTGCCATAATCAGAGTAATAGTGTTGAAAAGAACATTGTAGGCCTGTTTTCTCATCATTTGTCTTAATGGGCAAACGGTTATCGCTGTCCTGTTTCCCTCTCAAAATACACGACGTACTAATTAAAATGTAGGGGTGAAAACAAAAACACTGCAAGATAACTGCTACACAACAGAGCAAAATATGTGAAAACATTTGTATAGCACTTTTCACAATGCATATAGTTTACAAAAAATGCATATGTCCACATCAAAGTTTAGAGTAATTTGTTATCAGAGGTGACTGTGTCCAAGTAATGTCCATGTTACACTTGGTGCAACGCATTTATTTCTGTGGGAAATAAGAAAAACACAGGTTAGATTGGGAACACTCTCCGTAGCGTGTACACCTGAACTCAGGCCCTGTCCCAAATGGCACACTCCGGACTTGTGGACTTCCTCAGAGTCCACACTTTGGTGACGTCATGTAGTGCAGACCTATAGGGCCCTTGGTGCGAGTCCATGAGGGCGCATTGAGAGGTATTTTTGGGACAGACTCGATCGTCAAGCCGGAAATAACGGTCTGGTTGTTGTTGGACAGGAGAAATCACATTTTTGCGCTCCGAAGTCTTATATCCATGTCCACTACACAGGCTAATTGTACAGTTCTATATTTTGATATTGTGCATATCACCTGGGCATTAGACAATAGATACATCATGCTTATTTAAATGATGTATACAGTTGTACATAATAATACATAATGTTCCATTTGAACTAAGATTACAATTTTAACACATAATGAAAATGACAAACGAATCCTCAGTGTTCAATAAACACCTTTGATCGAATCAGACTGTCCTGATCCATTCCTGTGTTCTGATCGACACACCAAGAGGAAGGCTAGAGACATTAGAACCACCCCAGAACACAATCCTAATTTAACTATTTAACAGTCGTATAATGTTTTTTTTTTTTTTGTTTTTTTTGCCAACAATTATGTCATAAAATCCTTGTGAAACTTTTAATTGGGTTGATATAATCCCTTTATATTTGTGACAATATCTTGCAATTGATTGAGTCACACACAGACTTCAACATTCAGCATGCAAATAAATCTAAATATCAAGTACTCTCTACAGTTCTTTTTTTGTTACTAGAACTCTTGTGTAAGGGAACTATACTAACTAAGCATTTGTCAGTACAACAAACTATTCATACTATATTTTTAGGCAATCGGTTTGCATGCTCTGGGTGCTTCTCAATATCCCTCCTCGTCTCCTCGCTCCTCCGTCCTCCATCCTATGACCCGGAAAGCGATCGAGCTCAGCCATCTTGAAGGACATCTCAATTCTCTAATTGCACCGCGAGGAGTCTAGGATCGAGGAGTGAGGAGGCTTCCTGAGGAGTCATGAGCGAGGATACACAGGTGTATCCTATGCAGAAGAGTTTTATCGACTTAAACGTGACGCACGTATAAATTCTCCTCCCCCTTCACATCGGTCACAATCATTTTAATTTATACTTTACCTTTGCAGTTTATATAAACCACACATCTCACATATTTAAACAGGGTATCTTGCTTTATTATTATTTATTAGGAATTTCTTAAATAAACAAACTTCAACAACATTTAAGGGCAGGTCCTTTGAGCGCTGCTGATGACGCGATGAAGTGACGCTTGAGTGATCAAGTATTCCAATGTTTAAAAAAAAGTTACATTCGATTCCTCCGTCCTCGCGTCTTTTCCTTGCAGCCTTCCCTCGCATCCTACAGGGGGCGGAGCTGAGACGCGAGGAAAGGAAGCGAGGAAAGGAAACGAGGATGCACAAATAAGAAATGAGAAGCACCCTCTAAGTAAGTCTAATTAATTTGATTTGTCCTGAAGGCACCTCAACACTGCACGTTTTCTTTGTCTCCCTAATCAAACACACCTGATTCAACTCATCAGCTCATTATCACATGGGTTAATGAGCTGATGAGTTGAATCAGGTGTGTTTGATTAGGACAGGTTTGGGAACCACTGGTCTAGATAAATCAGACCTCTGCTGTGATCTATTGAGGAGAGACTGAGAAGATGGCAGTAAGTTCATCAACAACTCTACATTTTTAGAGAGGGTTTCAGTGTGATGTTCATCTCTTTCTCTCTGTCTCGTTTAGTTGATGGTGTTCTTGGCGGTTATTCTCTCTGTTGTTCTGGTGTGTGGGTGCAGTAGGGATGGGGAAATGAAGCCTCATGAATCTCTGAGGCTTTCCCCTGACTGTTCCGGGAAAAGATTCAAAGCTTCGAGAGTGTCGAGAACAGCGTAGAGAGCAGCGCCATCTGGTGCTTATTTAAAATAAAGCAGCCAGAAGCCTGTGTTAGAAGCTCTGGCAGATGAAGCAACCACAACACACTCCATAGTTTCAATGTTATGTGCACAAATAAAAGCCTTACATGTTTGTGTTTGATTTGTTCATTAAAAAAAATCATTTTCCCATTAAAGTGTGACAATAAAATATAATAGCTTATAAGTTTATATGATTCAATAAAATTTAATGTAGGCCTTCTCTCTCTCTCTCTCTCTCTCTCTCTCTCTCTCTCTCTCTCTCTCTCTCTCTCTTTACACACACACACACACACACACACACACACACACACAATGAATAAGGACATTGTCTGATAGGATCATCTGTTATTAAATGTCAATATCAATCATTGAAAATATCAACCAGACTGAGGCAACAATGACTCGTTAAATACGATCTGAAGTTCTAGCCTTCTGACACCCGAAGCGAAACACGCACGTGACTGGACAGAAAGTGAGGCTTCGTTTGTCATCGATCACGTGACTCTAGTAAACCAATACACGCCTCGATACGGGGCTTCACTAGAAATTGTGTCGCTTATGTGATACGCGCATCGAAGCTTCAGTGTCATATGTAACATCACTAGGGTGCAGTCAGGATGAAGACATGCCGGCCGACTGTTCTGACCTTTATAAAGCAGGACAAAAGCTCAGTGGGATTTACTCCATCTATCCAGCAGGAGACGTTCCTGTCTGGGTTTACTGTCACATGGTCTCAAATGGGGAATATGAAGACAACGGAGGATGGACGGTACGAGTGTGACTTTAGATCATCAAACACACATCAGAACATACATTATGAATCATATATTCTATATAAACCCATCACAGGTGTTTCAGAGGAGAATGGACGGCAGTGTGAATTTCTATCGGCCGTGGAATCAGTACAAGAGAGGATTCGGGAATGTGGAGAGCGAATACTGGTTGGGTAAGATCTCACAGCGTGTGTCCGTTTGTGTGGATGATCATGTGTTTGGTTGAACATGTTGTTCGTGTGTGTGAACAGGACTGGAGAACCTGTACCAGCTGACACGTAACAGAAAGTACATGCTGAGAGTGGATCTGGAGGACTTCCCAGGAAGGAAGGGTTCGGCTCTGTACTCGTCCTTCTCTGTGGGTCCTGAATCTGATGGGTATCAGCTGCATGTTTCAGGGTTCAAGGATGGAGGAGCAGGTAGGACACTTTCATTCATACTCCTTTCTTTACAATTATCAGTTGAGTAATTGTACATTTGTTCATGCACTTCATGCTCCTCATCTCTGCAGGCGACTCTTTGATCCACCACAACAATCAGAAGTTCTCCACCTTTGACAAGGACCAAGACTCCAATGCAAGTAACTGTGCCAAACAGTATCTCGGGGCATTTTGGTACAAATATTGTCATCTTACCAACCCCAATGGTGTGTACTTATGGGGAGAAGATGATAATGCAATTTATCATTTTGCAATTGGTGTTGCTTGGCAAAGCTGGAACAACAATTTCGATGTCAGTATGAAAACCTTCATAATGAAGATCAAAGCCGTGCCTTAGAAACATTCGTGTTTCCAGGAGCAAGCATCTGATATTGTTGTCACTATGACAATGTTAAGGTTTAAAGTTTTTCTTTTCTCTTTCAACTGTAATGGAGTAAATCATGAAAAAAAAACTAGCTGTGAATGTTGGTGTTGTGCACTAAACTCTTCCTGTCAATGATTTTTCTTAATTTTTGGTCAGTTTTTCAGATTTACTATGCAAACAACTTCATACATTTAAAATAAACTGCAGCATTGAATGAGTTATGCCTGTATGCTGATGTCTTAATTTCCACCAAAAAAGATACATGCACGAAAACAGCAGGTTTTTGCTTCCACTCAAACATTTACAACATGGTATAATAAACTATCTGTAGGGAATTTTGAGCTGAAACTTTAGACACATTCTGGGGACACCTGAGACTTCATTACATCTTGTAAAAAGGGGCATAGTAGGTCCCCTTTAAATTCTAATCGCTGAACATGCAGATGCACTTTTGACAGAGATAGAGGTCTGCACAGGCTATAAATTGGAGCCCGAACCCGGCACGTACCCGAGATCACTTAACCCGACCCGAACCCACCCAACCAGTACTGTTAAGTTTTCAGACAGAACCCCACCAAAACCCGAAATCTATTTCTCAAAGCAAATCACCTTTTTGCAACATGCTGTATTTTAGGACTGCATGCAATGACCAGGGCCCGTATTCATAATCTTAATGAAAAGAGTAGCTCCTAGTGACAAAATTCTAAGAAAATTCTTAGAAATGTGTGCGTTTACTCTTAAAATTAAAGAAACTCCTAGTAAAGAAAAAAGTAATTCAGAAAACATCTTAACCCTTAAAAGAGGTCTTAAGGTCAAAATTGTTAGGAGCACGGACGAGGACTTTTAAGAGGCTTAAGAGTTTCTTTAGCAGAGGAGAAAATGGCAGAAAGACGAAGAGGGAGAAGAAATGTGTTGCAGACAATTGTAACGGACAAAACGTTACTTTGATTAATTCTGTACTTTTTGAATTTTTGTTCTTTAAGTATTTTTGTTAAGACCCTGTTGAGATGTATTGGAGTCACGGGCAGTAACAACAGGAACAGTTAGAGGGCGCTATTGCCTGGAGTTAATTGGGTATATAAACACTGACACCATAGAGCAAGTCAGTTCGTTTGGTAGAGGGAAATCTGAGGATTGATCTTGTGCTACCTTCTTTCTCATCCAAAGTCCTGTGTTGAGAACTCTTTGAGTTTCTGCTCAACTGTGAGTATGGTTTGGTTTATATTTGATGTTGTGTTTGTTTGAGATCACTGATGTTAGTTATTTGATTTCTTTCTAGAAAGGACTTTTTATTTACCACATGTTCTTTTGTGAGCACGGACTGGATTCTAGAGACAGTGAGTCCAAGTGTGGTCCACACTAGCATCAAGGCTACAGCACATGGCCTTGCACGTGGTCAGCTATGTGGCGCTGAGGACAGCTATTCATTGAGCATCTTCATTTCAAACGATCTTGCCCCAAAAACAGAACATGCCAAGAGATAAGTTTTCATCTCATTGACTCTTTATTGAAGAGACAAAGACCTCCAAGATCTCTGACTTTATTTCAATTTTATTTTTTTCACCAGTGCTTAATAAATGTGTCAAAAAGACAATAGAAATAAAGTCAGATCTTGGAGGTCTTTGTCTCTTCAATAAAGAGTCAATGAGATGAAAACTTATCTCTTGGCATGTTCTGTCTTTGATAAGGTGTGTGATGATGAAGTGATGAAGATGCAATGAGTCAGATCCCCAAAGTTATTTGAGTGTGATGCAATGATAGTAATCCTATAATCCTCCATATGAGAAAAGATCGTTTGAAATGAAGATGCTCAATGAATAGCTGTCCTCAGCGCCACATAGCTGACCACGTGCAAGGCCATGTGCTGTAGCCTTGATGCTAGTGTGGACCACTCTACACCTACTCACCAAACACATGATCATTCTGGGACATATTGGGGAAAGCTCACCAAACACATGATCATTCTGGGACATATTGGGGAAAGCTCACCAAACACATGATCATTCTGGGACGTATTGGGGAAAGCTCACCAAACACATGATCATTCTGGGACGCATTGGGGAAAGCTCACCAAACACATGATCATTCTGGGACGTATTGGGGAAAGCTCACCAAACACATGATCATTCTGGGACGTATTGGGGAAAGCTCACCAAACACATGATCATTCTGGGACGCATTGGGGAAAGCTCACCAAACACATGATCATTCTGGGACGTATTGGGAGAAAGCTCACCAAACACATGATCATTCTGGGACGCATTGGGGAAAGCTCACCAAACACATGATCATTCTGGGACGCATTGGGGAAAGCTCACCAAACACATGATCATTCTGGGACGCATTGGGGAAAGCTCACCAAACACATGATCATTCTGGGACGTATTGGGAGAAAGCTCACCAAACACATGATCATTCTGGGACGTATTGGGAGAAAGCTCACCAAACACATGATCATTCTGGGACGTATTGGGGAAAGCTCACCAAACACATGATCATTCTGGGACGTATTGGGAGAAAGCTCACCAAACACATGATCATTCTGGGACGTATTGGGAGAAAGCTCACCAAACACATGATCATTCTGGGACGTATTGGGGAAAGCTCACCAAACACATGATCATTCTGGGACGTATTGGGAGAAAGCTCACCAAACACATGATCATTCTGGGACGTATTGGGAGAAAGCTCACCAAACACATGATCATTCTGGGACGTATTGGGAGAAAGCTCACCAAACACATGATCATTCTGGGACGTATTGGGGAAAGCTCACCAAACACATGATCATTCTGGGACGTATTGGGAGAAAGCTCACCAAACACATGATCATTCTGGGACGTATTGGGAGAAAGCTCACCAAACACATGATCATTCTGGGACGTATTGGGGAAAGCTCACCAAACACATGATCATTCTGGGACGTATTGGGGAAAGCTCACCAAACACATGATCATTCTGGGACGTATTGGGAGAAAGCTCACCAAACACATGATCATTCTGGGACGTATTGGGGAAAGCTCACCAAACACATGATCATTCTGGGACGTATTGGGAGAAAGCTCACCAAACACATGATCATTCTGGGACGTATTGGGGAAAGCTCACCAAACACATGATCATTCTGGGACGTATTGGGAGAAAGCTCACCAAACACATGATCATTCTGGGACATAATGGGAGAAAGCTCAACCAAAACCTCAGTTGTTCTAACTAACACTTTTTTAGTAAACTTTACTAAATGTCTTAACTTAGTTGTAAAAATCTAGTAATCTGTACTATTGACATATTATGCCTTGGTTACTCAGAAAACCCAAGTTAAGATTAAGTGATTGGTTTGAGTGTCATTTTTTTGAGGCTGGGCAATTCTTAATAGACTTTTCACTCATGTCCTACACTTCTGCAGTTATCTTTCTCTGTTTGCATTCACTATTTTCCCAAAGTCATCTTGAATGTTGAATTGTCAACAACTGAATAATTTGAGAGAACATCACATAAGCTGACATTCATAAATTGAAGTTGAACTCACCATTATGGTGACCAGTGTGCTCTTTGGTTGGGCACTTGGAACTTCAGTTATATTACTGTAATTATCTTCCTATTGATGCATCGACGCATCAAGAAATTAATTATTTGGTTTCAAAGGAAGGAAAGTAAAAAATAGGTTGATTTTAAAAGGTGACCTAACTTTTGACTTGAATCAACTATAGTTAATGATTTAGTCAGAAGTTAGATCACCTTTTAGAAGCAACCTATTTATTACTTTATTTGATTTGCCAACAATTATGTCATAAAATACTTGTGAAACTTTTAATTGGGTTGATATAATCCCTTTATATTTGTGACAATATCTTGCAATTGATCATGTTTGAGTCACACACAGACTTCAACATTCAGCATGCAAATAAATCTAAATATCAAATACTCTCTACAGTTCTTTTTTTGTTACTAGAACTCTTGTGTAAAGGAACTATACTAAGCATTTGTCAGTATATTTTACAGTGTTGCTGCATTGCAACAAAACACGCAGATTATGCAGGAAATCGTAGTTTGTTCATTCAACAGTATTCGTGCACCACATTTTGGACTCGTGATGTGACAATGAAAAGGGAGTTTCTTGATGAAATCTGAACACAAGTAGATATTGTAGTGCATCCTGGGCCGACCACTTGTGATGGGATCACGATCTTAGGAAGCAGTGTTGTTGCCAGTGTATATACTACATGTACATTACATGTCATGAATGTGCGAGAGGTCATAGTGTTAATTACAGTCAATTAATCCACATCTATGATTCCACAGAATTCCTCATTTAGTGTTTCTGTTGTGGAAATAAACACTTCTGCATACAGACATAATGCATTCAATACTGGAGTTTATTGAACATTTAAGAGGTCCTTTGGATAGTGAATCTGAAATACTGACAGTACAGAGAAACCCACAACTCTAGTTTAAAAGTAGTAAAAGTGTTTGTGCTCACTGTCAAATGGAGTATACTTTGAAAGGCTGTGTTCGGCTGTACGCATAAGTCTCAAAACTGAAGTACACTTTTGGCTTTTAACACTGATGTTAGTATATACTTTTGATCTTCATGCTGATGGATTTCATACTGACAGCGTGAGTGACTTTCCAGCTGTACCAAGAAACACCAATGGCGTCATGAGTGGCATCTTCCCCCCATAAATACACACCGTTGGGGTTTGTATTGTGACAGGCTTTGTACCAAAATCCCCCGAGAAACTGTTTAGCACAGTTATTCTCCCAGGAGTCTTGGTCTTTGTCAAAGGTGGAGAACGTCTGATTATTGTGTTGGGTCATTGAGTCGCCTGCAGAAAGGAAGAGCATCATTATGAGGATTAACATGATATATAAAAGAGTCATATTCTTGCTTGTTTACCCGGATAGGTTTCATAATAAACAAGGGATTTTCCACATAGTTCAGCCAAAAATTATTTTAAACCCATAATTTACTCACCCTCAAGCCGTTCGAGATGCATATGTCAATCATTTTTCGGACAAACACATTTTCAGTTATTTTAGAAAAGGTCTTAGATCTTTCAGTGGTTATAATGTGAAGCAATGGGGTCCACCTCCTTCAAGTCCCAAAAATGTGCATGCATCCTTCACAAAAGTAATCCATCTGGATCCAGGGGGATAAACGAAGGCCTTCTGAGGGTAATCCGTGCGGTTTTGTCGTAAAAATATACATATTTAAAACTTTATAAATGAAAATAACTGGCTTCCGGCAACGGTCGACACGCGTTCACGGGAGATGGATGCCGGTGTATGACATAGGACGTAGCGTAGGAAGCGTCGTGACGTAGAACGAAGTATAGCTAAATCAAACGCAAACGTCCTACATCATACGCCGGCATCCATCTCCCGTGAACGCGCGTCGACCGTTGCCGGAAGCCAGTTATTTTCATTTATAAAGTTTTAAATAGCCTATGTATATTTTTACGACAAAACCGCACAGATTACCCTCAGAAGGCCTTCGTTTATCCCCCTGGAGCCGGATAAATTGAGTAAATCATGGGTTTAATATAATTTATGGCCGAACTATCCCTTTAGCACTTAACGCATGTTATTAGAGAAACATGCCCAACAGCTCACTGAATTATTCCAGAAGATAAGAAGTGCAGTTTTCTTAACATTTACCAATTTAAGCCACATTTAAAGAATGAGACATACATTATATTTACAAACTGAATGAACAATCTGAGTCCAAATTGAGGACATGAAAAAATATTTATTTGAAATTACAAAATCATGTACACATTTACTCCTATGAATGAAAGTGTCCTACCTGCTCCTCCATCCTTGAACCCTGAAACTTGTAGTTTATATCCAGCACATTCACAATCCACAGAGAAGGACGAGTACAGAGCAAAACCCTTCCTTCCTTCAAAGTCCTCCAGATCCACTCTCAGCATGTAATTCCTGTTACGTGTCAGCTGGTACATGTTCTCCAGCCCTGTTCACACACACACGAACAACATGTTCAACCAAACACATGATCATCCACAAACGGACACACACTGTGAGATCTTACCCAGCCAGTATTCACCCTCGGTTGCACCAAATCCTCTCTTGTACTCTTTCCACGGCCGATAGAAATTCACACTGCCGTCCATTCTCCTCTGAATCACCTGTGATGGGTTTATATAGAATATATGATTCATAATGTATGTTCTGATGTGTGTTTGATGATCTAAAGTCACATTCGTACCGTCCATCCTCCTTTGTCTTCATCTTTCCCATTTGAGACCATGTGACAGTAAACCCAGACAGGAACTTCTCCTGCTGGATAGATGGTGTAAATCCCACTGACTTTTTCTCCTGAGTTGTAGATGTCAGAACAGTCGAATGGCATGAATTTACAGTCACGCCCCAAAACAACAGGGAGAAGAACCACCAAAAGCACCTTCATCTACACGAGAGAGAGAGTGTAACATAAGTCCACTGAGGCGAGCATAGTGCGAACCCAAGTGCAGTTTATTTACATCAAAACATGAACAAAATACAAAGTAAACAATGACTTGAACAACATGAACTAAACAAACTTGACTATAAACCTAGCAGACTCACCAACAGCGGTTATACAGACAATACTTAAGAAAAGATAATGGAAACATGAGGGCTATTTATACAAAAAGACTAATGACTTAGTAAGACACACCTGAAAGCAATGAACAATTAACCAATGAGAACATAGGACACATGACTAGAACAACCAATCATAACATGACACAGACAAGGGAAGCACATGGCAAACAGGAAACGTGATTACATTTCAAAATAAAAGACATGAAAACCTAAGCATGAACCTAAACCCAAAACCAACGTGACAGAGAGAAAGAAATTAACATCACACTGAAAATGAAACAAATATGTAATAAGTATTTAGTGGTTCAGGGTAACAGGGACACAATGAAGGAAGCAGATTAACTTACTGCCATCTTCTCAGTCTCTCCTCAGTAGATCACAGCAGATTGGTTTTATCTAAATAAAATAAATATAAAAGTGCATATTAGGTCTATTTTTATATTTTATTTTCTGAAAATTGTACAAATGTTCTATGAGGAAAATGAAGAATAAAACAGTAACTCACCGTTTGTGTTGTTCAGTCTGACGCAAACACTCTTTATATATCTGTCAGATTCTCAGACTCCTCCTCTGTGTCTTTATAACAACTTTATGACATAAATGTCCACTATAAAGCTCTAGATATTGTTTCAAGATTACGTAAACATCTGTTTGAAAACTAAAGTTCATACAAAAAAATGATTATTCTATATACAGAAATAACAAGGCATTTATTATGGTTCTTTATAAGGAAATAAACCACAATAAGGAAATTAAATGTGCATTGGTATGTTATTAATATGGTAATAATATGTTATTTTGTGTTTCTAGCAGACAGAATAAATTCATTTACAAATATCAGGATGTTAAAAATTTTTTTAAGGAAATGTATCTAGAGCCATTTACTTAATATTTTACAATGAGAGCAGCCAATTAGATCAGTAATTAATAACTGATCGCTCGTCAGTCATTGGTGGTGAAATATCAGGACTTGACCATTTCAGCTGTACATTAAATTTATATGTCATTTTTATTTTGAGAAGGAAACATGGATCTAAGACAGCAATTACTCATAACCATTAACATACTTGCTGTTATTTATTAACATAATTTCCTTAAAGATTCAAAGTCTAACGAGGAAAAAGCAGTTCAATATTTTTTTGAAAACACATACTGGTTTATCATCTCTCAAAGCAAACAAGATGTTTATTAAGGTGCAAAGAAAAGCAAAAAGAAGGTAAACATTTTTTAGTGTTATTTTTTAAATAAATATGATTATTTTAATGGGTTCTAAGTAGTGCTGGGCAACGATCAATCGGATCCGAAATAAAAGTTTGTGTTTACATAATATATGTTTGTGTACTGTGTATAATTATTTAGTACATATAAATACATACACATGCATATATATTTAAGAAAAATGTGTTGTTTATATATATATATATATATATATATATATATATATATATATATAATATATATATACAGTTCATACATGCAAATATTTCTTAAATATATACATGCATATGTGTGTATTTATATATACAAAATAATAAGGCCATACACAGTACACATAGCCTGGTTAAAACCAGACCATTCTCAGTAGTAACTGAGTTATGGTCTGGCAAAGCTTCATTAATAACTCATTTCCAAAGGGGCGTCACCAACGGACGTCGCTCAAATGCCTCTGGGCACAATTGGATAGACCTAAAACCAATCAGAGCGATCGTCATCGTGTAAAGCCATATGCTGCGTCCCTAAGTTACACTACGCCATAAAAGTATGTACTCTTTTTGTGAAGAAAAGGTTTTTACTTTTGAATGTGTAGCAAAACAGTAGGCAAGCTTTGGGACATACTACTTCATCATCTTTATCGGACGGTTCTGTCGCGTGCGTCCTGTCACGTAAACTGCCCTGTCAATCATCTTGTCACAGTTAAAATCCTCTATTAAATCTAATTTAATTTCCTACCGTTTCGGAGAGAAATGTAGCAGCACGTTCATCTGCCAGTGGGTCTTTCATGGAGACTGTCCTCATGTGTTTGCAATTTGAATATAATAATGCATTTAAAAGTGGATGCGCTTCACCAACAGACGTCGCTCAAATGCCTCTGGGTGCAATTGGATAGACCTAAAACCAATCAGAGCGATCGTCATTGTGTAAAGCCCGCCCCAACGTTTCTGATTGGTGCCGCGATTTTGAGGGATTAGAAATGGGCTTGAATGAGCTCTTTGCCAGACTACTTGCAGAGCTAATCTAAATTTGCCGGAAGTTGTCTGGGTTTTCCAAGGCTACAGTACACACACATACATTATGTAAACACACACTTTTATTTTGGATGCGATTAATCGTTGCCCAGCACTAGTTCTAAGTAAAAAGTTTGTGGAAGCTCAGGATTATAGGTAATAAAAAGAGGTTCCCCCATTTCCCAAACAAGACTACTCTCTAAACTCCTCAGAGTTAATGCAAACAGATTAGACATTTTTATTTTTATTTTATATACAAAAATAATTAGTAATTCATTATGGCTCTTAATAAGGAAATACACCCAAATAAGGACATTAAATGTGCATTGTTATGTTATTATGTATTTCTGACAGACAGAAAAAATTAATTTACAAATATCAGGATTTTAAACATGTTTAAATATATATATGTCTCATACTCCCATAGGGCTTCACAGGCAATATTTTTTATAATTTTAAATAAATGTTACAATGAGAGGAACCAATTAGATCAGTAATTAATAACTAATAATAGTTCATCAGTCATTGGTGGTGAAATATCAGGACTTCACCTTTGCAGGTGTACATTAAATTTATACATGCCATTTTTTATTTGAGAAGGAAACATTGATCTAAGACAGCAATTACTCATAACCATTAACATACTTACTGTTATTCATTAACATAATTTTCCTAAAGATTCAAAGTCTAATGAGGAACAAGCAGTTAAAAAACAAAAACAAAAAAAAACACACATCCTGGTTTAACACCATCTCTCAAAGCAAACAAGGTGTTTATTAAGGTGCCAAGTATCAGAAAGAAAAGCAAAAAGAAGGTTACATTTTCCAATATGATGGTTTTGATGGGTTCTAGGTGAAAAGTTTGTGGCTTTAGGAAGCTCATGATCACAGGTAATAAGACTTGCGTGTGAAAGTGTGAACTTACAGAACTGAAATGACTGTTTTGTTTATCTGTCACTTACAGCAATCAATTTGCTTTCATTACATTAATTTACTACATTAGAACTAAAATAAGAGGTTTCCCCCTATCCCAAACAAGAAAACTCACATTCTTAAATACAAAACAGCAACAACACTATTGTCAAAACTGTAAGAACTGATTTTCCTGCCAAGACAATAGCTGAGATAAAACTCACCATAAAACTATAAAATAAACCCTGGGCACAAGATTGCAAAGAAAGATCACAGGGACATTGTCCTATCCAAACTTTTCTCCTGCCTTATCTCTGCATCCCCCTCTCCCTCCTCCCTTTCTCTCCCCCTGAGTCAAGTCACCAAAAGTTCACTAAGAATGTCTATATATCACATATGATGTATCTTGTGAATCTATTGTGTTTCCTTTTCATGTTTGGTATCATTTTAAATGTCTCAGTGCGATTGGAAAAATGGTCTTAATGTCATTGCAGTCACTGGTATAATGAGAAAGATTGAGAACTTAGAAGACCTGTTCTCCTCTTTGGGTGATGTCTCTTCAAGATATCTCCCCTCTCCCCTGAAACCAGGTGCTACCCCCTGGGGTACAATATTTGTACAACCCTTTTGTTCTGGTCTGGGTGTTTAAGGGTAGGTGACAGAGCAGACTTTGGGAAGCCTATAACCAGGAACAATCCCCATACAGTGCTGTTTCAGTGTTTTCCCATTGGAAAATACTTACACACCACTATGTGTCTCTGTCAGGAATGCATAGCTTACTTTTAAAGTCATCTTTGAGTAATTGATGTCATGTATTTATTATTTCTGAATTGGCTTTTAATCACGTGTAATTGGCATGAGACATTTTATCTGACAAATCAATGTTACATCTTGATTTATTCTGCATTTTTCAGAAATTATTATTACTAGTAGATTAAAGTGCAGTCTGGTGTTTCCGCAAATCTCTGTCCAGGATAGATCAAACCGAAGGCACTATGAATGGAGCATGGGGCACATCATTAAGGAGACCTTCCGATTTCTGACTAACATTGACTTAGCACCAGGGCTTGACATTAACTTTTTTGCTCACTAGCCAATGTGGCTAGTGGTTTTCCAAAGTTACTAGCCACACAGCATTTTTACTAGCCACATTTTTGTTTTTGTGAAATTACCTTTTAAAAGTCGACTATGGCGTGCTAAAATTTACTTGAACTAGATTTACAACCCTTTTAAATGTAAAACCACTGTACACACCCAAATCAAGACTACACAAAACAGGTCATTATCATTAGCTCTGATAAGGTTGTGTGTAAAGCTCCTTTTTTTAAATAAAACCATGTATTATAGATATCGCCACATAGCTCCACCGGCATACACTGTTTGCATGTAATACTCATTAGGGCTGTCAAAATTGCTCAAAAATGACGTTCGAATATTCTCTCTAAAAAAAAACACATAGCCTATATTCGAACTATTCGAACATGGTAGCGCATTTTGTCAATGACTCGCATTACGTCAATAACAGGGCAAATTAATACAAAGAGACATAACTATAGGTAGTTTATTTAAGTTTAAACACATTTGACAACGTATTACCTACACAAAAACAAGTAAATCAACTAATGGCCAAGACCGCAGACCTCACTCTCGCTCGCTCACTCGCAGGCACTCTTTCTCTCTCTCACCCTCACCCTCATGCTGCGTTCACACCAAACGCGAATAGAGCGTCTGGCGCGAGTGTAAAGACGCGTTTACGCGCGTCTGGAGGTCTTGCGGCGCGAATGAGGCGTCACGCTCTCTGTGCATAACGGTTTAAATGAACAACAACAATAAGCAAATGTTGAGTGCTGATCAAGAGTTTTGTGCAAGCAATTTAAGGTCGCGACTCTTATATAGCAGGCTTCATTCAGTGATTGAAACAAATATTATTAACAATAATTGAAGTTTTTAGCCTATATAGAACCGACATTGAACGCTCCGAGCGAGCTGTGCTGTGGTAAACATGGAACTTTTCCTTGACATGAAACGGTAAATAATCAAACCAGTGGAAGCCTGCAGTGCATGGAACTGCTGTATCTAACCTACCTTATTCATGCAATATCTATTCAGTCATTACAGTAGCCTACACTTTAGTAATGTTGTTTCTGTTTAACGTTAACGCTTCTTCCTGTTACCTGTCCCTGACCCCTCAGGCAGCGCGCCCACTCGCAAAGCAGACAGCCGCGCCTCTGCTACCGGGGGCGTTTTTCCACATTCGAATATACATTTTCACCTTCGAAATTCTGTTTTTTAAAACTATTCGAATATATATTCGAATTTAGAATATTCGTTGACAGCCCTATGGGAGTTGTAGTGTCACACTTATTTCAGATGCCTTTTGAAAAGACTACAATTATTCAACCCGCCACAGTGGCTAGTTGGAGTGACTATGTTACCCGCCACGAGCAAAATCCACCCGCATTTGGCGGGTTGGCGGGTGTTAATGTCAAGCCCTGCTTAGCACGTTGCAAGCTCGCAACTATTAAAAAAATTACACCTTTGTTATGAGTCAGCAGTGAGCGGTCGCTTAGGGTAAAATAGTTGCACTGCACCCTCTGACTATTTCAGAACTGGCTAGTTTGTGATCGTGAGCGCAGATTCGCAACGTGACGTCTCAAAGCGACACCAGGTCCTTAAAGGTCCCATGACATGCTACTTTTTGTAGGCTTTAATATAGGCCTTAGTACTGTATCTGAAATCTCTTTCCAAAAATTCAGCCTCAGTGCAGAATTATAGCCACTACAAGCCAGTCTCAGAATGAGCTTCCTTCAGATGGGCCGTTTCGGTGTCTGTAGCTTTAAATGCTGATGAGGAGGAGAAAGGCAGCGCAAGGTGGAGGGTGGGTGTGGCCTTGACCATCTTGCGCAACGGTACCATGCATGTTTGTTTATGTTGGATATATTGCAATGGCACGAAGACACGCAGTCGTTCAAGCATTTCAGTTTGACCCAGAATCTGATCCAGATGGAGAAGCAACGGATGAAGAAGTTGCAACTCAGCGGCTCCAGCAGGACGTTTCCAAATGGTTAGTTTAAAATATTATGTCTGGATACGGTACTTTATTCGGATGGTTTACAGTTATCATCATGTAGCTAACGCTAACCTACTGTTGCCTTTTCATGAGAGATCTGTAACGTCTGTAATTTATCTTATTACAATTACATCAAGCTCTGTGATCTTGAAATGTGGACCAACAGGAAAACGGTTATCCAAATAACAAAGAAATGTACAATACTCGCGTTACAGTGTGTGTAACTTGATGCTGTCTACCTTTACATTAGCGCAAGTAACTGCATAGCTGCATAGCTAATGTGACAGCCACATTCTACGTGTAAGAAGCTAGGTAATCATAAACAGTAAAGCAACACACTTATATATAATTTGTTGACTTACTTGTCCGACGTTCAGCAAGCCCAGCTCTGTATTGACCATTCGATGTTCATTTGTACATCCAATTATTGAGCAATTATTATGATTCGCTCGCTCAAAAGCCATGATATCTCTCGTGGACAAACTAAAATCGCACGCACGCGCGATCTACTTCCTAGCTCATTTTCTCATAGGCGAGAAATATTCTCTGGGCGGGCAAAGCAGAGAAAGGGGAGGTAACATTTCTCCTTATGATGTCATAAGGAGGAGATTCAAGATCAGCCCAGTTGAGCCTCCATTTTCTCAAAGGCAGAGAAAGATAGCAAAAGCTCGATTTACACCGATTCAAATTTTTTAGAAACTTGGGGACCATATACAGGCAAGGGGAACTCATATTAATGTTAAAAAACCTCAGAAAGTGGAAATTTCATGTCATGGGACCTTTAATGAACGAATATTTGAAATTATGAGATACTCAGAATAATCAAAGATCTAAATTAATTCATAATTTATATTATGACTATTTTCTAATAACAAGATCTAAATTTGATTATCATTTGAAATTGGAGTCAGATTAAGCGTAGAGCTAAAGTAATATTGAAACTAAATTCTAATAAATTAAGTGAACTTCACTGGAGCGCTAAAAAGACATAAACGCATTATACCCTTCGCCCAGGCCGTTGGACTCCGTCATTGGGCAAATGGGTGTTCTTTACAAAACCCTTATCTAAATCATTAGACAATTATCCTCCTTTGATAGTAAACACTATCATAAAACCAATTCCTCTAAATGATCAGCATCTGCTCGTCACTGAGCTACAGTCACGTTGTTAACACTTCTGGTCAGGTGTAAATGGCTTTTTCTTTAAGAGTCAACTGTCTTTCTAAACTGCTGACTTGAAAGCCCAACTTTCTTTTTTTTTTTTTTTGTGAAAAGCAACACAGTCTTTTCTTGTGTCCCATATTTCCACATGCAAAACAAACAACTTACTGATTTTTCTTCTTCTCTCCAAACATTGTCTTGCAATGTGACATGGATAGCGAAGGACAACACCGTATGAATTTACTTTTGTGAGTTTCCTTGGTCTATGATGGAAACTACTAGATAATCTATAATGGCTTCTTGCATGCATGTGTGAACTACATAGGGCCAGATTCAATAACAGATTTTTGAACGCCAACGCAAACCCTATTTTGGCGCTAAAAAACTAATGCCAGACACAAAATTTATGGGAGGAGAGTATTTAAATGAATCATGCAAGGTGATTTACTAAGGTTTGTACTCATCAATTTACTGGTGTTTGTGCTATTATTTACCGCCCAAAAAAAGCACGTCTTAAACCAGACGCTATCTACTGGATTGCGTTGGTCATTATTTGCGCGTCGCCAGTAGATCACGAGCAGAACCTTCCACTCCCATCTGCGCTTTTTTGGAATTGCGCTTTTCCCTGTTCAGTAAATCTGGCCATTAGTGCGATAAATGCACACTTAGGTAAGATTTACACAACAACAATGTACTAAAAACTGAAAAGTTTTCCTTTTTACAGACAACATCGTTGTCAAAATGATCTCCATTCACACGTATCCATGAAAATGACAAAAAAAACGCTGTATTATGCTGAATGGTTTTCAGTTGAAAACGGTGTCATGGAAACGGCACTTAAACTTGGGGTTTTGCTGAGTCACATTTGGCACAGGTTACCACTGAAAGAGGTAAACAATAATATATAAATGACTCTTCTTCCAATCCAGACACTGTAATTTCTTGCCTCAATTTCACTTCTGTACCTTTGAGAAATTGTTGGGCAATATTATTTTAATGACATGACACTGTCATTGACGCTGAGATAAGAGTTCGCCAACATAGGTTTGTAAGACTTGAGAAATTAGATAAATGCCAGGCAGTCTACTTGAGGCCCTGAGAGGACAAAGGACCTCACTGGAAATTAACCTTTGAACTCCCTCTTGTGCACTATCGAGACGAAAGTCTCATCTCTGAGTCATCCTAATCTACATTTCATTCCCTCTTCCCTCACCCCCTATCTCTCATACTCAGATCACCTGAATTCACCCAAGAAAATCTATAGTTTAATGTGAATGATTATCACAGAGTATTATACATGTTTGGTATTATTTGAAATGTCTCAGTGCGACTGGTACAAATGTCTCATTTCCAAATAAGTAAAACAAAAGGTAATAAAGTTTTTAATAATTTAGAGATAACTGGCACACAAAGTAAGGTGGTCTCCTGGCAAATGGTCTCCTACCCCCAAAAGGTGTAACCTCTGAATGCAAATTTCCATTGTTAGCACATGTTTCCATGTGAAAGAAGTTCTGTCTATATAATGGAATGCAGCAAAGGGTTCTGGGCCTTTTTGTAACTCAAGTTGGCCCATGATGCTAAGAGTAAACTCTTAGCATCATGTTTCTTAATGTTGGATTTGCATCTCTTCTCTTTATTCCAGAGCATTTGATGTTTTGTATCGATTATCTTTGAATTGATTATAAAATTGGCATGATACATTTACCTGACATAATAAATTGACATTATTTTCATTAAAGAGTTAAAAGGAATGGTCAAACATTCGCTCACATTTAATGATGCACAGATATCATTAAAACCTTTTCATTTATGGAGTCAGATGAAATAACGAGAGAATACATTTTCAAATGTATTGCATTTAATTAAAAAAATACTCTGCCTCGAGAAAAGACAGTAACACGTGAAGACCTTCCGAGCCATGAAATGCTACAGTGTTGTGGAATGTATGATCATCAAAACCTAATAAAACATTAATTGGCCCATTGTCAGTTATTTAATAGTTCTTTTTCAACCTGTAACAACCAATAAACCCCAAATCCAGCATAGAGGGGTTCAGTGAATGTGGTATTGAATGTGTGTGACTGTTTCCACCTGGAAGTAAGATGTGCTGTCAGTGATTCGATCACAACTGTTCAGCCTATATGCATTTCCATTTCCGCCTGCTATTGACATGCTTTTCAAATGCATCTTCTGAGACCACTTGTGTTGAGATTTCGTCAAGACATTCCCCTCTTATTTCGTCACACTCTTTATTTTTCCAGGAGCACAGAGTGCACAAATGATCCAACGTGAGCCATCTGAACACAAGAAGAGAGAACATTTATAACACAACACAGCAAATTATTAGACATGTCTATGTGTGAGAGCTACATTTGTGTCCTGCCTGTCCTCCAAGATCCATAAAACTAATAAATACAGAGTGTTAGAAAAATCTTTGCTGCAAGAAACAGCTATGATTGTTTTGAAAATGTTAAAGGGATACTTCACGTCTGGAAAGATGAATGTGTATTTAAAATAGGTCATTTATGTAGAAGAAATGTGAAATTATTTTTGAATTTGGAGCTTTCTAGACTGAGAAAAGCCAGAAAATGTATTTTTGGCTTATGTGGATGAAAGACAACAACTCCGAGAATGTACTTGCTTCGCTGCCCTAGGAGGCCACTCCCAAGCCATGCCTACCGGTAAGAGAGCGCAGTTGAAAACAACAAGGCTATGCTACTAGTGAGACTCTGACGAGTTTGCCCGGGATTTCTAGATCACCCACAATGTCCGCGATTCGGCTTTTGCGTTCTACAGTCGCCATTCATCATGTTTACTGTGGCGAGCAGGACGAGGCTGAGGGGCGCGGGAGAATGGCGAGCAGGATGAGGCTGAGGGCCGCGGGAGAACGGCGCGAGGCCGGTGGCGTGATTACTGAGACGCACCGGTCTCATATCTCTCACGGAGGAGCGGGAATTTTCTTAGCAATGTTAAAACGCACATCAACCGATCACTTGTTTAGCGTTCATGTAAACACTACATTCAGATTCACCAATCGAAATGAATTCAGTTAGATTGAAACAAAAGGTGTGCATGTAAACAATGAATGGCGACTGCAGAAAGCAAAAGCCGAATTCTGGACATTTTGGACGATCTTAACGGCCGGACATGTCCGGGAAAAAGAGGATGGTATCCCCTAATACTCAGCTTTCTCCTACTACTCAGCTTTCTCCACAGAACAAGAGCCTGCTAGCTTAGCTTCCAAAGAAAGACGGCTGATACTGTGTACATTCTGTGAGTAAGATCCCACCCTCTATGGGCGGGTTGAACACATGCGGAACAGCTCCTACTACTGGCTGTAGTCTTTAGCCTCTGGCCAAAAAATCCTCCGATGACGCAAAATGGCGATTTTTGCGTCATCGGAGGATTTTTTCCAGACAAAAAATACATAAATCTCTCATCTCAGGGGGATATGAGGGTGGAAAGCACGGTAATTCGAAAATACTACAGTTTTTCTACTAATACAAAGCTTAATGCTAAATCCTGAAGTATCCCTTTAAGTAATTGTTTTGTTAGTAAAGAATCTAATAACTTACCTTGATTAATTAAGAAATTTGTAGATGTTCCTTTCACACCCTCTGCATTTTCATTAAATACTTTATTATATATATATAGCTCTCAATGTAGCTAGTTACTTTTTGAAAGTAACTTGTAGTGTAGCTGCCTTCTTTTTCAGAGGAGTTGCTTGACTGTAGTTTAACTACTTTAATTTATGAGTAGCTTGTCAAACTACAGTTTCAGAGTAGCTTTTTCAACACTGAGGGTCTTGTTCCTACTTGGTTAGCCGGTTTCATAATAAATAAGCAATTTTCCAGTCAGAAGCCTTAATTTTACCCAGCTAATGTGTTATCAGAGCGACATGTCTGACATCTCACACTACTACAGATTTCAGAGATTATTGCAAGTTTTTATAACATTTACCAATTTAAGCAACATTTAAAGAATGAGACATTCATTATATTTAAAAACGGAATAACCAATCTTATCCAAATTGAGGGAATGTGCATGATCAAGGGAGCATTTACACCTTTGAATGAAAGTGTCCTACCAGCTCCTCCATCACTGAACCCTGAAACGTGTAGTTTATATCCAGCACATTCACAATCCACAGAGAAGGACGAGTACAGAGCAAAACCCTTCCTTCCTTCAAAGTCCTCCAGATCCACTCTCAGCATGTACTTTCTGTTACGTGTCAGCTGGTACATCTATTGGCAAAATTGTGCAGCCCTATAGTTTCTCTTGATATCAGTATGTTCACAGTTTTTTCTTTTTGGAAACCATGGTAAAGTGAAAATCAAACACCTTGGAAATGAAAGGTATGTACAATGTTTTTAGGAATGGCACAAAGGTCTCTGTCTTTGGATCATTGTTTTCAATGTGCTCTTTTGTCATTTGTATTTTTGGATTGTGTTGTGTTGTAAATAAATCCAAACAATCTAAAAGCCATTCTTTTTTAAATCTCCTCATTCTTTGTGCAAGGTTGCTCTGAATGACAGGGCCTGATCGCTCCTAATAGGGCAGTTAGGGGAGTGTCTTTGTCTTTCTCAGGTGTTGAAGACTTACATATTCATGAGATGATCACGCCTCTTCGCATATGGCTTTGTCACACAAAACACGTCTTAGAAATTTTAAATCAATATATTGTCTTATCTGAATGAGCAGTCAGGGTGATTTTCACATAGTTTTGGAGCAAATATTCTAGGCTATGTCATACAATTTTCAAAAGTCTTGTGAAGAAATAATCAGTATGGGTTTCATGGCCTTATTTCAGTGAGAATTTTTTTTTGTATTTTCACAAACCACGCATAAATGTCATTATCTCAAAACTACAAACTTTTACATACATGCTGCTGATATATTATTGTAACAGAGTTTGTGCTGAATACAGTGTAATTAGACTTTAGCCATGAAAATGTCACTAGTAACAGAAAAAAACACAAATGTCAGAGCATGTCAGAACACCTCCAGGGCCAGAAAACAGCTCAGACCTCAGAGGGTTAAATATGAATCGCGTTTCTGTGTGTGAATGAATGAACGCACAGATGCGCGCTGTTGTGGAGCTACTACAGCTGGCAAAAATACTATTTAAATATGAATCGCATTTTTGTGTGTGAATGAATGAACAGCTTTTACCAAACTCTATTGCTATACTGAGATGAGTAAAAATCGACTACAAAATCGGATAGATTATAAAGTTTTTACTGTAAAATACTGCCACATCAAATAAGCTTATAATGTTGCCAATTTCTGCTCATATGAATTGAATTACGTATGATAAAATGTATACTTTAGTTTTTACAAAGAAAGATTACACTGGAAATATTGTTACAATTTCAATTGTTGTTGTAATTGTATAACCTTTTTAATAAAATAGCACAAAAAAAACAACAACAGCAACAAATATATATATATATACAAGGATAGATGTAAACAAAATCTTAAAAGGTCAATATAAGCCTTCTCTTTAAATAATTTTATTGTGTTTTATTAGTGACACATTTGGGTAGAGAATATATTCCAAATCTGAAAATACAGTATGAGAACAATTAACTGCACAATTTCTAGAAATGTTTACCTTGGATATTATACAATTTGCAAGCACAATTTGTGGAAAAAACAACAACAACTGTGAACCAATTATATATATATATATATATATATATATATATATATATATATATATATATATGTGTATATATTGTCCTTGCATTCTTTCTTGTGGCTCAGTCACACACCTGAATGAAAGGCTCATTAAGTATGCAGCCTTATTATGCGGGGGCATTGTCTCCTCAGGTGTGAATCACGCCCACCCACATATTGCCTTTCCAAACAAAAAGTGTCTTACAAAATTTAAATCAATGTATTGTTTTATGTGAATAATTAGGTAGGATGATTTTCACATCATTTTGAAGAAAAAACTCTAGGCAACAAAATACATTATTCAGAAGTCTTATATTTAGTATGTGTTTTGTGGCCTTATTTCAGAAACTTTCATTTTTTGTTTTTTCAATAACCATGCATAAACATTATTTTCTCAAAAATACAAACATGTACATACATGTTGCTCACATATTATGGTAGCCCTGTTTGTGCTAAATAGAGTGTAATTACACCTTTGCCATTAATATGTTTATAAGCAACTGAAAAAAGCACAAATGTCAGGGCATGTCAGAACATCTCAAGGACCCCAAAAACACCTTAGACCCCAGAGGGTTAAAGTTGTCATTTTCTGTTGGAGATTTTGCTGCATCCACTTACAAAAATATTTTTTTTTTATGTTTAAGGTAGGAAATTTACAAAATATCTTCATGGATCATGATCTTTACTTAATATCCTAATGATTATTGGCATAAAAGAAAAATCGATAATTTTGACCCATACAACGTTTTGTTGGCTATTGCCACAAATACACCCGTGCGACTTGTGACTGGTTTTGTGATCCAGGGTCACATATACAGAAATAATGAGTAATTCATTATGGTTCTTTACAAGGAAGTAAAATCACCAAACTCCTGGTTTAGCACCGTCTCTCAAAACAAATGAGATGTTTATTAATGTGCTTAGATCCATCTCAATGTATCAGAGAGAAAAGCTAAAAAGTGGTTACATTTTCATGAACGTTATTGTAAAATAAATAGAGCATTTCCAGAAAAGTTGGGACATTCTGCAAAAAAAAAAAAAAAAAAAAAAAAAAAAAAAAAGATTTGTTCATTCTCTTATTTAACTGACAAAAGTACAAAGAAAAGATTTCCAGTGTTCCCACGACTGCTTAATTTTATTTTGTAAATATAAAAACATTGTGATTAATAATTCCAGTCTACATGTACAATACTCAACAGCTCCCACGACTCCAAACTCAGTCAATTATCCACATCTATGATTCCACAGAATTCCTCATTTAGTGTTTCTGTTGTGGAAATAAACACTTCTACATACATAATGCATTCAGTACAGAGGTCCTTTGGATAGTGAATCTGAAAATATGGACTAAAAACAAAGAAAAATGACTGACATTGAAACGCTTGTGTGAGAGGGTACAGAGAAACCCACAACTCTAGTTTAAAGAGTACAAAGTCATTTTTCATCATTCATAACTTCTGCACAGAACACTGGACAAAGATGAAACTTCTAGTACACATGTGTTGAGTGACTATGTTAAGGCTATGTGTTCGGCTGTACACATACTCTAAGTGTCAAAACTGAAGTATACTTTTGGCTTTTAACACTGTGATGTTAGTATATACTTTTGATCTTCATGGTGATGGATTTCATACTGATAGCGTAATTCTCTTTCCAGGTTCTCCAAGCAATACCAATGGCGTAATGAGTGGCATCTTCCCCCCATAAATACACACCGTTGGGGTTTGCATAGTGACAGGATGCGTACCAAAATGCCCCGAGATAGTGTTTGGCACAGCTCTTTTCATAGGGGTCTTGATCTTTGTCAAAGGTTGAGAACTTCTGATTATTGTGGACGGCAAGAGAGTCGCCTGCAGAGAGGAAGAGCATCATTATGAGGATTAACATGATATATGAAAGAGACAAATTCCTACTGGTTTACCCAGATAGGTTTCATAATAAACAAGGGATTTTCCACTTAGCAAGCTTCATTTTACCCAGATAATGTTTGTTATCAGAGCAACATGTCTGACATCACACTGCTCATTGAATTATTCCAGAAGATTATTGTGCAGTTTTCTTAACATTTACCAATTTAATCCACATTTAAAGAATGAGACATAGGGCCCTATCTTGCATCCAGCGCAATTGACTTTGTACACCGACGCATGTATCGTTCCTATTTTGAGAAATTTTAGAAAACAATTCCGCCACTGACCAGGAAAAACCCTAGTCTAAAGTCAGTGGTGCGTTCAGATGCTATTTTAAGGGCGCATGCTTGGCCATAATCAATGTAGTGTGCACAACGCGCATACACTTTGATTTTCATCTACACAGACGCAGCAGTTTCCATTTTTGCAAATCATACATTATTATAATAGATAGACAGATTATTATAAAACTAGCTTACACATTTACCCAAATTATCATACGCCTGTTTAACCGAAGTTAATTTGGGTGTGTTTCTCCATCCCCATACAATGTCACTTCTGTGTTTTACGGCCCTGACGAGAACGTCGGTCTCCTCGGCTGTGAACCGCTGCCGGCGTGCGTCTGGCAAATCCACCGTTATAATAGCAATCCGCCATGGAACAAGCGCGCCTGCTCTTAAAGGGAATGTGAGATGATGCTCTGATTGGGTTATTTCACGTTACGCCCAAACCACACCTATGAATAATGAAGCTACTTCAGACCAACCCATTTTAGATTTGCGTCAGGGGCAAGAGTCATTTATCCCGCCGGTATAATAGCAACAGCGCCGGAGATCCGCCCACAAAATTACTTGCGTTTTATGCTTGACACTTGCGTTTCAGATCGTTAAAAACGGGCCCATAGTTTATTTTTACAAACTGAATGAACAATCTGAATCCAAATTGAGGACATGAAAAAATATTTATTTGAAATGACCAAAACATTTGAAAGTGCATGATAATGTACACATTTACTCCTATGAATGAAAGTGTCCTACCTGCTCCTCCATCCTTGAACCCTGAAACTTGTAGTTTATATCCAGCACATTCACAATCCACAGAGAAGGACGAGTACAGAGCAAAACCCTTCCTTCCTTCAAAGTCCTCCAGATCCACTCTCAGCATGTAATTCCTGTTACGTGTCAGCTGGTACATGTTCTCCAGCCCTGTTCACACACACACGAACAACATGTTCAACCAAACACATGATCATCCACAAACGGACGCACACTGTGAGATCTTACCCAGCCAGTATTCACCCTCGGTTGCACCAAATCCTCTCTTGTACTCTTTCCACGGCCGATAGAAATTCACACTGCCGTCCATTCTCCTCTGAATCACCTGTGATGGGTTTATATAGAATATATGATTCATAATGTATGTTCTGATGTGTGTTTGATGATCTAAAGTCACATTCGTACCGTCCATCCTCCTTTGTCTTCATCTTTCCCATTTGAGACCATGTGACAGTAAACCCAGACAGGAACTTCTCCTGCTGGATAGATGGTGTAAATCCCACTGACTTTTTCTCCTGAGTTGTAGATGTCAGAACAGTCGAATGGCATGAATTTACAGTCACGGCCCAAAACAACAGGAAGAAGAACCGCCAAAAGCACCTTCATCTACACGAGAGAGAGAGTGTAACATAAGTCCACTGAGGCGAGCATAGTGCGAACCCAAGTGCAGTTTATTTACATCAAAACATGAACAAAATACAAAGTAAACAATGACCTGACTTGAAAAACATGAACTAAACAAACTTGACTATAAACCTAGCAGACTCAGCAACAGCGGTTATACGGACGCTACTTAACAAGAGACAATGGAAACATGAGGGCTATTTATACAAAAAGACTAATGACTTAGTAAGACACACCTGAAAGCAATGAACAATTAACCAATGAGAACATAGGACACATGACTAGAACAACCAATCATAACATGACACAGACAAGGGAAGCACATGGCAAACAGGAAACGTGATTACATTTCAAAATAAAAGACATGAAAACCTAAGCATGAACCTAAACCCAAAACCAACGTGACAGAGAGAAAGAAATTAACATCACACTGAAAATGAAACAAATATGAAATAAGTATTTAGTGGTTCAGGGTAACAGGGACACAATGAAGGAAGCAGATTAACTTACTGCCATCTTCTCAGTCTCTCCTCAGTAGATCACAGCAGATTGGTTTTATCTAAATAAAAGAAATATAAAAGTGCATATTAGGTCTATTTTTATATTTTATTTTCTGAAAATTGTACAAATGTTCTATGAGGTAAATGAAGAATAAAACAGTAACTCACCGTTTGTGTTTTTCAGTCTGACGCAAACACTCTTTATATATCTGTCAGATTCTCAGACTCCTCCTCTGTGTCTTTATAACAACTTTATGACATAAATGTCCACTATAAAGCTCTAGATATTGTTTCAAGATTAAGTAAACATCTGTTTGAAAACTAAAGTTCATACAAAAAAAGATGATTCTATATCTCGATACAGAAATAATAAGCCATTTATTATGGTCCTTTATAAGGAAATAAACCACAATAAGGAAATTAAATGTGCATTGGTATGTTATTTTGTGTTTCTGGCAGACAGAATAAATTCATTTACAAATATCAGGATGTTAAAGATATTTTTTTTTTAAGGAAATGTATCTAGAGCCATTTACTTAATATTTCACAACGAGAGCAACCAATTAGATCAGTAATTAATAACTGAACGCTCGTCAGTCATTGGTGGTGAAATATCAGGACTTGACCATTTCAGCTGTACATTAAATTTATACGAAAAATGGATCTAAGATAGCAATTACTCATAACCATTAACATATTTGCTGTTATTCATTAACATAATTTCCTTAAAGATTCAAAGTCTAACGAGGAAAAAGCAGTTCAATATTTTTTTGAAAATACATCCTGGTTTATTATCTCTCAAAGCAAACAAGATGTTTATTAAGGTGCAAAGTATACGAAAGAAAAGCAAAAAGAAGGTTACATTTTTTAATGTTATTTTTTAAATAAATATGTTGATTTTAATGGGTTCTTGTCACAATACACACACAGGGAAAAGGTAGATCCAATCGCAATATTTATTGGGTAATCCGTAATTCGTAAATCCAGTCCAGGCAAGGGTCAAATACAAGCACGAAACAAGCACGAAACAAGTCAAGTCAAGTCAAGTCAAGTCAAGTTTATTTGTATAGCGCTTTTCACAATACAGATTGTATCAAAGCAGCTTCACAGTATTAAATTAAAATAATACAACAAAGTTTGTTTCAAGAGGAATTTATTGATTGATAAAATTAAATTAAATATCCCCAAAATATCATCCTAAAACTCCATCAGGTGACCTAATGGAGAAAAAAAAAAAAACCTTGGGAGAACCCAGGCTCAGTCGGGGGCCAGTTCTCCTCTGGCATTTATGAGCTAGAGGCCGGATTGTAGTTTGAACTGTAGGATTATATGAATGCCTGGCTGAAGAGATGCGACTTTAATCTAGTTTTAAACTGGGAGAGCGAGTCTGAGCAACGAACAGTATCAGGAAGACTATTCCAGAGTTTTGGAGCCAAATGTGAAAATGCTCTCCCTCCTTTGGTGGTTCTGGATATCCTAGGTATGACCAAAAGCCTTGAATTTAGTGATCTTAAAGAGCGCGATGGATTATAGGGTGATAAAAGATCCGTTAAATAGACTGGAGCTAAGCCGTTTAGGGCTTTATAGGTCAGTAGCAATACCTTGTAATTAATACGGAACTTTATAGGTAACCAATGCAGTGATGATAAAATTGGTGTTATATGATCATATTTTCTTGATCTCGTAAGAACTCTAGCGGCGGCATTTTGGACTAACTGTAGCTTGTTTATTGAGGATGCAGGACAACCAGCTAATAAAGCATTACAGTAATCCAGTCTCGAGGTCATGAATGCATGAACTAACTTTTCTGCATCAGAAACTGATAGCATATTACGTAGCTTAGCAATGTTTCTAAGGTGGAAAAAGGCTGTTTTTGTAACATATGAAATATGATTTTCAAAAGACAGGTTGCAATCGAGTATAACACCCAGGTCTTTTACTGTAGAGGATAAAGTAACAGGACATCCTATGATGTTAAAATTGTATTGTGCGAGGTTTTGTGGGCGGTTTTTTGAACCGATAAGTATTACCTCTGTCTTGTCTGGATTTAATAAAAGAAAATTACGCGTCATCCAATCTTTTATATCTTTAACACAAAATTTTGCGTTTTCATCCGGCCGTGATGAAATATATATTTGAGTGTCATCAGCATAACAATGGAAACTAATTCCATGTTTCCTTATAATATTTCCAAGTGGCATCATATATATGGAAAATAACAGAGGGCCTAACACAGATCCCTGCGGCACTCCATAGTTTACTGGAGTTATGATCGATTTTTCTCCATTTAAATAGACAAAATGGTAGCGGTCAGATAGGTATGATTTGAACCAGCTTAGTGCTTGTCCTTGAACACCAGTATAATTTTGTAGTCGATCTAAGAGTAATGTGTGATCTATAGTATCGAACGCAGCACTAAGATCAAGTAAAACTAGTATTGAGATACAGCCTTGGTCAGAAGCTAAAAGTAAATAATTTGTGATTTTAACGAGCGCAGTTTCAGTGCTATGATGCGGTCTGAATCCAGACTGAAACTTTTCATAGATATCATTTTGTTGCAAGAAAGAGCCCAATTGAGCGGACACCACTTTTTCAAGCACGAAACAAGCACGAAACAAGCACGAAACAGTAGTGGTGGGCAGATCGAGGCTTTGTGAAGCAATGAAACAGTTGAACCAAATGGGCCATATTGTTTCGAGGCTTCGAATCAATCCGACACCCGTCTCAACGGTGACACCTAGTGGTCACTTGCAGGTGTTGATCTGAAACAACCTTGACGAGCCATTAAAAAAATGTGTTGTTTTTTTATTATTGTATTTTTCTTATATGTGAAGCTTGTAACCTGTAGGCTCCTCACTGTGCATAATGTTATTTTGGTCCTGCAAAATGAATATTAATAAAAGAAATCAAGCTACAATGTCTCACTTTTTTAGAGATTTTTATTAAAAAATATTAATTTCTCTGCTGTGGAAGGACTTAGCCTACTTCTTTTTTTACAGATAATTTCTCCAGCCTTTGAAAAAAATCCTCTCACAAGGGACGCTTGTTGCTGGCATGCAAATATATATTTTTAGCTAGGACATAGCCAACAAATGAGGAAAGATTATTGCTCTCTCTTTCCAGTAAGTTAGTGGATCATGAGTTCTGGGCAAATTTCAAATTCTCCTCAAATGGCGCATCATGGATGATGTATTGTTGCAGTAGGCTAGCTGCCAATCACAATACACACATCTCACTTTATTTGGGGTTTCTAAACGGAAATGCTCCCACACCACATATGTACGGCATCTCTTCTGGGGAGCCTCCATTTTATCTATCTATCCAAATCTATCTATCTATGTATCTATCTTTATGAATCTATCTATGTATCTATATATATATATATATATATATATATATATATATATAATCTATCTACGTATTTATGTTTCTATAATCTATCTATATATCTATCTATTAATCTAGCTGTCTATATATATTTATGATCTATGTATCTATTAATGTGTCACTATCGTCTGTCTCTAGCCTATCAGTCAATGTGTTGTGTAAATTTAAATGTAAGCCTAAATAGCCTATAACTAATCAAATCGCACTATGTCACTATATCACCAAAAATCCGCTATCTCAAAATCAAACTCCTCTCACAAAAACCCACGAGGTCAATATGCGTTGATTTCACTTTTATACAGATGTGCGATTGTGTGGTCTGTTCCTGACCCTGTCAATCAAACGCTGATTCGGCGGACCACACCTGATAAAACACTAGTGAAACACTTTTAGGCTTCGTTTGGCCATAGTCATGTGACATGGGTGTTTTGAATCACGCTTTGAATCACGCTTTGGATCAGTGTTTCGAAACATCTGCGCTTCGGGATCTCGCAAAGCTTCGGAACGACTGTTTCGCGTCAGCCATCCCTACGAAACAGACCTCAGGAAGAGTTGTAACATTAAACAAGGACTCCGTGACAAACACTGAAACAACCAGGGTATATATACACAGATACTAATGAAGTGACGGGAAACAGCTGTGTGCAATGATACAATGAGTGACAGAACAGGATGATGGGAAATGTAGTAAGAGTGAATGACACCGTGGGGAAAGAGGACCTCTAGTGGTGACCCAGGGAAACACAAACCAGACACTGTGACAGTTCTAAGTAGTGCTGGGCAACAATCAATCAGATCCGAACATATAAATACACACACATGCATGTATATATTTAAGAAAAATGTGTTGTTTATAGTATATATATATATATATATATATATATATATATATATATATATATATATATATATATATATATATATATATATATATATATACAGTTCATACATGCAAATATTTCTTAAATATATACATGCATATGTGTGTATTTATATATACAAAATAATAAGGCCATACACAGTACACACACATACATTATGTAAACACACACTTTTATTTTGGATGCGATTAATCGTGGCCCAGCACTAGTTCTAAGTAAAAAGTTTGTGGAAGCTCAGGATTATAGGTAATAAAAAGAGGTTCCCCCATTTCCCAAACAAGACTACTCTCTAAACTCCTCAGAGTTAATGCAAACAAATTAGACATCTTTATTTTTATTTTATATACCAAAATAATTAGTAATTCATTATGGCTCTTAATAAGGAAATACACCCAAATAAGGACATTAAATGTGCATTGTTATGTTATTATGTATTTCTGACAGACAGAAAAAATTAATTTACAAATATCAGGATTTTAAACATGTTTAAATATATATATGTCTCATACTCCCATAGGGCTTCACAGGCAATATTTTTTATAATTTTAAATAAATGTTACAATGAGAGGAACCAATTAGATCAGTAATTAATAACTAATAATAGTTCATCAGTCATTGGTGGTGAAATATCAGGACTTGACCATTGCAGGTGTACATTAAATTTATACATGCCATTTTTAATTTGAGAAGGAAACATTGATCTAAGACAGCAATTACTCATAACCATTAACATACTTACGGTTATTCATTAACATAATTTTCCTAAAGATTCAAAGTCTAATGAGGAACAAGCAGTTCAATTTAAAAACAAAAAAACACACATCCTGGTTTAACACCGTCTCTCAAAGCAAACAAGGTGTTTATTAAGGTGCCAAGTATCAGAAAGAAAAGCAAAAAGAAGGTTACATTTTCATGAATGTTATTTTGAAATGAATATGATGGTTTTGATTAGCCTGGTTAAAACCAGACCCTTCTCAGTTGAAACTGAGTATAGTGTCTGGCAAAGCTATGTAGACAAATCATTTCCAAAGGGGCGTCACCAACCGACGTAGCTCAAATTCCTCTGGGCGCAATTGGATAGTCATAAAACCAATTAGATCGATGAAGGAGATGACGTATGCTTCGAGTGTTGTTCTTTGCTCCGGTTTTAACGAAAACGGTAAGTTTAAATCGCTCAAAACAGACGCGATATCTGATTCGTTTATATACTGTCTATGATTCGAACGAGTGATGTTCCACGGCGGCATCCATCTTTGTAATGAAATCTCCTTCAGCGTCGCTGCGCTGTCGTCATCATGTAAATCCCTCCCCAAACGTTTCTGATTGGTGCCGCGATTTCGGCGGCACAGAAATGAGTTTGAATGGGCTCTTCTCCAGACTATCCTGGAGAGAGAATAAAAATTCGCCGGAAGTAGTCTGGGTTTTCCCAGGCTAGGTTTTGATGGGTTCTAGGTGAAAAGTTTGTGGCTTTAGGAAGCTCATGATCACAGGTAATAAGACTTGCGTGTGAAAGTGTGAACTTACAGAACTGAAATGACTGTTTTGTTTATCTGTCACTTACAGCAATCAATTTTCTTTCATTACATTAATTTACTACATTAGAACTAAAATAAGAGGTTTTCCCCTATCCCAAACAAGAAAACTCACATTCTCAAATACAAAACAGCAACAACACTATTGTCAAAACTGTAAGAACTGATTTTCCTGCCAAGACAATAGCTGAGATAAAACTCACCATAAAACTATAAAATACACCCTGGGCACAAGATTGCAAAGAAAGATCACAGGGACATTGTCCTATCCAAACTTTTCTCCTGCCTTATCTCTGCATCCCCCTCTCCCTCCTCCCTTTCTCTCCCCCTGAGTCAAGTCACCAAAAGTTCACTAAGAATCTATTGTGTTTCCTTTTCATGTTTGGTATCATTTTAAATGTCTCAGTGCGATTGGAAAAATGGTCTTAATTTCATTGCAGTCACTGGTATAATGAGAAAGATTGAGAACTTAGAAGACCTGTTCTCCTCTTTGGGTGATGTCTCTTCAAGATATCTCCCCTCTCCCCTGAAACCAGGTGCTACCCCCTGGGGTACAATATTTGTACAACCCTTTTGTTCTGGTCTGGGTATTTAAGGGTAGGTGACAGAGCAGACTTTGGGAAGCCTATAACCAGGAACGACCCCCATACAGTGCTGTTTCAGTGTTTTCCCATTGGAAAATACTCACACACCACTGTGTATCTCTGTCAGGAATGCATAGCTTACTTTTAAAGTCATCTTTGAGTAATTGATGTCATGTATTTATTATTATTATTCTGAATTGGCTTTTAGTCACGTGTAATTGGCACATTTTTCAGAAATTATTATTACTAGTAGATTAAAGTGCAGTCTGGTGTTTCAGCAAATCTCTGTCCAGGATAGATCAAACCGAAGGCACTATGAATGGAGCATGGGGCACATCATTAAGGAGACCTTCCGATTTCTGACTAACATTGACTTAGCACGTTGCAAGCTTGCAACTATTAAAAAAATTACACCTTTGTTATAAGTCAGCAGTGAGCGGTCGCTTAGGGTAAAATAGTTGCACTGCACCCTCTGACTATTTCAGAACTGGCTAGTTTGTGATCGTGAGCGCAGATTCGCAACTTGACGTCTCAAAGCGACACCGGGTCCTTAATGAACGAATATTTGAAATTATGAGATACTCAGAATAATCAAAGATCTAAATTAATTCATAATTTATATTATGACTATTTTCTAATAAGAAACAATTATCTAAATTGGATTATCATTTGAAATTGGAGTCAGATTAAGCGTAGAGCTAAAGTAATATTGAAACTAAATTCTAATAAATTAAGTGAACTTCACTGGAGCGCTGAAAAGACATAAACGCATTATACCCTTCGCCCAGGCCGTTGGACTCTGTCATTGGGCCAATGGGTGTTCTTTACAAAACCCTTATCTAAATCATTAGACAATTATCCTCCTTTGATAGTAAACACTATCATAAAACCAATTCCTCTAAATGATCAGCATCTGCTCGTCACTGAGCTACAGTCACGTTGTTAACACTTCTGGTCAGGTGTAAATGGCTTTTTCTTTAAGAGTCAACTGTCTTTCTAAACTGCTGACTTGAAAGCCCAACTTTATTTTTTTTGTGTGTGAAAAGCAACACAGTCTTTTCTTGTGTCCCATATTTCCACATGCAAAACAAACAACTTAATGATTTTTCTTCTTCTCTCCAAACATTGTCTTGCAATGTGACATGGGCCGAAGGACAACACCGTCTGAATTTACTTTTGTGAGTTTCCTTGGTCTATGATGGAAACTACTAGATAATCTATAATGGCTTCTTGCATGCATGTGTGAATTACATATAGGGCCAGATTCAATAACAGATTTTTTAACGGCAACGCAAACCCTATTTTGGTGCTAAAAAACTGATGTATTCATGTAAACGGCACGTAAACTTGGGGTTTTGCTGAGTCACATTTGGCACAGGTTACCACTGAAAGAGGTAAACAATCATATATAAATGACTCTTCTTCCAATCCAGACACTGTAATTTCTTGCCTCAATTTCACTTCTGTACCTTTGAGAAATTGTTGGGCAATATTATTTTAATGACATGACACTGTCATTGACGCTGAGATAAGAGTTCGCCAACATAGGTCTGTAATACTTGAGAAATTAGATAAATGCCAGGCAGTCTACTTGAGGCCCTGAGAGGACAAAGGACATCTGGAAATTAACATTTGAACTCCCCCTTGTGCACTATCGAGACGAAAGTCTCATCTCTGAGTCATCCTAATCTACATTTCATTCCCTCTTCCCTCACCCCCTCTGATCACCTGAATTCACCCAAGAAAATATATAGTTTAATGTGAATGATTATCACAGAGTATAATACATGTTTGGTATCATTTGAAATGTCTCAGTGTGACTGGTACAAATGTCTCATTTCCAAATAAGTAAAACAAAAGGTAATAAGGTTTTTAAGAGTTTAGAGATAACTGGCACACAAAGGAAGGTGGTCTCCTGGCAAATGGTCTCCTACCCCCAAAAGGTGTAACCTCTGAATGCAAATTTCCATTGTTAGCACATGTTTCCATGTGAAAGAAGTTCTGTCTATATAATGGAATGCAGCAAAGGGTTCTGGGCCTTTTTGTAACTCAAGTTGGCCCATGATGCTAAGAGTAAACTCTTAGCATCATGTATCTTAATGTTGGGTTTGCATCTCTTCTCTTTATTCCAGAGCATTTGATGTTTTGTATCGATTATCTTTGAATTGATTATAAAATTGCCATGATACATTTACCTGGGGGGTATTGTATGGCTGGTTTGGACGACAACACACATGCGTTATATAATTGCATTGCATATAATGTGTGCTGGTCAACTAGTCTAAAATTAAGAAACCCCTAGAACACAGTAAAAAAAAAAAAAAGATAAAAAAAGATAAAACATAGGAACATTGTGCACAATTAAGATAGGCTAAATCATTTATTTTCCAATATCCAAATATGATACTAAATACCACAGGGAAAAGGGCTTCTATTTGTGACGTGCTGTCTTTGCATTTAAACATTGCACATTTTAAACAGGACACGCATTAGCTGAATAAATGTTAGCCAATACAAACATTTTGGGCCCTATTTTAACGATCTGAAACGCAAGTGTCAAAGCGCAAAGCGCAAGTAACTTTGTGGGCGGGTCTCGGCGCTGTTGCTATTTTCCCGGCGGGATAAATGACTCTTGCGCCCGGCGCAAATCTAAAATGGGTTGGTCTGAAGTAGCTTCATTATTCATAGGTGTGGTTTGGGCGTAACGTGAAATAAACCAATCAGAGCGTCATCTCACATTCCCTTTAAGAGCAGATGCGCTTTTTCCATAGCGGATTGCTATTGTAACGGCGGATTTGCCAGGCGCGCGCCAGCAGCGGTTCACAGCCAAGGAGAGCAACGCTCTCGTCACGGCCGTAAAAGAGAGAAGTTACATTGAAATGGAGAAACCCACCCAAATTAACTTCGGTTAATTTGGGTAAATGTGTAAGCTAGATGTATGCTTTTATAATAAATTGTTTATCTATCTATCTATCTATCTATCTATCTATCTATCTATCTATCTATCTATCTATCTATCTATCGTAATAATGTATGATTTGCAAAAATGAAAACTGCTGCTTCTGTGTAGATGAGAGAATCAAAGTGCGCGTTGTGCACACGCTACATTGATTATGGCCAAGCATGCGCCCTTAACACTAGAACTGCCATGGCGGTCATTTTGACCGTTTTGAATTTTATATCTGCAATAACTTTGTTGAAAAAATAAATAAAATCCTGCTGGTACCTGACTTTTCCTAAAAGTGTCTGTATTTTCATTTAAAATGCTTTTCATATAAATTACACATAAGGCAAAAAAACAAATGAACATATTTACCTATTTCGGCCATAAACCGTCATATTGACCGCACTGAATTTCGCGGTATTATTATATACATATACCAATATACACAACAATAAAAAGTGGTAAAAAATACACAAAACATATTCTACAACAAATCATTTAAATGTAATGATATTCAGAACAGAACAATAACAAATAAATAATCCATAAACAAGCCAAAATGAAATCGGTTAGGCTACTTTCAAGCGAAAGTGAAAGTAAGCGCCGTTGGGCTCACGTAACTCTCTAATTAGAATTAAAATGTTTCAACATGCGATGTATTTGGATGGTAAACTATTCTTTATTATAGGCTTTGTACTTCACTCGTGTTCCAAAATCGACGGAAAAAATCATCCTTCACATGCGCAAAATGGTACGAATTGTAGCCTAGGCTACTATATCGAGCAGTGGAATTTTTATATGTTAGGTTGACTAGGCTATTTTATTATTATATTTTATTATGGCTGTAATGAACGGGCTGCGATGTCAAGATTGCAATGGATTATGGTGTGTGTGTGTGTGTGTGTGTGTATGTGTGTGCGTGTGTGTGTTTGTGTGTCGGCGGGCGCGGACGCGATCGAGTGTAAACATGAAAACAGGCTACTCATTTTGTTCAGGACATCTACTGATATTATTATTGATAGATGTATAATTAAACTTGTTTAAATGTACAGTTTGGTGTTGTTTTGTTTTTAAAAGACATCCTAATACAATAAATGCATTAATCTCTCAATTGGGTATTTATCATTAAAGATATAGAGTTTTGAATCTAGCGGTCAAAATGACCGCTTGCGGCAGTTCTAGTAGTTATGGAATTTTGGCACTTCTAGTGTTAAAATAGCCTATGAATAACATGCGCAACGCGCCACTGACTTTAAACTATTTTTTCCTGGTTAGTGGCGCAATTGTTTTCTAAACCTGCAAAATAGCAAGAAGGAACGTTTGCGCCGGAACACGCCTCCTCTTTGCGCTGAACCGCCCCCGGGAGCGCAAGTGTATTTCTTAGTTAACCGACGTGCTTCTGTGGAGGGAAAAGTCCGCTTTGCGCGGGTGCAAAATAGGAATGATACATGCGTCGGTGTACAAAGTCACTTGCGCTGGGTGCAAGATAGGGCCCATTGAATCACTTATTCTAAAAATAATATAAAGTATAAGTTCCGAATCCGACATATAATGAGGGCTGTGTTAACGGTAAACGTCCGTCATTTAACGAATTTTAAAAGCAGGGATGGATAATACAAAATGCTTTTTGACAGAAAAAAAAACAAGCAAGAACAAAATTTAAATTTAGCCCGTCAATTTTAATTTTACAATGATCTTCTCTCTCTGTGTGCGCGCGTCCGTGTTTGTGAGAGAGAGAGCTCGCGCAGAACTGATACAACGGTACTTTTTAATCCATAAGTAACTAACGCGCTAGTTTTCATACAAAATAAATATGTAACATAATTAGGTAGGCTACTTTAGATATAATTAACACAATAACGTAACACATACGTTTCTCAACACTGAGAATGAATGAATAAATAAACGCCTGTTTCTCCAGACTCGCGCATATCAGTAGGCTAATCCACAAATCACAGCACTTTCATAATCACTAAGCCATAGCGATTTCAAGATTTATAGTTCAGCCTTACTTGAGCATTTTATTATTTGCATGACTGAATGATGTCTTCCTCTTTTCTGAGTGACCATGAATAACTTAACGGAGTATTTTAAGATAATCCATGCGATCTGTGTGATCATCGAATCCATAAGATTAAGTTAACTCAACAATCATCTTTCCACATCGACCCCAGGCCGTTTACCTTCAGGAGTCAGAAGTACCGTACTGTACTGTCCTCGCTCATGACATCAGTCAGACGGCGGCCGCGGGAGTGGAAGGGGGATCGAGCAGGAATCTTTATTGGTGTCGATTTTCAGTCTCTTTTTAATGATAGGCCTTACGCATCTGTCAATCATCCCCGCTTGCTATTTGGGAATGAACCCAGCGCTATGATTGGTCGAACTTTTCTTCTTTTGCTGTAGCCTGATTTGAGGACAGCGCGTGCACAGAGGCTACCAGGTTTTTGCGTAGTTTAGAGTGACAAATCGTATCAGCGTACTTTGAAGTCAAAATGCGTACAGGTTGGCAGGTCTGAATGATGCACAGATATCATTAAAACCTTTTCATTTATGGAGTCAGATGAAATAACGAGAGAATACATATTCAAATGTATTGCTGTAACGGTCACCAGCTGGAGTGCCCTTGAAAGCCACCAGAGGGCACTCCACACCAGACTATTGTCACTCTCACAAACTACATTTCCCAGAACTCACTGCCCGGACTCATCATCATTGATTGCATTCACCTGTCTCTCATTACCTTGTTAGTTTCAGCCTATTTATTCCATGTTCACTCATGGCGAAATTTTGTATGTTGTTGCACTGCACTTCTGAGCAGTTTCCCTGGTTTTCATGTCTCTTGGTTTTTGGGATTTCTTGCCTGTTCCGTGGATTACTCTTGTGCCTCTGACCCCTGCCTGTTTTGTTTGTTTGTTTGTTTGGACTGCCTTCCTGTGCTTGACCCTCTGCTTGTGTTTGATTACGATTCTGGATAACCCTTTTAATAAACTGCATTTGGATCCTCTACCTTCGTGTCTCGGAGCAGTTTGTAACAATTGCATTTAATCAAAAAAATACTCTGCCTCGAGAAAAGACAGTAACACGTAAAGACCTTCCGCTCTGGTCGGATGCTGGCTTTGGGCCGATCGAGTGCGAGCTTACAGGTTTTACTACACTAACATTCACAGAAAAATAAATAAATGAGACCCAAATGGTCACACTGTAGAGCCATGAAATGCTACAGTGTTGTGGAATGTATGATCATCAAAACCTAATAAAACATTAATTGGCCATTGTCAGTTATTTAGTAGTTATTTTTCAACCTGTAACAACCAATAAACCCCAAATCCAGCATAGAGGGGTTCAGTGAATGTGGTATTGAATGTGTGTGACTGTTTCCACCTGGAAGTAAGATGTGCTGTCAGTGATTCGATCACAACTGTTCAGCCTATATGCATTTCCATTTCCGCCTGCTATTGACATGCTTTTCAAATGCATCTTCTGAGACCACTTGTGTTGAGATTTCGTCAAGACATTCCCCTCTTATTTTGTCACACTCTTTATTTTTCCAGGAGCACAGAGTGCACAAATGATCCAATGTGAGCCATCTGAACACAAGAAGAGAGAACATTTATAACACAACACAGCAAATTATTAGACATGTCTATGTGTGAGAGCTACATTTGTGTCCTGCCTGTCCTCCAAGATCCATAAAACTAATAAATGCAGAGTTTTAGAAAAATCTTTGCTGCAAGAAACAGCTATGATTGTTTTGAAAATGTTTAGTAATTGTTTTGTTAGTAAAGAATCTAATAACTTACCTTGATTCATTATGAAATTTGTAGATGTTCCTTTCACACCCTCTGCATTTTCATTAAATACTTTTTTTATTAGATTTTTTTTTTTAAAACACCAGTATTAATAACAGCAATGATAGTAACCTTTTCACAAATAAGGAAAACATTAAAAAACACGAAGACAAACAGAATTCTATATTAAACCATGTCTTGCAACTATGCAACTTGTGGCCGGTTAACAGACTTTTGCTCATGTTCCTCTGCCAATAAGACAGTACAAACTTTTCAGTCATATTTTTAAAAACATAAATGACTCCTCTTATTTGAACATACCATTTTTTTCTCAATTTCACATCTGTACCTTCAAAATAATCAACTCCACTCAGGAGTTTCTCAAAGACATAACAGTGTCACTGAGATGATGATTTAACACTTTAACATACGACAGGTATCCTCAGTAAGCGGCTCATCAGTGTACGAAAAATACAGAAGTCAATCTCAAAGATGAAAAGTTTATTGCAGCAGTGACAAAGTATTCAAACACCTTAAATCCGACTGATCTAAACTAAATCCTTTTAAAAACTAAAGTTTTTTAAAAACAGTTCTTCACCACTAATGTAAATTAATCAATTAGTTTTTGGGTGAAATTCAAATGTGACGTGACCAAGCTCAGTTCGTTTTGCAATGTTGAGAAAGACTAGATCTGTCTAGATGTTCAAAATCGATGGAAACCTGCTGTACTATGAAACCTCTGATGACTGCTTGGAAAATGTAGTTGTGGTGAATGTGATTGATGCTGTTTTTGCAATTATTTCTCATAAGTTAAGTCCAAGTTTGGGTTAGAGCAAATTACATAATTCAAATAAGAAAACAAAATGACGAGTCATCTGACACTTATGCATATGGAGACAGTTGAAAAGCTGAATATAGATGACATGATCAAAACCTCCATCTGCATTACTCCTGATCTCATAACCTCATTGGAGTATCATAAGGTAAGATGAAGGTTTTTGTGATGCCGTCGTGCAGCTAAATATTTTATACACTTTTGGACATTTACATACTTTTTTTTTTTTTTTATAAAAAAATGTTTTACAATTGCTAACAAGCGTTTACCAATACTTAAAACAGGGTGTCTACAGATATAAACAAGTTAAATTTAAGACTTTTTAAGACCTTTTTAATGCCACTTTGAATTAAATTTAAGACCAAACCTGTGATGGAAATACACATTATATTACATGCGTATATGTAATATTTAACCTAAGTAATTGAAATTATTTTATATTCACTCAGGGCCTGAATTTCATTTTGGAAAATGGGGGGGGGGGGGGGGGGGGGGGGGGGGGATCCCCCCTTAGGTGATTCTTATGGGGGGGAATTTTTAATTTGAGGGGGGAGTTTAGACTTTTTTTTTTTATTACATGTATCTCGCCTAATGTATGCTCACTCATTGCATTTTTACAATGGGGTAATTTTGGTCTTAAGAATTTACACAACACAAGGAAGCTTGATTTCAATCTTTGAATTAAATTGAAAAAAGTAGCACAAATAAATACAATAGAATAAAGATACCAATAAATAGAAATAAAGAGAAAAGTTTTTGCTTAGGTCTAACACTAGTATTCAGAAATACTACAGAGACTGAATAAAGTAATCAAATGTAAAATAACACTAGGTAGTATTTTAGTCCTGACTAAATTAAATACATAGGCTATTAATCCTGATTCCTTAAAATGAAAGCTATGGTTTGTTGTTTTGACAACCAAATGAATGACAGACACATATGGCTGCTGTCCCTTTAAGAGCTAGTGCACGGATCCTGTGTTCATTATACGGTCATGTGCGATTTATGCTTATTTAAGACATAACCGACTGTGTTTAGAGGATACTCACCAAGACCGAAATTAACATCATTTTCGCATGTTTTTGACTGTTAAAGCGATCAAATCCACGAAAAATAACTTTTGTTACCCGCGAGCTGTTTGTGAGGCGGCTTTACTCTAGTCTATGTGTGAAAAAAACATCTCTCAGACACAAGTACTGAATAGTTTCAAATCGTGTGAATGTTTAAACTGGTAAAACTTTAAAAGACGTGCAAATGGTAAACTTTAGTTACTCATGATGCAATGCTGGCCCGATTATGCAAGTGACCATTCCGTCTATCCCGAAACCCGAGAGTGTATTATCGCCGCCTGGAGCTCTTAACGAGCTGATAGAAGACCGAAATTCGAGCCCTGCACTACTTGTTTATTGAACTAAAATCAATGTAACATTTGCAATCGTGAGAATATTCAGCAAAATAGCTCCCGTCATGTTATGTTACTTAACTATATCACATGTTATAAATAAAAAAAACTCAACATTTTGAATTTTTACCTCAGTATGTTTCTTCTGGGAGTTTTTTTTTTTTATGTTTGCCGTTATGCTCATTTGTCATAAAATCTATCAGAGACAAGCAGCGCGAGCCTCAACAGCGTTACCAGAAAAAGCCTACATTATCATTATCAATAGCTGTTTATGTAATAAAATCTGAATCATTCTCGCGATTCGATGCTTCACTGGTTATTTGACGGATATTAGGTCCGTCAGACTAGAGAAATTTTAGCGGTAACGTGACCAGAAATATTTAAGACCTATCGAATCTGAATTTAAGACTTTTTAAGGCCTTTTATTAGGAAAACTTTATTTAAGACATTTTAAGACTTTTTAAGGACCCGCGGCCACCCTGTAAAAGTACTTTTTCTAAACTCTTAACACAGCAAAACACCTACATCACACAATTAGCCAAATAATTAATTTTCTACCCAAAACCATATTTTGTTAAATAAATACAAACTCTACATTTAAAAATGCTAAAAAAAAAACGTGTTATATGCAAACACCAAGACACAGCAAACCCGATTCAAAATTGAATCATTCTGTCAAAACTCTAGCACTAGTGTTCTATCCAACATGAACATATAGTCAATCATAATGCAATGACTTCCAAAATACTAACAGTTGATGGCATTATAAAAACTGCATTACTTGTCATGTTTCAGTTCTACCAGCAGACAATATGAAATACATTGTTTTTAATAATTGAGTTTATTTTTACTGTAAGCCAGTGTTGAATGTATGCATTCTTGGAAACATACTATCTAAAAGTGAATGAGTCATTACTTTATAGAATGTACAGTAGAAAAAAAATTAAAGTAACAGAATTGCTTAGGGAAGCCACTGGTCAAATGGGTCCCCTATGCAGAACTTCAGTTGCCATCTCCTGAAATTGTTTTCTGGGGGTGTGGTGGGGTGTTGATGGAGCCCCCATAGAGGGTGGGATGGTGCCCCCTATAGTGCCCAACGCAGACCGCATATTCTGTGTATAAGGAACAGTGGTACTGGAAGCGTTGTAGTGAAAGCTTTACATGAAGCTCTTACTGAAATGAAAAAAATGAAATTGCTGCCACTGATCAACAACAAATGGCATTTGCTTAATATGGAAGCTTTTTTCAGCCACATAATAAAAAAAGTATAAAAGGTAATTGTCACATTTTCTCACACAGTTATTTTTTTCTTACAATTGTGAGTTTACATCTCACAATTCAGATTTTTTTCCCTCAGAATTGTGAGATATAAATTTAGGAATTGAGAGGAAAAATAATCAGAATTGTGAGATAGAAAGTCACAATTACCTAGTTACTTTCCTATTCCATGGCAGAAATAAGCTTGCATAGGTTCCACATGTGTAAGGTGGAAAAACAGAGTTTCCCAATCCATCAAACATTCTTCCTCCTCTCCTCTCCCCTACCTCTTATTTTCCCTTGTCCTGGCCCAACTACTCTTCTCCTTCAATGTCTTCAATGTCTCCCTCACCCAGACATTGTTTTTTCTCTCTCTGCTTCTCTGTGTTGTTCTGCATCCACACTGCACAAAACCAATACAAATAGTCCCTTTTGTTTTACTGTGCATGCTCATGTAATGGGAAGACCTTCAACACCTGACTATGCCTTCACCTTAGATTGGGTTCAGCTATTTCTCAATATTTCATTGATCTCCTACTTAAAGCTAATCAGCAATTTAAGTATTTTTTTAATATTTTTTAAGCATTTTAGAAACGTGTTAACCGACTGCATATTGTGTGAAAACAACAGGGATGTTGTGCTAATTGTGTTTAGAGTTTTTAAAACTTGACAAAAGATTGGACAAAAGGATGTTAGGAATTGATCAAAAAAACTCTGATGCCCATTCAGTCCAAAAATGTTAACGGTTTTAAAAATCATTCCAACTCCAAGAATAGCAAAGTTCACAACAATATTATCATTGGAATCACTTTCAGAGTACTTTTTTTCAGCTGATGAATGGTAAATCCATTGACAGCCAGTCAAAATCTTGCTATTTTAAAATGTGTGCTGCAATTATGACATAACTGCAGAGTATAGTTAAAATAAACAACATTGTTGTTTGTTGATTGTCGTACAAGCTAGTTATCATTTTAGTTATCCTTTTTGGAGTGAACAAGCATTTAATCATGAGTTCTGTCTGTTCTCATATAACTCTGTCCTCATTCTGTCCTCATAACTCTGTCAATCATGTTCATCACCAAGTATCTATGTTAGCATTGTTTCGGCTGTTTAATATAGGGATGCTGTTTAATATAGGGATATTTATGTTGGGTGTGCTTCTCTAAGTTTTAATCTGACACAGAGACACTGAAGAGTTCAAATAAACCCTAAATCCAGCATAGAGGGGTTCAGTGAATGTGGTGTAGAATGTGTGTAAGTGTGTGAGTGTGTGTGTGTTAGAGACGCTATAGAAGGACAGAGTGCCAGCTGACACGTCCAGATAGACACCTACTCTATTAGAAAAGGGTGGAGGGGCTGGTATGCCAGTTCGCTTTTTAATGTGCCAGACAGAGAATTTGTAATCAGAGCAGATCAGACTCCAGGAATTGCCATTGGATCCAAACCCAAAGACACTTCCTCCTTTCCAGTTGACTCCTTTACATGACACTGATATATCGGCATTATATCCGCTCCATTCAGCCTCCCAGTAACAGCGTCCAGTCAACCTCTCCCCACACAGAACCTGTTCGCATTTCTTAAATCTCTCTGGATGATCAGGATACGGCTGATGACCATAAACATATGTAACTTTCCTGTTCTCATCAGACAGAATGAGACTTGAGTGTGCTGTGTTTGGATCCAGTGTGAGATCATAGGCATCTGAACACAAGAAAAGAGAAACATATATAACACAACAGCAGAGCAATCACTCAGAGTGTGTGCGTGTATGAAGACATACACTTTCGTAGTCCTGCTGTCATCCTGAATTCTCCTCCCTGATCCACACTATAAACACACAAACACACATTAATGTAGATATGTACATGCACACACATGTTAAATATGTCAGTATTAGTCTTTGGCATACTTGAGTATCTGCAGTGAGCAGTTTGGATCATTCAGTTTGTCAGAGAGCAGCTTGACTCCTGACTCTGGGTGATTGTAGCTCAGATCCAGCTCTCTCAGGTGTGAGGGGTTTGAACTCAGAGCTGAAGACACAAAACCACAGCCTTCCTCTGTCACCATACAGCCCGACAACCTATAGAAACACACACACACACACACACACACACACACACACACACACACACACACACACACACACACACACAGTCAGGTAATCTAAAAAGTGCTTCCCAAATGGTGAACTGCTTATGCCTATGCCTTGTGTTACAGATTGTGTTACAAACATGGATGTGGAGGGATTATTTGTGGACATTTATAATCAGATATTATTTGCACTAAAGTGGTGAACAATCAGCTAAAAAGCCATGGACATGGAGGTGAAAGGTGATTATAGCAAACATTGTATATTATCAGCAAACGTTGCCAGCAAATTACAATCTCACATAAACAGTTATAGCTATAATAAGTTATGTATATGTATATGGGAAGAAATAAAACCCAAAGACTACTATTTAACCAAATTCTTAAATATGATATTACACTGCATAAAATTATAAAAAACTGGATGCCTTTTTATTGAAGAAAATCACTAAATCTAATATAGTCATTGCTGCAAATGTACAGATTCATTTGAGTAATTTTCTAAAAAGGGGAGCAATAGAGAGCAGTATTAAGCACACACAAACTACACCAGTTTTTCCCAAAATAAACAGACCCGTTAAATACCTCAGTATGTGCAGCTGACAGTTTGAACTCTTAAGTCCATCAGACAGCAGCTTCACTCCTGAATCCTGCAGGTCATTGTTACTCAGGTCCAGCTCTCTCAGGACACAGTTTGAGGATTGGAGAGCTGATGACAAACTCTCACAGCACCGAGTAGTAATATTACAACATGGTAATCTAATATGAAAAAATAAAACAAAGTGGTGTATACTGAAACATTTGCAAATTGGAAGTAAACAGACAATAATATCTCCTCATTTGGGTTTTGCGTTTCCATTTTCTTCCTAAATTTGTATGAATCCTGATATACACTTAATACAAATCCACACAGAAAAAAGAAACTTTTGATTGCAATTAATCAATGGGGTTATTCTGTGATAAAATACAGTTATATACTGACTTTTCACTGAGCCAATAAGCCCATGTATCTCTCATATCACTCCACACTGTCCCTTCTCACATAAAAAAATAATTTACACTCCAATCAATATCAAACCTTAGTACGTGCAGCTGACAGTTTGGGCTCTTCAGTCCATCAGATAGCAGCTTCACTCCTGAATCCTTCAGGTCATTGTTGCTCAGATCAAGCTCTCTCAGGACACAGTTTGAGGACTGAAGAGCTGATGACAAACTCTCACAACACTGAGCAGTGAGATTACAGGACTGTAAACTGGAAAACAAAAACTGTTATCAGTGTTGGCCAGATACCCTAATACAGTTGTTCCCAAACCTGTCCTGGAGTACCCTCAACACTGCACGTTTTCTTTGTCTCCCTAATCAAACACACCTGATTCAACTCATCAGCTCATTATCACATGGGTTAATGAGCTGATGAGTTGAATCAGGTGTGTTTGATTATGGAGACAAAGAAAATGTGCAGTGTTGGGGGTACTCCAGGACAGGTTTGGGAACCACTGCCCAAATATAATACCCTACTATTTCAAATGTACACAAATGTATAATTTATACTTTACAATTTTTATAATTAAAGAGTAAAGGCACTTGATTTTCTTGATTTTAATGTACTTAAGTATTAAAAGTAAAATATACTTATCACTTAATTAAACATCACTCTTTATGTGACAAGATCAAGAAGGGCAGTTTATTCAATATTTTATGTACCAATAATCTAGCATTCTGTAAAAAATGGTATGTTCAACTTCAACCACCTCTGAACCAGCTAAATAATATCTTCCAAAACACCTGTCAGTAAATATTCAAATTTCCCTAATATACTAATGTTTGTAGAAATTGTTGTAACTGAACTATGCAATAAGGTAGATCTCTGGGAAGAGTATTGGGCACCCTTGGTCTACAGTTTGGCCCATGTCACCCTGTTAATTTAGAGACCAAATAAAATAACTAACCATGTATGTAAATAAATGTAAATATGACTCTTACAGTGCTCGTCTAGTGTTTTTGATCACTGGTAGCAGTCTCATCAATGCTTCATCAGATCTTCTGTATTTCTGCAGCTCAAACATCTCTTGAGTCTCTTCTGATATCAGGAGCAGAAACACTAGAGCCGACCATTGAGAAGAGGAGAGATTTGCTGAAAGATTTCCTGAGCTCAGATGAATCTGGATGTCCTCCGCAAAGTCATCTTTCAGTTCACTCAGACAGTAAAATAGGTTGATAGTTCTCTCTACTTTTTTTTCCTTCTCTATTTTCTTTTTGATATAATCAGCAACGTCTTTGACATTCTTGGTTTTCAGTTCCAGTCTGGGCAGCAGTTCCTCCAGGTCACTCTGATTGGACTCCAGTGAGAGACCCAGCAGGAACCGGAGGAAAAGGTCCAAGTGTCCATTCTTACTCTGCAAAGCCTTGTTGATCGCAGCCTTATGAAAGTCAAATAATGACTTTTTGAAGATACCCCATTTCAGTTTTTCTGTCCAAGATTGAAGAAATACAAATCTACTTCCAAAACATTTGTATCTGAAAAACACGTAGAGAGCAGCTAGGAACTCCTGAACACTGAGATGTACGAAGCTGTAAACACTTCTCATTGAAAAAGCCCTTTCTTTCTGAAAGATCTGAGTGCATAACCCAGAGTACACTGACCCTTCACTGACATCTAGTCCACACTCCTCTATATCTTCTTTGTAGAAAATCAGATTACCTTTCTGTAGCTGTTTAAAGGCAAGTTTCCCAAGTTTCAGAATAACCTGATCAAAAGACTTGGCTTTAGGATTAACTTCAGGATCATCACAGTATGTTTTCATCTTATGCTTCTGAGAAAGTAAGAAGTTTGTGTACATCGCAGTGAGAGTTGTTGGTATTTTGTCATTGCCCTCTTGAGTCAGTAGAGGCTGAAGAACAGTGAGACAGATCCAGCAGAAGACAGGGATGTGGCACATGATGTACAGGCTCCTGGATTTCCTGATGTGACAGATGATGTTTCCAGCAACCCCAGGACTGTTTTTGATGAAGTATTGCTCTTTTTGCTCATCATTGAATCCTCGCACCTCTGTCACCTGATCAATGTAGTCTCGGGGGATCAGACCAGCTGCTGCTGGTCTGGATGTGATCCAGATGAGAGCAGAGGGAAACAGATGTGTCTTGATCAGGTTTGTAACTATTTTACTCACTGTTGTTTTTACATGCACATCTGTAAATGCATCACTCTCATTAAATCTCAAAGGGAAATGACATTCATCCAGCCCATCAAAAATGAACAGGACCTTACAATCACCCTCAGGAAGAGAGGGAAGTTCTTCAGGACCACTAAAGAAGCATTCTTGAAGAAGATCCATGAGACTGCAGTTCTTTGTAATCATATTCAATTTACGGAATGGGAGAGGAAATACGAAGAGTATATTCTGATTTTCATTTCCTTCAGCCCAGTCAAGAATGAATTTATTGACAGAGACAGTTTTTCCCACCCCTGCGATTCCCATCATCAGCACTTTTTTGTTTTGTTGACCCATATGTTCTTTGAATATATCATTGCACTGGATCGCTGAGTCCTTCGCAGTAAATCGGCTGATATTTAGTTCAATCTGTCTCACCTCATGGTCAATCATTATTCCTCCAGTTTCATTCTCCACCACATATAGATCAGTGTAAATATCTTTCAGATACTGCCGATGACCTGTCTGAGAATTACCAACCAATATCCGCTTGTAGTCCTCTTGTAATTTGTTCTTCAGTCTGAGGCTGATCTTTCTGTAATCATGAGGATCAGCTTTACTGTCCTCTGCAGTTGAGCCTTTGGGAAAGAGAAAAAACAAAATAAAGCAAAAATCTAAAAATACTGAGTTTAGAACATTTCTTTTTAAATATTTTTAATCATTAATTGTTACCTGGCCTATGATATCTTTCTAAAATAAATTAACATACAAACACACTTATAATAAGTATGTGTGGTACATGTGCATTTCAGTACTACTGTATTACTGCATCCTATTTACCACAATTAATAATACTTGCATATTTAGTGAATGTACTGCAACACTAAATGGTTTACATGCTCATCTTACACTGATTATGCTTAATAAACAGACAATGCTTAATGTCATGCATTTGCTTTGGCCCATGACCACATAGTATAAATCTCTTTGAGATATCCCCCTGCAGGAACATGAACCAAGCTCAGGAACTGAAGAACATTTTTGTTTTCGCCCTGTTCGTACAAGGAACTATAGTTCCTGTTAGCCATTTTGTGGAGTATTTTTAACTCCTAATCCGGCACTTTCAAGTAGTCAAGAAATTGAATTATTACACTTTTGCAACTTATGATTGGTAAACCTGTGACACACAAACCAGCAGGCCCGTCGCGACAAGGCAAGCAAACCAAGCAATTGCTTGGGGCCCCGAGCTGGCCTGGGGCCCCAAGACAACGACTGGTTAAGAATAAAATGCAACGACAAACTGTGTGAGCGCCCCTTTGATAGTCAATGCAGTAAAGTGCAATGACACTGTTATCGGGATCCCCCTCAAGGGGGCCCTCTCAGTAGTCGCTGACAGCAGCCAGCCAACCACGTGATCTCTGCTGCCGGCAAAATACAAAACCTCCTCGGCAGTCATGAAGTGGAATTATGCTTCAGGAAGCCAGAAAAGAAAAGAGAAAGGAAGAGGGGGATAAGAAAAAACAAGATAGTGGTAAAAAGTGATAAATTACACTGGATAAAATAGCTCTACTTGTCTTGTATATGTTTATGTTAGCTACCTGCCTGATGGCAAATGCTGCTTGTAACGAACAGTTAGTGCAACTTTTTTTTCTCTTTTTTTTTTCTTGGGTGCTCGAGCACCTGCCCTTTTGCAAAACATTTTTTTTTAATTAAAGGCCCTTTTGTGGATGCCTGCCCAATCTAACTATTAGTAAAATTAATGATTAATAATTTAGCCGTAAATAAAATGACCCACATGATGACCTTTCACCTGACGAACTCATCCGGTGCTGCGTTTCAGTCCAAAATTGTCATGCCCTTCACTCGCAAACTTTCCTCCGTCTCGTTCACTCGGATGTACGTCATTGCGAGTGCTCACTACTGGCGGAAACTGCAATGGGCTGAATTGGAACGTCCTAAGCCCTTGATCACTTGGAATCAGCTGTGGAGTTGATTTATTATTTAAATTTTTTTTCCCTTTAAGAATTTGTTTAATGCAGCATCCAAATGTTTATAGGTGTGTTTGGGTTGTTTTAAATAAAAAATATATATGATTAATATATCATAGAGTTGTCTGTTGTGGTGGTGATTAGATGAGATATGTGGTGACGTCACAATCGTACTGCATTGTGGGACATATAGGTGCCTGAAGTGTACATTTGAAGCAGACTTGCGCCCTCGGTCAAAATCGAGGGAACGAGGGTCTGTCCATATAAACTTCCCTCGTCCACTTCACGAAGTGGAACGCACTTCAAAATGGCGGCGGGGATTCCCCCAAGGGGAAGTGCTTAGGGAAGTTTGCAAGTGCGTGTTTAAAAGTGGACTGGAACGCAGCACGGGACGATTCCTCGCGCTGCACGCGCATTTTTTTATTTCGCGCGGCTACGAGCACTACCAGAGGATATGTTCAACTCTGCGGCTGCTGGTAAGTGGTGTTTCATTCTCAGCGAAGTGCTTTTGATGTTTGTTTACTTATTATTATTTTACAAGAACGACGTGAAGAGAGCATGCAGACAGAGATGTTGTTTATATTGCTATGTGTAGGCTGTAGAAGTAATGTTAGCTTGCTGTTTGAGAGAGACAAGTTTCAGAGGGTCTGGTCTTTTTATGTTATTTGACTAAAAACTATTATTTATACTTTAAACTATTATTATTATTTCTACAGTATTAATAAAAAAAAAAAAATGTAGAGTGCCTTAAAAATTATTATCACAACACTGGTGGTAAGGCTTACCAGTATCTTATGTTTTGTGTGCAGCAGCCTCTGTGAACATCTCCCCTAGCAGGCTGGGCAGAATCTGCAGCTTTACAGCAGGTCAGTGAGCTAGTGAGCCAGTTCCAAACACTGTCAGCTATCTTTACAGCTTGTCATGGTCACATAAAAATTGTTTAATTAGCTAATATATCTCATATATGTTTGTTTTAATGTCTACAGTCTCAGATCAACTCCAGCAGTATCATCATCAGCAGCAGCAGCAGTAACAACAACAGCAAAGGCAGCAAACTCACTTAAGGACTTTAGTAAGAATTTACCAGAACAGGTATCACATTAATGTTAAAAATCTTGTAAAGTATTAATTGCTGTATTTTTTCTGTTTGCTTTGTTTTTATTTTCATTGTATAAATGTAACTCTTGTATTTTTGTAAATCAGTTTATGCCATGAAAGTAGCCACAGATGCTGACATGGCATTAAATAAAACTATACTGTACTGTACGAAACATGGGCCACGTTGATTTTGTCCTACACAGTTTACTATTACAGCTGTTCTTTATATTCTGTTTAACAGAGAAGAAAAATCCATCAGGTTGGGACAACTTAAGATACTTCAGTTTCTAATCCCAGAGTTATTAATAGGTGTACATACATTATTTTATTTTTTTTTACTTAAAATTAGTCTTTTCTGTTCTGTTTCTTTTTCAAAACTGCATCAATGCATTTGCTGCCGTATCGATACAGAATCATCCATATTGATGTTTTGAGCACAGCCCTACACTGTAAAAGAAATATCCTAATTTTACAGAAAATAACTGATTTTTTGACGATCATTTTCTTTAATTTTAAATTGTACTCAAAACACTGTAAAATTACAAATAATATCTGTAAAATAAAAATGCAGCTTTTATTTTAGGTATTGTGACATTAATGACAAATTACAGTAATTCACATTTGTTATACAGAAAATGTATTGTATTTTTCATACAGTATTTTTTGTTTTCTTAAATTACATAAAAATTTATGTAAAATTACAAATATAATCTGTAAGTTAACAGAAACAAAACAGTTAAATTATAAAATGGTCAAATGACTGTCAGCTCCCCAAAAAACTGTAAAACATCCTAAATTAAATAAACTGAAACACACTGTTATTTTACAGGTATTTCCTGAATAATCACGTTCAAATACCTTCATTGTAAAAAATAAAATTGTAAAAAAAGGGTCAAATGACTGGCAGCTGCGGCTGCCAAACAAAAACCTTAAAATTAAAGTAAAATATGCTAATTTAAAAAAAAAACGAAAAAACACTTATTTCACAGGTATTTCCTGCATTATTATGATCAAATACCTTCATTGTTAAAAAATCGTAAAAAAGGGTCAGATGACTGGCAGCTGCAGCTGCCAAACAAAAACCCTAAAATTAAAGTAAAATATGCTAATTTAAATAAAGTGTAAAAAACTTTAAAATAAATTTGATGTCACCATGATTGAGATCAGTGTCTGCTTTAGTTGGGCTCATGACCCTTGAGTTTTTAACTTTTGTTTTTCTCTGGCTGCTTTAACTGTGTATTTCATACACGTTTGTTATAGCAATAAATGCTGGAGAAAATATCAGATGATCTTGGTCATTCATTGATGATGTTATAGTCATCATATGATGATCTGATTCACTGATGTGTCAGTCAAATCTCTGAATATATTAGCTTAGATTACATAATATGTAGATGGAATTTAGCTTATACAAAGTCTGTAAATGTCATAATTTTTCACATAACCCTTGAAGTATTGTGGCATAAGTATTATAACAATCTGGAAAAAAAAAAAAAGATATATATTGTACAGAAAAAGTTTTGAGCTGGTTCATTTTTTTTAGTAGTATAGAGACATCAAGAATCAACATATGAATCTCAACAATGGTGACAACCAACAAAGCCTTTTTGTGACTTTATAGTAATTCAGATTTTTTTTTCATTGTCACCATTGTTGTGATTCATACGCTGATTCTTGATGTCTGAGTGAGTCTATGTGATCCTGTCAAAACATTTTCTGTATAATGACTTCATAAAATCTGAGTATCACAGCACTGCAGGATCTTCTATAGCAGTTTAATCATGCAAAATGAACAACTACTATTTAACGACTTAATCAGACATTTCATTTTCAGTGGTATTAATAAAGCAGGACACTACATGATGACTTATCACTAAAAAGTGACCAACATCATCTGATCTGAGTTTCTCTTGGATTCCTACCATAACAAATATGCATCAGAGACACAGTTAATGCAGCCAGAGAAACATTAAAGTTAAACACTAAAAGTTCAAGAGCCCAACTAAAGCAAACACTGATCTCCATCATGGTGACATCAAACTTTATTCTTTTCAATAAAACTTCAACTTCTAAACCTCTGTTAATTCTCAATAAGAATGTTAGTATGAAAGAAATAAAGTCTGGATTGTAATGAGTGAAGATGCTGAGATCCTGAGAGATCTGGTAGTGTTTAATGTTCTGTTGGGGTTTAAAGTGTTTCTGTATGGTGTGTTTCATGTGTCACCGTTGTGTTGAAGAGTAGAGCCTGAGCTTCAGTCCAGAATGAGCAGAGAAACACAGATGTTATGCTGCATGTTACTTTATTTAACTGACAGTAACTGTGTAGTTGCTGATGCAGTGACGTATAGTCACAACAAATCATGCATATAATTAACTGCGTGTTTTTCAGTAAAAAAATCAGAAAATAAATGTGAAATAACTGTGTTTCTGTTAAAAAAGATTAATGAAGATTTCTGTTATTTTGCACTTATTTGAATTTTATGTTTTTTGTATGGCAGCCGTTGCTGACAGTCATTTGACTGTTATTTTATGGGATTTTTTTTACAATGAAGGTGTTTGATCGTAATAATTCAGGAAATAGCTGTAAAATAACAGTGTTTTTCTGAAAAACATTTAAGGAAAATTTCTGTAAAAGTTTTTTGCACTTCATTTAAATGAGGATATTTTACTTTATTTTTACGGTTTTTGTTTGGCAGCCGCAGCTGACAGTCATTGACCGTTTTTTTAAGATTTAATTTTTTACAGTGTATTTAAAGACTTGTTCCATGTGCCCCTTTTATACTTTGAGCACCTGCCCCTCCAGAGGTCTCTGCATGGCCCTGTTTGCTTCAAAACTATATGAAAATCATCCTGCGTACTCATTCAGATAAAACAATATATTGATTTTAAACTTGTAAGACATGTTTTGTGTAAGAAAGCTTTATGCAAGGAGGCGTGAATCATCATGAACATTGATGTGTTTCACACCTGAGAAAGACAAAGACCCTCCCATAATGGCCCTATCAGGTGGGAATATGAGAGAACCAGAACAAAGAATGAGTAGAGATTTTTAAAAGAATGGCTTTTTGATTGTTTGGATTTATTTACACTACATAATCCAAAGATACACAGGGACAAAAAAGCACATTATTGAACACACTGATCTAAAGACACAGACTTGAACAGTCACACACCTTTGTGCCATTCCTGAAACATAGTACATACATGTAATTTCCAAGTTGTTTGATTTTTCATTTTACCATGTTCATGTACACTTGTGTGAATGTTGAATTCAGCAGGACTCATCAGTAGCATCTGGACCCTGTAAAAACAAAAAAAAACAAAAAAAAAAACAATTGTGAACATGCTGATATCAAGAGAAATTATAGGGCTGTACGATTTTAGGAATACATTTTAGATTTTTCTGGTTAAAATTGTGATTTAAAATTGACAAAAAAAATATATATACATAATGAACACAAGGTTTGTTGTGCTTTGTAGGCATATACTTGTACGGCTGCATAAAATAATAATAACAATAGCCTATAGCAGGCGGCCTATATATCGTTAAAAAGGAACACTTCAGTACACTACACTGTAGAAAAATATATGGATTATCATATAAGTTACTTCGAATGTTTCCATTCGTTAGGACATTATGAAATGAGATTGGAGTAAAAACTCCTAATCTTTGGCGCGTTTTGTTTTTCAAACGCACAGCGCGAGTGACTATATATATATATATGTACAGAAACATGTTGAAATATGAACTATAGACAGGTACCAACCTTTCAATGCTAAATTTATATGTACGACACAAGGATGTTTTTATGTTCGATAATAAAACAGCATGATCTAAAAGTAGGCTAGTATGATGTTTACTCTATTATGGTGAATATTATAATGTTTAGACCCGTGTTTACTGTTAAATACTGTGTTTGTGGATATCTGCTCAAACGTAGATACGTATAATGTGGTAACAATAATGTTTCATAGTTTGGAGCGGCTCGATCGCTTCAGTAAATGGTCTCTGTACACGCTGTGAGTCTGAGTCACTCGCGCTGTGCGTTTGAAAAAGTAGTCTGGCACCAGTTTAACTAGTAGCTACAATGTGAAGTTTATGCAACAATAACATGCTTACTATTATGAGTGGGAATTTCTTATCTTCTTACCTTAAAAAAATCTCTCATCTTCAAATTGCGTTCTTCTAATTCTTCTGAGGTAAATCCAAGGTAAACAGCACAGCACAAACACAACGTGTCTTCCAAACTCGATGAAAAGCAGAGGAGTACTGAAGTCTCTGATTCTTTGTTTTTGAGGTAATGATGGCGTTTACATGTTTGCGATCCTTCACGTGGACGATTTGCATGTGAATTGCTCTTGCGCACAAGGGTGTGGTCACATTAGAGTTAATGAGCAGAGGCTTGAGAAACTGTACATCTCGTTGCTTTCATACGGATTACTTACACAGAGAATATTTGTTTTTGATATAATTTACATCATTTAAAAACAGAGACTTCAAGCTTTGGAAAGACATGTCACATGTCAGTGTGGCAAACATTCGCTGAGTTACAGATCATTTTCTGTCGCGTTTCAGAATGAACTTCACATTGAGAAAGACGGGGAGAACGCACATCATGTTTATTTTCTTTATTTTATGAAAAACACAACATTTTTTGTTTTTACTATGAGTGCACAAATAAAAGAAGACATTTAACACTTTTGAATGATGTATAACACTTTCCTGTATGACAAAAATCAACGGAGTTATTTGAGTCTCATTTGCACTGATAAGATAAAAAGCCAGGCAATCGCGCCGGTGCGACCGCCGACCCCAGGGGGTTAACACGGGTCCTAAAGCTCTTGCCTGATCATAATTCTTCTGACATTTTCTATTTTGTAATGTCTCTCAGCCATCTCTCTTTCTACAGATTTTCTTCAAATCTCCCTCTTGCGCACTCTCTCTCCTCCCCCAACACGACATGTTTATTGTACATCTGTATGGGTATATGGATGTGTGTAAGCATATTTACACCTTGATTTTGTATTTGCATTTTCGCAGATGGTTTACCGATTGTCTTTGATTTTGGTATGGGCCAAAAGGGAAGGGACTAGGTTTGTGGGAGAATTGTTAGAGTGTGCATGTGTATGAATGTCAATGTATCTAAATGTTTGTTATAGTCCTGTGTTGTATTTACTTTAATTATGATTTTCTATTATGATGTTGGTTTCTTTGTACTGTAAGGACCCCCTCGAAAATGAGATGGTTCATCTCAAGGGGCTATCCTTGAAAATAAAGAATAAATAAAGAATAAAGAATAAAGTGTGTTGCGGTGATCGCTATGATCCTCTTTCAACATTGTCTTTCAGAAAATCACTTACTGCACCTTTAAGTAAAAGACCTACACGCAGAACACCTTGGCCCACACCACTGGCTACCATTGTTGGAGAAATGGGTGGTCCTTATAGAACTGAATCAAAAGTTATAAGTTGTCAATAATGGTCCTGGTGTATGAGAAAAACCAACACCACTGTTAAATTGCATGTGAGCAGTTTCTCATTCTTTTTTGTTCAGTGTCTCAGAACGGCTCGGTTTGTAGTAAATGCTGCTTCACATGAAGCCCATTTCTGCATTGCTATTAGTTTGGGTCCCTTAAAACGTATATTTGGGAAATAAATAATTATAATAATAATCATATTTAATCAGATAACTTTCAGCCAAATGTTTCATCCCTACAAACAAGCACAGCAAACTTGGAGCTGCTTTTTTTAACTAATATTTGTATTTTGGATCATCTCTCTGATATTTCACAAACCATCTTACAAAACAAACATAGACTTTAGTACTGCTATTTAATAGACAAGCCAACAATTTATGTGTGTGTGAACCTCTGTAATAGTTGCAAGCATATTTTCTCTTACCTACTCAAAATAAGACCATTTGACTAAAATATGAATAATCCCCAATCAGTAAATAAATATTTCCATGTACAGACAGAGGTCATTATTTACCCAAGATCTTTTTTGAAGTAGCTCCAACAGTGGCAGAAGCATTCATATTGCCCTCAGTCTGAACTGTGAAAGAGAGAGATGAAACAAAATGAGAATGCAGTAACATAAATTACACAAACACACTGGAAAAGCAAGAGTTTAAGCTGAAACACATTTATTACTTTGTTCTCTACATTTACACCATACACTTGTAAAGATTTTAGTTACCTTCATTGTGTTTGTTCTCTAACTGTTCAGCCAGAAGGTTTTGGTTCATCTTCCTAAGGATGCTTACTGTGATCTTCACAGCATCTTCTTGTCCAAAACTTGCCACCATTTTGTCCACTGTGTCTAAGACATCTGTGTTCTCCATTTCAGAAGTTGAAACACACTCATGATTCTTCAAGTGCCACTGAAACTCCTTTAGATCATCTTTGACTAGTTCCTTCAGTGAGTTCACAATCTGCTCTTTAACAGATGCCATTGTCCTTCAATGATTCACTTCTGCAGACCAAGAAAAAAAAAAAACATGTGGATCTGTCCGCACAAATGCTATTTGGATTATAAAATGTCTGCTACAATGCATTCAGGTAATGAGTGATTGACAATGAGTGAAAAGCGAATGCTGTGCTGCAGTAAAACTAACATTTTAGAGTTACATTTTATTTGGCCAACAAGCTTGAGTGTGGAGGAAAAAGTGTAGTCAGATGTGCAATGTTGCTGTGCACAGATTTAATAATGAAGCACACGATCTAAACATTATTTCAATGAAATAAAGGCTGCAATGTGTGTACTAATGAAGAGATGACAGATACAGCCTTCAGAGGTCAGTTCAGTCTGTTTTAAGAATAACAGTCTGTCGTCAGACAGACACACAACCAGTAAAGACACTCGTCTCATAGGAATTGGGACCAGCACTGATTGTTTTCAGCTTGACAAAATAATTTTCAGAAGAAAGACATACAAAGAGTATTCTCGTCGCTTCATAACATTAAGGTTGAACCACTGGAGTCACATGGACTATGTTAATGATGTCTTTACTACCTTTCTGGGCCTTGAAAGTTGCAATGACGTTGCTGCCTCTGTGGGGTCAGAAACCTCTCGGATTTCATCAAAATTAACTTAATTTCTGTTCCGAAGATGAACAAAGTTCTTACGGGTTTAGAACGACATGAGGGTGAGTAATTAACCCTCTGCTAGATTTTTTTCACATAGCAGCAAAATAGACTTTAAATATTCCGTCATTTATGGTCATACAGACTTAAGAAATATGAAAAAATAAACAGTTAAATGTCTACTTTTTTATGTGTCCGAAACAAAACATTGTGCTTTTGTAAAATAAAGAAAATAAACAGGGTGTGCTTTCTGCCTCTCCATCCCTGTGGACTTTTTTTCTGGAGCACGTCTCTAAACTTAAACAAAACTCAGCGAATACTAGTCACCCAGGCATGAGCTATATATCTTTATAATCGATTAAGTTTCAACTATTAAATTATCTAATTCAAAACGAAAACAAATATTCTCTGTTTATGTAATCTGTATGAAAAGAGAGAACAGTCGTTCTCATTTCAGCTCATTATCTGCTAATGTGAACACGCTTACTGAGAGCGCGCGCTATTCAAAAGCAAATGATCTGAGGCAATCCATGCAAACCTGTGAACACCCACATCAACTAGATAAAACACATCAAGTTTTATTAGATTCATGTACTTTAGTCGTCTTGCGACGCTGTGAGGAATAATACTATCATAATAATAATGCTGGAAAATTTACCTCAGAAGTGCTGGTTTAGTTTCACTTCGAGGAGCAACGGATCCAGCTGAGGATTGTGGATAGTAAGTTCTTTATTCTTAAGTGCTTTGTTCTACTCGATTGAACGGCACACGCTGTTGTTTACAGGCATTTATATTAGTAAACATGTTATTTTTACATGAGCACATCTACTAGTTTAGCTTTTACCAAACTATATTGCTATACTGAGATGAGTAAAAATCGACTGAAATATGTTGAAATAAAATTTCTATGTATAAGCAACGTATTAAACTGCAAATTAACATTTATATGCCCTAATAAAAATATGAAAGACAACATTTCGTTGACTAGTTTTGGATAGATTATAAAGTTTTTACTGTAAAATAGACTACTGCCACATCAAATAAGCTTTTGTTTGCCACTTTCTGCTCATATGTTAAATATATAGTATGTTTTGTTAAAATTAAAGACATCAACTAAGATGTTATTATAGTTTGTTCCAATATTCAAACTAATGAATCCTTAACTTTGAAATACGTATGATATAATGTATACTTTTAAAAAAAGAAAGATTACACTTGAAATATTGTTAAAATTGTAATTGTTGTTGATTTACATGTGAAAACTTTTTAATAAAATAGCAAAAATATATTTACAAGGTAGATGTAAGAAACATCTTAATAGGTCAATATAAGCCTTCTCATTCAATTATTTATTATCGTTTTTTTTTATTAGTGACACATTTGAGGAGAGGATATATTCCAAAACTTTCTGAAAATACAGTATGAGAATTAACTGCACAATTACTAGAAATGTTTACCTTAGATATTATACAATTTGCATGCATACAAAATTTGTGAAAAAAGACAAATTTCTTTCAAGATGTTTCCTACTTTGAACCAATTCTGTAGAATGGCCCATATAGCCTATTTGAACAGGATTTGTTTCCAGGTATGACTATGTACTAAAAATGTGCTTTTGACTTTCATTTATATTTGGATTATATATATAATGGAGGAGGTTGAGGAGATCCCCCTTCTATGTAAAGCGCTTTGAGTGCTGAGAAAAGCGCTATATAAATGTAATGAATTATACTCACACACACACACACGCCAGGATTGCAATCTTGACATCGCAGCCTGTTCATTATAGCCATAATAAAATATAATAATAAAATAGTCAACCTAACATATAAAAATTACACTGCACTGTTTAAATAGTCAGTAGTACAATTCGTACCATTCAGCGTAAGCACCGCTCCACTGTGATTTTTTTTGCACAGCACATTTTTGTGCAAGTGAAGATGATGATTTTTTTCGTCGATATTGGAAAGTGAGTGAAGTACAAAGAAGCCTATAATAAAGAATAGTTTACCATCCAAATACATCACGAATGTTGAAACATTTTGATGCTAATGAGAGAGATACGTGAGCCCAACGCCGCTTACTTTCACTTTCGCTTTAAATTATTTCGTTTTGGCTTGTTTATAGTTCTTTTTTTATTCTTGTTCTGTTCTGAATATCATTAAATTTAAAGGATAAATCATTGATTTAAATGTCAATCATCAACCATTGATCAAATCAAATTTTTGTGACATGGCTTAACATTACTGTGACTTTGCGCACGAATTGTCTATCCACGCGAGGTTATGCGCATGACTCAAACACTGGCAGACACAGCAGCATTTGTAGGCAGGTATATTTATAATGAAATCAGAATTTTCTTTCATTCATTCATTCATTCATTCATGTCACTTGTTTAAGTTAATTAATATGTCAAAAAAAATAAAAAATAAATCGATTGGGGCCCCCTGGCACTTAGTTTGCTTATGCCTCGGGCCGGCTCGTCCCCCATGCATATTGCCTTTCCAAACAAAAAGTGTCTTACAAAATTGAAATCAATGTATTGTTTTATGTGAATGATTAGGCAGGATGATTTTCAGATCATTTTGAAGCAAAAACTCTAAGCGACAACATCCATTAGTCAAAAGTCTTGTGGAAACATATTTAGTATGTGTTTTGTGGCCTTAATTATTTATTTATTTTAATAACCATGCATAAACATTATTCTCTCAAAAATACAAACATGTACATGCATGTTGCTCACATATTATGGTAGCCCTGTTTGTGCTAAATAGAGTGTAATTACACCTTTGCCATTAATATGTTTATAAGCAACTGAAAAAAGCAAAAATGTCAGGGCATGTCAAAACATCTCAAGGACCCCAAAACACCTTAGACCCCAGAGGGTTAATGACAGAAATTTTATTTTTGGGTGAACTAACCCTTTAAAGTATATCTACTAAAGATACAATCAAAGGTGTATTCAGAGAATGGAATCAGTATTGTTACGTCCACCTGATTTGTGTTCCGCCTCGTTAAGGTGTGAGTGGATCAGTATATAAGAACCCTGAGAGTTTTAAACAAGGAGAGACTGTCATCTTCCAGCCCCAGCAGGCCAGCACTTATCTTGTTACTTTCATTGTGTTTGTGGTGTATGTTGTAGTGATTAAGTGAACACTAAAGGAGGTGTGTTGTGTGTTAACTTCTATGTGAGTTTATGGTAACCTTGTGTTTATAGTTACCATTATCTAGTTGGAGTGTGTTAAAGTCAAGTCAAGTCAAGTTTATTTGTATAGCGCTTTTCACAATACAGATTGTATCAAAGCAGCTTCACAGTATTAAATTAAAATAATACAACAAAGTTTGTTTCAAGAGGAATTTATTGATTGATAAAATTAAATTAAATATCCCCAAAATATCCCCAACTGAGCAAGCCAAAGGCAACAGTGGCAAGGAACCGAAAAACTCCATCAAGTGACCTAATGGTGTTCTAAAACTCCATCAGGTGACCTAATGGAGAAAAAAAACCTTGGGAGAACCCAGGCTCAGTCGGGGACCAGTTCTCCTCTGGCATTTATGAGCTAGAGGCCGGATTGTTAAAGTATTATTAAAGTAATCCTTTTTTTTTTTTTTGCTTGCATCTGTGTAGAGCTGGCCTGTATAAAGCTGGCCTGGCCTTAAATGTTTTGCCTTTAAGTTAATACACTGTTTGGTTGTTTATCTTTATTGGAATAATTTTGTTTACTTTTGAAGCTAGGTAAGTTATTTCTAAAAACCCTTAGAAAGAATTTATTTTCTTTGCCGTTTCCCCTCCTGTCCATTCTCAGTCTTGTGTTTATATCCCACTTATTATTTAAAATAAAACTTGTTCTATCTTTTTATTTTACAAACTGGTGTTGTAATTTGTGCTTGTCGTGGGACCTGGAGACAGGAATTCTCTCACTCTCTCCCTTTTTGTTACCCTCCTTTCCTGCCCCTAGATCAGAAAGCGGCCTTGTAACAGTATCTGAAGCAACAGTCAATGAACTCAAATCAGTGTTCAGGGTTTATACAGAGATTCTTAAATTGAATTTACTACCCTTTTACCACCTATTTTACTACCATCACAATATTTTTACTACCAACACGGCTTCAAACTTCAACTGTAGCAGTGTTAAGTGTTAAGTAAAGTGACAAGTAAAGACATGAAATATCTTTCCAAAATGAATTATTAACATATTTAATCACAATTTAATGAGGCAATTATAACTTAATTTCAACACTGGGAGGGAGAGATAGAGAACCAGAGAGAGCGAGAAAGAGAAAGTCAGGAGAGGTTCTGTAGGTGTATGTGAGTGTGCATGTGTGTTAGGGCAAGTGAGTGAGCTACATTCAAGTAAGAGGGAACTCTACCATAGGACTTGGATTAATCAAGATATCACAACAGGCCTTGGTCCATAGGATTTACTCAATATGTCAAAGAGTAACAATTACATAAAAATTAGAAGACAGACTGGACCTTTAGAATTAACAGCTACACAATGTGTAATAATAAAGTGCAATTGTACACTATAATAACAGTATTTCATTAATAAACAAATAACTTCAACACTGGACACAAGCCAAGCACTGTCCAACACAGAGAGAGAGAGAGAGAGAGAGAGAGAGAGAGAGAGAGAGAGAGAGAGAGAGAGAGAGAGAGAGAGAAAGAGAGAAAAAGAGAGATTGAGAGAGAGGGCCGGGCCACACACTAGAGGTGACATATTGACACAATACTGTATTTTTACAACCTGGCTATAAAACGCTATAAATCCATCCATATTTTTTTTTCAAAACGCTATAAATCCATCCATATTTTTTTCCAAAATGCTATAAATCCATCCAGATTTTTTTTTCCAAACGCTATAAATCCATCCAGATTTTTTTCCAAAACGCTATTAATCCATCCATATTTTTTTTCAAAAGCTATAAATCCATATTTTTTCCCCCAAAATTGTCTTTTTAAAAAGTATTTCGTCTTTTATTTCGTGTTTGCATTTGAGGAAAAAAACATGTTATGTAGCCTAACCGTTCGTTCTCCATTAAGGATGCTTTTAAAACTTTCACAGAGACATCAAACAGAAAACACAAAGCCTCTCTTTGAAACGAATTTCGTTTTGTATTAATTTTATCTTAATTTTAATCCATGTTTCATTATTTTGTATAATCACAACACGTTCAGACATGAACCGAAACTCAGCGTATAGGTAGCCTAGGCTACTCGCCTCACAGACCTAAACAAATTAGAAATATCCTATATCTATTATCTACAGAAAGCTTGAAATTTCTACTTTTAAACAGAACCATTCAAAACTAAATAAAAGTAGGCTATAGGCTAATCCGTAAGAAATGCATTTTTCTCCGGCGCGTTCACTACTGCGAAGATCGCGAGTCAGTGTCAACTTCATCTTTGCAGCTGACACAGAAACACTTGTTTATTAATAAACAATTAAAATGTCATAATATTTTTTTTTACAGCGTTTAGGTGCCGTTTATATGAACGCGTCACCACTGCATGAGAGAGAGAGAGAGAGAGCGAGAGAGAGAGAGAGAGACACACACACACACACACACACACACACACACACACGCAAGGTCTCTCCCTCTCTGCCGGGCGCTCGCTACACGGTTTGCATGCGCGCTTTTGCTCGCTCGCTCGCTCTAGATTCGCAGGAGATTTTAACTAATTTCCAGTCATCATAACATTACAAAAGGCAATTGTAATATTTTTTTATTACTATTTTGGTATGATGAACATTCACCCGCCAGTGTGGCGGATAGCCTTTTGAGATTTACTCGCCAAACGGAAAATCTAACCGCACTTGGCGGGTGTTAATTGACCCTGGCTGCGGGCCAATAAAAACTGGCCAAAGTTTGGACACCCATGATATAGACCCAGTTAGATGGGGCTTCGAAAATTGACTACCTCGTCAGATGACGTTTACTACTTTTTACTGGCCTTAATTTGGCATAATTTAATTTACTACCTTTTACAACCCCGCGGAAACCCTGGTGTTTTATCCTCAGGATGTTACGTAATCTCTTTGATTACATACATTTTAACTAGTAAAGTGTCCAAAGTCCTTTCAGCATTTGTTGCCCACATAGGTACACACACGCAAACTCGTTTAGCATTGAAAAACCATAAACCAAAATCCAGCAAAGAGGGGTTCAGTGAGTGTGGTGTTGAATGTGTGTAAGTGTATGTGTGTGTCTGAGACGATGTAGAAGGGCAAAGTGCAGGACTCATTAAACTTATTCCTTACCTGATGATTCCTCTGATATATCAGCCCGTCCCGCCCCATTCAGCCTAACTGAGAGCAGTCAGGTCATTGTTACTCAAGCCCAGCTCTCTCAGAAGAGTTTGAAGCAACGTACAGATTCAACAATTTCACAGGACTGATAAGTGTGTTTGTTGATGGACACTGCAGGAATAAACACAAATATTATAAATCAACTCAATGTATACAGACAATGCACATTTTTCATTATAGTTCAATTGAGAAACACATTGATAATTAGATCAAACAACTGTTACTGGTAGAGAATGTCAACGCAATCTGCTGATTCTTGGTTCTTACTAAGAAAACAAAGAAATTGACTGTTTGCTAATTTTATTTGCTAACTCACCTTGAATAATGACGATATTTGTCGATGTTTCTTGCACCTCCTCTGAACTGTCATCTTGACCAGAAGCTCCTTCCACTTCTGAATTTTCAGAAAGGACTTTGGGCACAGAGTGATTTAATCTGAATTTCAGTTAAACCACACCCACTTTTGGAAAATGCCACCATTACATCACATGATCCAGTTAAATTACACACAGGTGAGCAAATGTCTTAGGGATTGTAATCCAGGGGTTTCAAACCGTTTCTAGATCCTCACCAGCATATTTGCCATGTTTTCCTTATTCGACACACTGAGCTCTGGTCACGTCTACGAATAATGAGGAGTTCATTCAGCCAGGTTCAATAAGAGAAACATCTGCAATGTTCAGTGCTGAGGACAATCCAGTATCAGTGTGGAAACACATGCAGAAGTCAAAGTGTGACATTAACTTCTTCTCCATAGAAACGACACGCCCACATCGCCGTCCTGTTTAGTGTTTCTCAGATAGTGAGCGAGTCTTCCAGCTTATCTATTCTTCTACAGCAAGAAACAAACTGAAGGTTTAATACATGACGGGCATCAAAGAGGTATGATTTCATTTTCTCTCTATTCCACTTGAGAAAGAAAAAATTCTCTTTTAAAAAAAAGTGATTGGGTTTTTTGCTTGAATTTATACATATACAGTGCACACAAAATACTCTGTATAACTGATTCAATCTCCATTTCTGCTGTATGCTCACCGTATTGAAGTCAATGTGTTTGTGCTTGTGGAATGTTAGAGTGACAACCAGAGAATCTAAAATTATGACACAAAAACCAGGGGATCATATTACAGAAAGACCTTAAATTTGTAATCCTATCTTGTCTGTTTGGTAACCATTGCAATTTCGGTAAGGACCTCATTTAGGACAAAAGCTATTAAAGAATGACATTTCTTAAGTGCATTACCTTATCTAAAATATGGATAGGAACATGGTATTGCAGAAGCATCCTAAAAAATTTCTTAACTTTAGGACAACCCCAATGGTGTCCTAAATTCAAAATTATTTGAAAGCTAAATGTAAAATTCACATAAAAATAGTCCTGTCTGAGAATGGCATCACATGTATTGATGATACAAGATGAAGAACAGAGACTTTTGATGGTGGAAAGACTTGATGGTGGTGCACTTTGATGACAAAAAAACTAATAAATAATTACAGACTCCCATGAAATATAATGACAGGCTTTGCCTTTTCTACCAAGCTTATCAAAACTTTTTCTGCAGAAATTAATTAATGCAGCACTTAATTAAAAGCACACCTATTTGGTTTCTCCATTTTAATCTCTAGCGTTTACTTCACAGCTGATTGACTGCTTGGTAACAGAACTGAGAGTTGATTACCGAACTCGATGGAGCGGTTTAAGATTTACAAACAATATGCTGACGTAGTAAAGTTGCTATACCTCTTCTCTTTCCAATTGGTGATATTTTAAACAAGATTATGGAACAAAAAGAAAAAGATGACTTGAACAGCTAGTAAGAGACAAAGGGCTAAATGAGGCAGACAAACAGATTAATGATCATATTAATAATAATAATAGAACGCTATCTGGTTCCTCCATACTGTAGTCGTCTTCCTCAGAACGATTAATAAACTCAGATCCCGCGAGTAGATTTTACTCGACGTAAAAGAAAAAGATTACCGCGCGCTCAGCAGCAGTAACATATGCAAGTCTGTTTAAACTTTTCCAGTCAAAGTATAACAAATGAAACGAATTACAGAAACGTTCTTTAACACTTTCTGTATGCTAAATACACTCTTTGCCCACTTAGTCAGCAGTTATTTGGGTATATTTTCTCTCAGAATCACCAGAAAATAAAGTGCGACATCACTTTCTGATCTGCCTCCATCTCTCTCTCTTCCTCCCTCTCCCAATCAGAATTATCAATACCCGCGCATGGGCGGGAGCAAGTAAACCAATGTCCAATCACAAATAAAAAAACATACATGCTGATCAAACCCACATGTTGAGAGAGTACACCTCACATAAACTTTACCGTAATCTGTATAACATTAATACAAGTGAAATGCTGTACAAATATAGAACCACGTTTACGTTTATGACAGTTTAACCCTTGAAGGTCAGAAACATTTTCATATTAGAAATTATGCATGTAGGAGATAATAAATAACCCTAACTGGGCTACACTTGTCTTCAAGAGTAAGAGATAAACTGTCTCCATTTCAAGGTTTTTAATGTCACAGGACGATGTTGAAGTCTTAGGCTTTGTGAAATTTGGCACACAGATAGAGGACAGTCTAAACATTAACCACAGCAGTTTTGGAGTCTCTAACTCAATCTCTCTAGCGCCACCAAAGTATAACAAATTTCACCCTATGACGTCATTTTCTGTCATGACATTTTTTTTGAAAAACATTTTTTAACTCCTTCTAGACTGTTCACAAATATCAAACCAGATCATCTTCAGACCATGCCGAAAAAAAGAAAAAAAATTTTTTTACTAAAAAGGAAAGGCTTTACTGGTTTCAGACACCAGATGAAACACATATTTTTTTTGACAGGATTCAGATCTGATGTTTCTGACATGGAAATCCATCCGATCTAACAAAATGCTTAGCAATGCAGTGAAATATACTAGAAGATATATGTCTAAATACTCCACTTCAGTGTACAATGTTATTTTTTATCTGTTTTCAATTGAAATATAGTTCATAATCATATAGTTCAATTAAGTGTCCTTAATTCACTGCTTAAATATTGGTCGAAAAGTTTGCAATTCAAGTATAGCTTTATAGCATATACACAGTATATACACTATATACACACACATTTAAAGAAAGCATATTTCTATGAAACTCTTATCTTGTATTTTAATAGATGCCTATATATTCCTCTCTCCTCCTAAGGTACAGGACCATGATGGAAACATTAAATGAATTAGCCCACCTGAGAGACTATGGGTTCGGCCAACCCTGGCCCAGACACGGACTCAAACTCCTCTACTGGTTTGCCAATGACTGTGTTTCTTTTGGCAATGACAACGTCATGCTCTCTGAATGTGACCCAGCCGATGGTGATTTCGGTTTTCACTATTTTGAGAACAGATATGACGAATATGGGGATAAACTTCTTCCAGAGATAGATTTCCCTTACTATGTGGTTGGCAACCTAAATTCACCAGGAGCTGAAGAACTTCCTGAATACGTCACAGAAGACAACTCTACTGACCAGCACAACAGCAACACAGACCGCATCATTGTCAGTCTCTACGATGAGGAGTGGTTTCATAGAGTTTATGTGACTCAACACCACGACCGCTCAAACTACGATCCAAACGCCACTTACCGGATCTCCAGAGGCCTTCTCATGATCATCAGGAGGATGCGTTTAAAGGAATTACTGGAGAAGATGAGTTATTACACATATATACGGCCTGTCTTACCAACACCTATCTTCAATTACAGGCCTCAAACTACAAACACAGTCAGACCAAATTTCACCGCAATCACTCCATCATCCAGTGATTCCGATGACAGTGAGCCTCCTGAAACGCAGAGAAATTACACCACAACACAGATAGATGAGGACAAGAAAACAGGTTATTACACATACATACAGCCTGTCTTACTAACACCTGGTGTCGATTACAGGCCTCAAACTACAAGTACAGTTAGTCCAGATTTCACTGCGGTCACTCCATTATCCAGTGATCCAGCACACAATAAACCTTGCACAGCACAGATAAATTACACCAAAATCCAGTTAAATAACGACGAGAAAACAGGTTATGACACATACAAACAGCCTTTCTTACCAACACCTGGTGTCGATTACAGGCCTCAAACTACAAGTACAGTTAGTCCAGATTTCACTGCAATTCCTCCATCATCCAGTGATCCAGCACACAAGCAGCCTCCTTCAGCACAGAACAATGACATCAAAATACAGTTAAATGACAACGAGAAGACAGTTTCTTTACCAATACCTGTCGTCAATTACAGACCTCAAACTACAAACAAAGTCAGTCCAGAATTCAGAGCGGTCACTCCAACATCCAGTGATCCAGCACACAATGAGCCTCCTGCAACACAGAACATCGACACCAAAATCCAAATAGATGATGACTCGTCCTCACAACACCACTCAGACAATTTACCCAAGAAGAAGGGATTATGCAAAAGATTCTGCACCATACTTTAAAACAGACTATCATCTGCTGCTGCACTCAAACGCTCCTGGGAAATCCATACGATTCTTTAGCACAGAATGTGCATTGCAGTGATTTTGGTTGGACTCAATGGACAATTTCATATTTCCCTTGCCTACAAAGACAGAAACAAAAAATTAACTAACATTTATCGTAGATTTTTATCAAGACTAATGGGAAATTTGAATAAGATCTCAGAACAGCTGAATTTCTTTTTGTGAGTCACCATTGCAATCACCATTCTTTTTCACCACATAAAAAAATGTGAAAACTCAACATTCACAAACTGATGGTTAATAATTTTCTTCCTGGTTTTGGAGGCTGTGTGATCACTGGTACTTCTTGCATTCAAAAGCAGCTGGATGAAGCACAGCAGAAAAGCACAGAACTGAACTGCTGTTAATGTAACATGACAACATACAAATGTAACTGGCATTGAATTTGTCCTGTTTTTGCAAAGACGTCGGTATAGTACGTTTACATACACTTACAATTAATCAGCAGACACTGACAAGTATGTTAAATGTTTAACTAACAGCCCCCTGAGTTCTGCTTGTGCACATTTAGCCTTTTTAAATGCAAGATACTAATATTACGAAATCAGACCTTATTGTAAAGCTTAACAGAAAATTCTCAGTTTTGAATAAATATTTAAGTTTTATTCGAGAAAACTGCAAAGATACTCAAATGACAATCACTAAATGGATATATAACGCTCTCTATGATGAAGAAATGTAGGCAAGACAGACAAAAAAGCAACAGTTTCATAATAAACACAAGTTTGCTCGATTCTATTAAATAAAATGTGTGTATGTTTGCATAAAAATGAATCACTGCGGTAGATATTGCAGAGCGAACTGAATTCAATGCAATGGAATGACTGTAAAACCAGGCCTGGTGTTACAGTGGTGCATGTCACAAGAACAGACTGGAGAAAGTTGTTATATTATACAATTTTAAATACTGTTTTGCTTTATGTTATTTTTAAATCATTGAAAACAGGAAATACTGTATAAAGCATCATCAATGTAGCGACTGATGTATAAATCCTGTTCATCACAGTACCAGTGGACTCCTTTGTTAGATAAATATTATTAGGGTTCATACACATTTTTACAATAAAATTCCATGCCTTTTCCATGACTTTCGATGCATATATTCATGACCTAATGCTCCTTGAAAGTCTATGTATGCAATGTAAAATTATAAAAACCCATGTTAAAAATGTATAGCATCTCTTAACTAAAATGAATGACTATTAATGCTCTTTGTTTGCTTGCTATTTGTTTTGACAAGTGCAAGCTGTGACGGTGCCAGACGTTTAAACCACGCAGAGAACATAATGTCATGTGACTGAAATCTAAGTTGTTTCATTTGTTTAACCAATATTATCTATTAAACCAGGGCCTGAATTTCATTTAGGAACATTTTATTTTATTTAGTAATCAAAATGTAAAAATAACACAAATTATTCAGTCAAGAGCAGTGAGTGATTTTCTCTTTTTCTTCTGTTGTTTGATTAAGATTAATATTAATGACAGACAGGAGCAGGAATATTAGGCTGCTGTCACTTTAAGACCTAATGCACAGATCCAATATACTGATGCACACGTTTTCTTTCTCAACTGTTTATGTCCACTTAAGACATAACCAACATTGTTTATGAGGATCCTCACCAAGACAGGCATTTTGACAACATTTGTGTGTATTTGGCGTTTAAGCGAAATACGCTGTAAAAAAAGAACTCAATGTGGGCAGCTTTTTGCGAGGCGACTTTATGTGTGTGCGCTTTGAATGTGAAGAGTGCACAGAATACCGAATACAGAAGAATGCGAGTACCGAACGGTTTAAAATTTGATTGGTGCAAATAACTGATTTTATCTGATATTCTGACTATGTGGATTAATTTACTCATAATAACCTACATACTACAGTGAATAAACGTTTGTGGAAATTTCCAGCATTATAAGCGCAAAACCTGCATAAAACGATGTGCAATAGACGCAATTCCAGGGCGAAATTAAGGCCCTGATTAAACATATATTCTATTATACGGATATTTGTGAAAATAATTTCCATGTCTTTTTCAAAACTTTTACAGGCCTGGAAATTGCAATCAAATGACTTTTCCAGATTTTTCATGACCATACGAACCCTGGTATTCAATCGAGGCCACTGCTTACGTATTAATTCCATTAATCTTACATGAGGTACAGAGATTTCCTTACATAACTTTTAATCATTAAAGATACATTTTGTAAATTGAAAAAATGTATGCGTGTAAACCAACATTTTTATTCTATGTATTAAAAACAGACTCTTTACCTTTATTGCTACTTAATATATGATGTGATGCTTTTGACAGAGGGATGAGGGGAGGAGGAGAAAGGGATTGAATGTTAACATCACATCATGTAAACATAACACTGGTAGAAGTCTCAGACTCAGATATATTGCCCTTTTTATCCTTTTATTTTTCTAGTTTAATCCGCAAATGCTGTGTAAAAACAACTTGAATAATGCCTTTCTGTAGTCAAGGTCGGAAGGCCTGCAAGAGTCTAGGGAGTCAGATAAAATGTTCCCAGTTAAAAAAAAATATTTACACACGTAAGAGAAACATATTATGGGATGTTGAAAAAAGACCAATGTGAATGAAGATGAATATGATACATGATAAAAGGAAGTAGGAGGGCTTATGATAATGTTTTTTTTGTTTTTTTTATCCAATCAACTTTGAAAGACTTTATTCAAGCATAAATGCATATGTATGATTTTACAGAATAAATTCTGTATTTTAGAGCTCATGTTTCGTAGCTCTCTGATGTATGCTTCGGTGTAAAAGAGACTTCAGATACATTTTATTTGATAATTTTCAATTAAAGGCAGGGTCGGCAGGTTTTTTCTAAATGAAGATGAATAAAAATTTTCCAAATTTGGAAAAAAATTTTTTTTCCAAATTTGTTTAAACTGTCTTTATATACCAATACATAATTAAAATGTAAGTACTCTGAAAAAGAGAGTATAAAAATGGACTGTCTGTAGTCCTCTCAGGGCGCAATAAACACAGCTACTTTTTCCATTCGGAACGAATGAAATGATTGGCTGGGCGACTGTCACTCTCCCTCGCTACCATGGCTACCACCCCTGCTGCTACAGGAGCTGCCCACATGCGCACACCCGTTTGACTCGAGGAGAGGAAGAGGCACGGAAGCTAGGAAGAATCACAATTATGGCAGAGAAAGACCCGTCAAAATTCCCAGTACCTGCATATACAGGTACTCCAGCTGAGCGGTCGGCGTCGCGCGTTCATGTGTTTTGGGGGCGTGGCTTTGGAAGGAGCCCAGAAGGGAGGGGGTGGGAGTGAATGGAAATAAGTAGCTGTGTTTACTGCAGTCCTGAGAGGACTACAGACACTCGATTTTTATACTCTCTTTTTCAGAGTACTTACATTTTAATTATGTATTGGTATATAAATAAAGTTTTGAAAAAAACTGCCGACCCTGCCTTTAAGTGGCCAGACTTTAATTTTACTGGTGAATTTTGCCACTTGTTTACCCAAAAAAGGACTTAAAAGAGAATAATGCAAACAGAAGAGATTCATCCAAGGGAGAAAACACTAGTAGAAAAACACCCAATTATTTCAATGGGACATACAGGTACATCAATCATCACAGGGAGCCTGCACTTGTCAAATTAGTTCATGCCCTCCTTGTTTCCTACTGTAAATGAACTTAAAATGCAGCTTGCATTAGCTTAAACTGACTTGGCCTGATTTCCTCATTGTTCCCTTCCTCACTGACCTTCTGTTTTGATGTAGAGTGTTAGTGCACTTTTTAGGCTGTGTGGGACATCCGACCTGACGTCTTCTGCTCAATAAACACCTGAAGCGCCACCTGGAAATATGTGAAAATTAATTAATTGATTGATACAACCGACACCACCAATGCTTTGTGGTGTCGGCTGTATCAATCAATGCAAGGTCCATAAAGACATGGATGAGCGAGTTTGGTGTGGAGGAACTTGACTGGCCTGCACAGAGTCCTGACCTCAACCCAGTAACACCTTTGGGATGAACTTCAAATGGTAGCTCTACTTCAAATCTGTTCTAATCATAAGTAACATCAGACTTTAAGCCAGTTAGTTCATACATTTTTACTCCAAAAATTAAAACATTTCCAAAGCATATGAGAAAAATGACAGGCACAAATAACACAACTTATACTCTGGTCTGTAATACTGTACAAACAGTGAAATGACCCAGTGATGCTAGACTAAATATCTAGACTACAGGAACGCTGCTCAGAAATCAAATTCAACTGTTGTATATGGTTCATGTCAGATTATGTCTTTAAATCATAATTTTTATAATGATACTGTGATATACCACATGGCATGAATGATGAAAGCAACGGAAGAAATAAAGCCTTTTTGACAGACCAAGACATTCAGGAGCAGTTTGTTCTTTAGCATGTTTCTTCTGGTTGGTCTGGAAACTACCTACCCAAGAACTACAACTGACTTCAGCCACAGCCTCGAAATCAACTGCAAATAAAAAGACATTAAATCTGTGAAGATCTCAGCAGAGGAGGATTAAACAACTCCACAAACAGCATTACCAGCTTCACTTATTACTAACCAGACTGACTTTATTTCTGTCAGTCGTCTACAATAGCAGAATTATACAAATACAAAATATTATTGAGAATTAACAGAGGTTTAGAAGTTGATGATTATTGAGTTTTGTTTAAGGTCACCGTGATTGTGATCAGTGTTCACTTTAGTTCCTGCGGTGCGAACATGCCAAAAAGTGAATACTTCCACCAACTTAAAGTAACTACGAAAACGTTCATTCGGTGGGAAAGCTCCTTACAATGATTCAGGAGCAGTTTGTTCTTTAGCGTGTTTCTTCTGGTGGGTCTGAAAACTACCTAAATAAGCGAATCTCTCGTCGCAGATGGAGCAGCGGTAAGGCTTCTCTCCTGTATGAACTCGCTCGTGAGTCTTCAGGACGTCTAACCGAGCAAACGTCTTGTCACACTGAGAACACTTGAATGATCTTTCTCCTGTATGAATCCGCTGGTGATTTATTAAGGTATCACACCTACTAAAACTCTTCCCACAAACGCTACAGTGATACGGTCTTTCTCCAGTGTGAACTCTCTGATGATTTCTAAAATGAGTCGGATTTATGAAGCTCTTCCCGCAGTAGGAGCACAGGTACGGTTTCTCTCCGGTGTGAATCCGTTCATGGCAAGTCAATTGAGATTTTTGACGGAATCTTTTATCGCAGTGTGAACACTGATACGGTTTCTCCTCAGAGTGTATTTTCTGGTGTACATGCAGATTGCTTGAGTTTGTGAAGGTTTTCCCACATTCGCTGCACTGGTACGGCCTCTCGTTGGTGTGAACGCGCACATGCTTCTTCAAATGGGATCCATGGTTGTAACTCTTCTCGCAGTGAGGGCACTTGTACGGCCTTTCACCCGTGTGGATTCGCTTGTGAGCAACAAGATTCGCTTTGGTGCTGAAATACTTGTCGCACTCGCTGCAGTGGAAAGACTTTTCACCAGTGTGGATTCTCTTATGAGCATCAAGACGTTCTTCGGTGCTGAAATACTTGTCGCACTCACTGCAGTGGAAAAGCTTTTTGCTGTGTGTCTTTACATGATTTATTAGACCTGAAGAATTTAAAAAATCCTTCCCGCACTGTTCACAGTGAAACTCTTTCGTCATGTGCTGTTTTGAATGACGTCTCTTCTCTTTTGAGGTAGGAAAGCTGACGTCACATGTCCTGCAGGTGAATTCTTTCTGTTCTGTGTGTGTTCTCTCATGTCTCGCTAAATTTCCCAGTGAGCTCAAAGTTTTCCCACAGGTTACGCAGGAAAAACTCTTGACCTTCAGCTGCTCTTTTGATGTTGTGACTGTTTCTCCATCAGAAGATGAACCAGTGTCCTCACCTGAAAGGAACAATAGGGTATATGTAAGTGAAATTTATCAGTGGATCTGAGAGTCCAAGAAGATGTTGCTAGCTAAGAAGTTCAGACAGATGGTACACCATTTAAGCTTTAAAGGGAACATATCATGAAAATCTGACTTTTTTATGTGTTTAAGTGCTATAATCGGGTCCCCGGTGCATCTACCAACTAGGGCTGCTTTTTGATAATGGAAAAAATCATAATCATGATTATTTTGGTTAGAGATGCACCGATTGATCGGCTGGTGACCGGAATTGGCCGATTTTCACGTGATCAGCCATGACCGGCAACCGGCCGGTCAGTCTTACATATGCTGATTTTATGCCGGTCAAATGCACTCGGGCGCCGCATTATTAACCTTTTGAGCGGTACGGTCTCATATATGGGATTCTTATTTCTGTGCCCCTGAGAGTACGGTGCCACATCTAGAATGTTCAGTGACGTCGCATCACTGCCAGATTCAAACTGTGCTTTCGCGCGTTGGCTGGCGCTGAGCCAGAGTCGGACGCGTTCAGCGCTGTCATATATCACAACTAAGCAGTGTTTTCAATCTCATAATGTTTATTTTAGGTTTCAGATATTTAAATACACATAAGCACGAGTAAAACAATACATTTGGAGTTGTAAAATACACACTGATGTCTGTGCAAGCAGAAATAACAATCTATTCAAATATAATTTGCCGACGTGTGTTATTCATATCAGACAAACATAGTGGAAGTAACTATAAAGTTTACTCTATTCTTCTCACAGTTCACCGGCCGCTTTCTTGCATTTATTTCGGGAGAAACTGATGAATTCACGTGCTGTAAATCCGACTGACAGGACAACATTGCGGCGCCAATCTCATAGATCAGGGTTATTTATAAAGGTTTTTAAACGACCAAACACACTCACTTACACGTATTTGAGAATCGGAATATCAGATAGGCTAGTTGATGACATGGTAAGCAAGTTTGTGAATATTTTGAATAAAAAAGGAAAAGCGAAATAAAAGCGACACGTCTGTCATACAGTATTATTGTGGCTGCGGTGTATCACGTGACGCGTCGCCATGGAAACATTAAAGGGAACGTTCGCCTTGAAAAAACTCACTCTGGGGGTGTCAGTTAGAATATTTTAAACTTACGTGTGAAAGGGTTAAAGAAAAGATAGAAAATAAATATATGTGTGTGTGCTGTAAAGTGGTTAGAAAAAAATTCAATCGGAATCGGCTAAAATCGCTATCGGCAGGTCAAACTCAATGAAAAATCGGAAATCGGAATCGGCCTAGAAAATTGTAATCGGTGCATCTCTAATTTTGGTCAGTATTGAAATCACGATTATGTAACACGATTATTTCACATGACTTTGGGAACGTGTTGCATTTATTAAAAAGGCACCTTTCAAACAATTCTTAAAAAAAATCGAAATTTGAACATTTATTGTACTTTTTGAACTATTAAAAAAAAATATATATAGCACATAATACTTCAATAAGTATTTAAATTTTCCCGCAGGTCTACCACTTATAATGCGAGAAATTCCCCCACAAACATTGATTCACTTTAGCAAGTAGATTGAATGAGTTGGGAGCCAAAATTGAAATTGAAATCGAAATTCAATTAATTGCATAGCCCTACTACCAACCCAGAGAACGTGAAAAGTGACAACCCAATAACTTTGTTTTGGTAAGCCTCTGCAATCATGTTAAAAAATATGTAGGAAGAGGATCTTATTATAATATTCATAATAATAATACCAAATCTGCACGTTTCCACCCACGGTGTCGCCATTTCGGAAGCAACAACAGTGTAACCAGTTCTAACGCAATGGCAAAAGTTCAAGCAAAGCACGTAAACTGTTCTGTCGTTGCTGCAAAGACGAGCACTGAACACTATCTGACCAAAATCTGGCTTATAAAGACCTCAGGAAACTGTGACAACTTGTGTACAAGTTAAACATGAAGAAGGTACATGCAAGCCGATAAGATGATCAATGTAACTCCACAACAACTACACAAATGTATCCAATAACCATTCAGAAACGTCCAGGTGCGTCTAAAAGTGAAACTCTTCCTGAGTCTCTCCGTAAGGCTGCACTCGCTACTGGTTATTTCTGGGATTCTGGATGAGTGAGATTGGCCTGTTTTGTTATTGCCGGAGTATCTGAGGTAGAGATCTCCACAGAGCACCCGAGACCCGAGGACATGGGATCCTTCGGGTCCCGGGTCTGTTTTACATTGTGTGTAATATACCTGAGTCGATCGGACTCGGAGAACACCCGGCCGTGATCAGAGTCAGTCACCACTGCTTGTGTGTTTTTTGTAACTTGCAACTTGTAAAATTAGGATAAGAAAAGTGTGAGCCAGGAAATAATGTTTAAAAAAACACAAATTGCACTAAAAAGCTCTTCAGGTTGCTCAAGGCAGCTAACGTGAACGTGCAGTCTCAAGCGCATCATGTATCTATGACAACCAGGGACTTATTCCGCCAAGCCACGCTTTACACTTCTCCAAACACTTCTTTACTACTCTCCCATTTTTATTATAATAAGAATGAACCGTCTTGTTTAATCTTAAAGTTTTGGTGGTCAGACTCAGCGCAGAGAGCACAGAGATGATAGCAAATAAATAATGCTGACGTCAGCGGCCATGGCACTGAACGAGCAATCGTTATTAAAGTTCAAAGGTTCAAAAGTTATTATGCAAGTTAACTCGAGTCGAAATGGAAATCTGCAAAGTCGCATTTGTCATCCGTCACCGTGACATCAAGTGGACTTTTGAAGCTGAAATAATGAGTGGAATGAGCTTGGAATAACGAGAGGAATAACATGTATAGAACTTTCTTGTCGGAGGATTGTAATGAATCACAGTCAGTCAGGTACAAGGAAGGAAGACGACGGCTACTAAATTTTATAAAATTCGGTTCCGGGTAGTACATTTATGGAATTTCTCGGATCTACACAGGTCCGGGTCCAGCTTTTGAAATAATAGACGGGTCCGGGTCGGTTCGGTGTAGCACATTACGGGTCTCTTCGGGTTCGGGCACGAATTTTTGGACCTGTGTAGACCTCTAATCTGAAGCTTGTGTAAAGGCTCTGCCCTCTTCTAAATGGAGGCGGAGCAGCAGCTCATTTGCATTTAAAAGGATACACACAAAAACGGCACGTTCTTGCTCACACCCAAAAAGGGGCAAATTTGACATGCTTTAATAATTGATCTGGGGGGATTTTGAGCTGAAATTTCACCGACACATTCTGGGGACACCATAGATTTAATTTTGTGAAAAGGGGCATAATATGTTACCTTTAAAAACAAATAACAAATATTATATTTCCTCATGCTCCTCAAAGGGATCATGAATAGACAAAATAAAATGGGTCCCAACAGGATGCCTTGGGGTATCCCACAGCATCCAATCATCACCTTTACAGTCCTATCTGAGTGGGATGATGTGAGCCAATCTAAGGCAGTGTCCTTAAGGCCGAATTCATCCCTTAGACATTTAAAAAGGATAGCGTGATCAACTGAAACTGCAGCGCGAGCTTAGAATAAACAGACCGCTATCGTTCATTGGTGTGGACGCAAATATAGTTATCGTTATAGTTATAGTTATCGTGCTTGGTGTGAACTGTCCTTTAATATTTTGGACTATATCCACAAGCTCAGAGAGGGATATTGGTTCAAACTGATCAATCAAAGCAGAGCAAGCAAAATGAATAAATAAATTAATCTCCGGGTCTCCGGTGTACCATCCAGAAGTGGTAAGACCATCATGTTAAACAGAGCATTGGGATTTTATTATTATCATTGTAATTAGATTTTTTTTTTCTCACTCAAATCGTTCAGTTTTACTATCGTCTGCCATTATGTTCCCTATTATCTGAGAAGATCTGCTGTCAAACCTGATCAGGAGCATCAGAGACCAACAGCCAATATGAACCTGATCCTACAGAGTCTCTGCTGAATGACCAATGAATCACATTCAAGTGTCATGAAAAACAACAAAAGATCATGAAAGAAACACACCTGCAGGTATAAACTCATCATCATCCTCATCATCATTCTGATCTTCCTCCTCCTCCTCCTCCTGGCTCTGTTGTTGTTCCTCTGCTGTGGTTTCTTCTCCTCGTCTCTCTATCAGGTTCCTGCAGTCCTCCAGTTTGACGGAGCACATCTTCATCTGCTGTTCTCCAGCGTTACAGTCAGAGGTTTGATCAGCGGATCCATGATCCTGAGCGTCAGTATAACACAGTAAAGTGAGGCTGAGCTCTGAGTCCTGTGTGTTTCTGGATCTCCAGACTGAATCCTGAGCTTCTGTCCCATCAGTCACACACACTGAAACCTTCTCCAGATCCTGACAAACACATCATAGATCAACACAAATAAAGAACAACCTGTTGATATTAGCCTCATTACTCGGCAGTTATCTCTAGTGGTTATACTGGTGATTTGTTTGCATATTTTACTTCTGGATTAACTTGAGATGTGCATAAGAAGTGAGAAGCTAACAAAACTTTGGTCTGATTGAGCTGAAGGATGAAATGATGAGCTTCTCAAACCTCTCTGTTGGGTTTGTCTCCTCTTTCTCTCAGCTTTGCCTCCAGTGACGCCACCTCTTTCTTCAGCTGACAGATTTCAGTGATGAAATCCTCAATATCCAGCATGGACAGATCAGTTCCTACTGATTTACAGCAGATCACATCCATCTGCACTGTCATGGTCAACATCTGAAGACAAACATCATCATTATTACAAGAGGCATTTATAATAAACTCAAAAGAGTATTTGCATTTGATTAGGTGTTTTTTAAACTATTGAAACTATGGTTTTACCATACTTTTACTCTATTTTCTTCAAATATTACATACCTCATTTCATCTCAAAGACAGTTTTTCTTTATCATTTTCACACAATAAATACTTAAATTAAAGTGAATGGTCAAACATTAATAATAATGTCAGTATAGCTGTTGTTGACAACAAACTTTCTTCAATTTAGAGTAAACTGGTAAAGTTCATTGCTGTCATATGACCACAATAATGTTGTTTAAAGTGGTCATAAGAGTTTTACCATCATTTACCTTTACAATTGCTTTTTATGGTGTTTGATTGTTCCAGACAACTTTAATGCCACCTTTACAAAACAAAAAAGTTTAAATCTAGTTTTAAAAAGGTAAATTTAGAGACGAACAAAAAGACAGCAAAAATATATATGGTATATATACAATACTTTTTTCTTTCGAAGAGGAATACTATAATAAATAATAAGATTACCTCCATTTAAGACATTTACCTTTCTTCAAATCTTTCTCAGATTTCTCCTCGTTTCTCCTTGAAGTGTAAATCGTTTAACTGTCCGGTACTAAAACATCATCAAGCACACAATAATGTAAAATCCCATCATTGATGTAAAACACGATAAACACACACGGGCTGAATATGTTTACCAACAGAACAACACTCGCGAGTTGTTCGCGGTTTCACACAGCAACTGATGACGCATTTCCGCCTCCTGCTGGACTGGAGCGACTGTACAGCTCGATACTAGTCGCTTGTTTTCAGGACTCTGAATTATTAACGTAATGTATCTTTATTGTCCCAATAAGGTGGCATCCATTTAATAATTTTAATAAATATAATAATTTGCACTCAATATATTATTATTGCATACTGTTTTACAATACTGAGGTGCATCTGCCTCTATTCGCACTAGGTATAGCATCTAACTACTATTTATATTGCAAAGAAAATGGCTTCTGCTAATTTTACATAGTTTAGATAGAATCTGTTGCTATTTTCACTTAATGCAAAGTGAGCGCTGTCATTATTTACCCATTTTGTGACCACAAAGGCCTTTTGCTGATAAAAATATGCTCATTACAGAAAATTACTTTTTTGTAATTAAGTTTTTTAATTACTTAATTATTTGCCAAAAAATCTGACTATGTTAAAAGAGAAGAGACATCAATATGCATGAATGCTGATATTATATTAGGCTTCATTAGCTTATACTCTGTAGTTTATAAATAAAATATTTTGGTTACAACATTAAAGTTAACATGACAGTGTTCTACATGTTCTTAAACAAAGTCTGTGTTTTTCCTCGGCCGGCTTTTGTGTCTTTGGGGAAATTAATCTTAACATACATTAACAAACATGTTGTGCTTTTCTTTCATAATGTATGACGTGTTCAAAGGAAAATCTACAGGTGAACATCCTCAATGGTTTGATGTACAGTAGATCTGATGTTGGATGTTCACAACACTGTATTTGTGTGTACAAAACATTCATTTGTTTACATATATGTAGGCCTACTGTTGTAAAAGACAAATTGTGTTTTTCTCTGAAAATAATGTGGGCTGTTGCTGAGACCACAAATAAAATAAAAAAACAAATGAAAGAATAATATCTGTTCTGAATCATTCACACGCAAAGTTGGAGGTCATGTGATCTGTAATGATCTATTTAGCTTTTCACTAGAACACATTCAAGTTCAAAACCCATCAAGAGCACAACCACATACAATAAGAAGAAACTCTTATTTCTTCAGAAATGTACTGTGAATGCTTGGATGCCTCTGTCTGAAATCCAGATCTCAACCTGACTGAGCTTCTACTAGAACGCCACTGAACGCCACTTTTTTAATTGGGTGGTGTAATAAAAGTAATATAGATACACTAATGACTAATGACTAACACCTGTGAATAATCAAACAATGAAAACATAACACATGAAACAAGGAGGCACATGATAGGGTCACATAAGGGCAAGGGAATAACATGACAAACCACCCAGCTGGCACCTTGACGTCAATTTAACATCAATACGACATCAACATTGATGTCAAAATTACATCACAAAATAGGTCAAAAATGAAAGTCATATTGACGTCAAAGTGTCGATGTCAATTTGTTGTCAAGATTTTGACCTCTGCTGATGTCATTTTGATGTTATTTTGATGTCAATTCAACATTTATTTGACGTCAAGATGTCATGATGTTGATCCGATCAGGCACAGGATATAGACTAGCGTCGGTCAGACTTGGATTTTGGTTGAAAATGAAAGTCGGGTTGACGTCTAAATCCAATGTTTGTTTGACGTCAAGCTCCAACGTTGGGCAGTCGTTGAACTTTGGTTGGAATAAACCAAACAAAAAGGTGAAATGCATGGCCGTACACTTATTACCAGCTTCACTTAAAACTAACCAGATTTACTTTATTTAATTTCCAGTTTAATGAAATCATATGTTGTATTTTAAAGTCACCATGATGGTGGTTAGCGTTTGCTTTAGTTGGACTCTTGAACCTTGACTCTTTAATATAAACATTTCTCTGGCTGCTATAATTATGTGTTTATAAAGTACAACTGTTGTAGCTAAAAAAAGCCATGAGAAAATGAGATCGGGTGATGTTGGCTGTTTATTGGTGATGATGATGATATTATCATGTAATTGCCTGAATCCCTGATCTTATTCAGTGGCTAATGCTTTGATTATATGGGACTTGTGGTTTTAAAACTGTTTTATTCATAATAGAAGTCATTTGATTCTACAGCAAATCTAGCAGTGTTGTTTATCAAATAATATACTTGGTTTTTAAAAACTATTTAGTGCACAAAAACCTTTCATTATGGCATTACTTAGATGCACACAGACATCAAGAAACAGCATATGAATCTCAACAATGGTGACAATCAAACAAAATATCCAGATAATCAGATCAACTCTGAGCATAAAACAAGCTACAAAAAATCCAGCTGCATAATTTATTAATGCCGCAATGCATGCTGGGAGATAAGGGTGAGTTTTGATTGGTGGTACCCAGCATGCACTGCAGCATGAAGCATTTCATTGATTGTCACCATTGTTGAGAGTCATACACTGATAGTAATAATGTAGAGGAACATGTTGAATGCACTAAATGTTTTTAAAATCCTTTATATTATTTGATTAACAACATTGCTCTCATGCTGTAACATTAAATGGCTTCTGTTATAAAACAACATTATAACCAAAAAGTCCTATATAATCAAAGCATTAGACACTGAATAATATCAGGGATTCAGGCAATTACATGATGATATCATCATCATCATCATCAACATCATCAATAAACCACCAACATCACCCGATCTCATTTTCTCTAGGCTTTTTTAGCTACAACAGTTGTGCTTTATAAACACACAATAACAGCAGCCAGAGAAATGTTTATATTAAAGAGTCAAGGGTCAAGAGCTGTAGCGTCTGGACCAATCAGACACACACAACTTATTCATTTATTTAATGAATAATCCAGCAAACTCACTCTCCCAAATAAGGCCTGAAACGTTCCCCAAATGAAGCTAACACACTGGCAGGACGCGGTGTCTTGTTATAGGACACACACTGAGACTGAGTTTACGAGAGAAAGGAATGTCCTGAGAGCTGCGACTCTCACTTAAACTCTTGCAGAGGAAGAGAAATAAAAACCCTGTTAATCCTATATATTCTATATATAACCACTTGATAAATGTGTAAACATGTATCTAATTTTCCCACCTCATGATTTTCCTTTTATGTGGCTGTCTTTTGTATTCTTGTAAACTCTATTGGTTTAATGTTTCAGACTTTGTATATGGTTAACCAAATAATTTGTGTGGCGTGTTTGGTATCTAAAAAATCCAATCTTCGCCAATTTGTAAATCTACATTACATTTTGCTAACTTTGTGACGCATTAGTATTATAAGCATCTTAAAGATTCTTGTGTTAAACATCCAATCAGATTACATTTCCCTCCAAAGGAAAATCCTCTCATTGGCTCTTGCACCTCCAGAAGGTGTTACTTCTTCACACTTTAAAAACCCAAGATCAGCTCTTAGCTCTCTCGCTTAGTCCCTTTCTGAAATGCTGACGTGAAGATGATGCTGAACTAGAAGCCTCTAAGGACCCACCAAGCTTGTGCCAGGCTCCGGCCTTGTCTTTCCATTCACCAAAGATACTTTGGAAACCACTGGTTTTCTCTCATCAAGCAAAGATCAACTGGAGCCTCAACAGATTGCATCAGGACAGTTTAATTCAAATGGGCGAGACATGCAAGTATCAAACTTAGTCTCATTATTTGATACATTAAGTATCCTTACCCCTTTAAAGGAAGGGTGTGTTGGAACTAAACTGATGGTTTGCTCAAGGCTGTTGATCTGCTGAATTTCAAACAATGCTATAACTTCTTGCTTTCCTGTATTCTGCCTCAGCTCTCTTTCCCGGAAATGTACATTTCTTAGAGTTAATAAACAATTAATCCTGAGTGTTCACGGGACAAACAGGCTAATTGATTGTAATATTAATTTACGACAGTAAGTTAATTATATTAACTGATCCAAATATTCATAATCAATTATAACCAGTTATTAGTGATTATTAATATTTCATAGAGCTAATTTGCTACAAGCACAACTAAAGCCAACGCTAACCACCATCATGGTGACTTTAAAATGCAAAATATGATTTCATTCAAACGGAAATTAAATAAAGTAAATCTGGTTAGTTTTAAGTGAAGCTGGTAATAAGTGTACGGCAATGCATTTCACCTTTTTGTTTGGCAAAATGACATCAGCAGAGGTCAAAATCTTGACATCAAATTGACATTGACACTTTGACGTCAATATGACTTTCATTTTTGGCCTATTTCGTGACGTAATTTTGACATCAAGGTGCCCGCTGGGCAGGAAACAAGAAGAAAAAGTGATGATAAAATTAAAAAAGCAATGGCTGACTGTGGTGCATTGGGGGGCCTGGGCCGTGGAGCAATGGCAGACTGGTGCAGTGTTTACTTATATTTGTGTGTGTGTGTGTGTGTGTGTGTGTGTGTGTGTGTGTGTGTGTGTGTGTGTGTGTGTGTGTGTGTGTGTGTGTGTGTGTGTGTGTGTGTGTGTGTGTGTGTGAGGCGTGGGCGTGATCGAACTGTGGAAACATAACAATATACTCCGTCATTTTGTTTATACAGGACATCATTCAAACTGCAAAGTGTTTAAGTTGCTGTTAATTAAAATTTCAAGGAAAACTAATATATTAATCTGAAATGTAGCAAATTTTCAATTCATTCAGGTACAATTACCAAACATATCTCAAGGTCTTTTTGTCTAATTTATTAATTTAATTAATAAACTAATTATATAAAACTATTGTCAGTGCACTACAAATAAACTGGTTCTATGCCTTTACTTTATTAATAAAACTTATTTAAAAAAATAAATAAATACAAGGCTTAAGTAATTAATTTGTTGTTTGGTGGTCCAGCCTGAGACATGCTCAAGCCTTCTGCATTTTTGTTTTGCTTTTCCCTCCATTGTACCGAACTCGTACCGAACCGTGATGTCTGAACCGATGTATGAACCGAACCGTGACTTCTGTGTACCGTTCCACCCCTACTGTAAACATTTAATTTAAGTGTACAAGTGCAGATTGGTCGAGTGTTCAATAAATGTTTTTGTTGAGAAATTTTGTCTATCTTAAGTAATTATTTGTGTTACATTTTATCTTTCAAATAGAGGTTAAAAACAAGCACATATCGGCCAAATATCAGCCAAAATAAATCGGCAGCATTTATCGGCCATCGGCCGTCCCGGATTTCAAAAGATCGGCATCGGCATCGGCCTGAAAAAAAACACTATCGGTCGACCTCTATTGGTTAGCAAATTTTTATTCAGTGTTTTCATAAAAGCCTTATTTTTTATGCTTTTTTTTCTTTTCTTTTTTTTTTCTTATTTGTAAAACTTTAATTGAACACAGAACCACAGCAAACAAATCAAATAAATAAAGTCAAACGTCTTAACATAGCATTTAAATCCGGCTACCCGCCTCTCTCTGTCGTTCTGTGTACCTGGCCTGTACCACTAACCTAGCTATCTTCGGAGCGTGTGTCCCCCTTCCTCCTTTCACATAATGGTATGATCCTAGTCTGTCCTCCCATGTGATTGGCCGCATGGTGTGCCCATCCAAATAAAGTCCCCCATACACAAAATAAATATATTTGAAATATATTTTCAAAATATAATTTTGGAATATATGCAAATATTTGATATTGGCCCAATAAATATATTTTAGTTCAATATATGTAAATATATTTTCATATATGTTTACATATATGTTCATATATGTTTTAACTTTTGCAAATTGTTTCATTTGAATTTTAAAAAGTTAACATTTTCACAAACAACACATTTTCAGTTTATTTTTTTAGATAGACCACTTCATCTGTGGATAGTGCTCTGCCACTTCCCCCAGCCACATTTTTTCTACTGGTCGGGGATCGAACCAGCAACCCTTCGGTTACAAGCTCGAAGCCCAAAGCCCGACGCCCTAACCAGTAGGCCACGGCCCTTTACTGACTTTATTGGTCTAAAATGACAATTTTATGTAGGAAAGAGCACACAGAATGCAGAGTTTTTTCCCCTATTTTTACAGAATTGATTACAGTTATTTAATAGTGTGTGTATGCAGTGTTAGACACTGAGTTCTATCTATTGTTTAAGTGCACTTCACTGTTGGAGTGTCACTGTTATACTTGCATCATAAATATTGTGCATATTTTCAATATTTAAATGACTTCAGGAAAGATATCAATAAAACAACAATAAATCTAATACAGTGAGGAAAATAAGTATTTGAACACCCTGCTATTTTGCAAGTTCTCCCACTTGGAAATCATGGAGGGGTCTGAAATTGTCATCGTAGGTGCATGTCCACTGTGAGAGACATAATCAAAAAAAAAAATCCAGAAATCAGAATATATTATTTTTTAACTATTTATTTGTATGATACAGCTGCAAATAAGTATTTGAACACCTGTCTATCAGCTAGAATTCTGACCCTCAAAGACCTGTTAGTCTGCCTTTAAAATGTCCACCTCCACTCCATTTATTATCCTAAATTAGATGCACCTGTTTGAGGTCGTTAGCTGCATAAAGACACCTGTCCACCCCATACAATCAGTAAGAATCCAACTACTAACATGGCCAAGACCAAAGAGCTGTCCAAAGACACTAGAGACAAAATTGTACACCTCCACAAGGCTGGAAAGGGCTACGGGGAAATTGCCAAGCAGCTTGGTGAAAAAAGGTCCACTGTTGGAGCAATTATTAGAAAATGGAAGAAGCTAAACATGACTGTCAATCTCCCTCGGACTGGGGCTCCATGCAAGATCTCACCTCGTGGGGTCTCAATGATCCTAAGAAAGGTGAGAAATCAGCCCAGAACTACACGGGAGGAGCTGGTCAATGACCTGAAAAGAGCTGGGACCACCGTTTCCAAGGTTACTGTTGGTTATACACTAAGACGTCATGGTTTGAAATCATGCATGGCACGGAAGGTTCCCCTGCTTAAACCAGCACATGTCAAGGCCCGTCTTAAGTTTGCCAATGATCCAGAGGAGTCATGGGAGAAAGTCATGTGGTCAGATGAGACCAAAATAGAACTTTTTGGTCATAATTCCACTAACTGTGTTTGGAGGAAGAAGAATGATGAGTACCATCCCAAGAACACCATCCCTACTGTGAAGCATGGGGGTGGTAGCATCATGCTTTGGGGGTGTTTTTCTGCACATGGGACAGGGCGACTGCACTGTATTAAGGAGAGGATGACCGGGGCCATGTATTGCGAGATTTTGGGGAACAACCTCCTTCCCTCAGTTAGAGCATTGAAGATGGGTCGAGGCTGGGTCTTCCAACATGACAATGACCCGAAGCACACAGCCAGGATAACCAAGGAGTGGTTCTGTAAGAAGCATATCAAGGTTCTGGCGTGGCCTAGCCAGTCTCCAGACCTAAACCCAATAGAGAATCTTTGGAGGGAGCTCAAACTCCGTGTTTCTCAGCGACAGCTCAGAAACCTGACTGATCTAGAGAAGATCTGTGTGGAGGAGTGGGCCAAAATCCCTCCTGCAGTGTGTGCAAACCTGGTGAAAAACTACAGGAAACGTTTGACCTCTGTAATTGCAAACAAAGGCTACTGTACCTGTAATGGGTAGAGAAAATGGGCGCATATATTAGTTTAATAAAAATAAAAAAAAGCCTTCTTCTATTTTTTTACTTTTATTATACTTAAGATAACATTCCCATGTATTTCACTTCATGCCGGTAGATGGCGCTGTTGCACTGCTTCACCGTAGTGGGTTGCCGTGGAGACGGTAGCTTGAGCGCTCAGAAATAAACATCCAGCGCTTGAGAAAGACATAATTTCTGTATCTCCACTTCTTTCCAACCCACAGGTATATTTTTAAACCTTTCCAATCTCTGTCAAAAGGTATCGAAAGAGTATATCACCAGTACGGTTGTTTAGGTGATGAATGTTGTCATGTTCCGTGTAGAAAGGTTATAATGCTGTTTTTATATTGACTTGCAGCTTTAGCTAGCGAGCTAGTTTAAGTTAGCCTGTCACCGTCAGTGAAGGTTCCGTTCTCTCGTCTTTTTGTACTGACTGTAAACAGTTGTGTCAAGTGAACATCGGTTTGTTTAAAGTGTAAGATGTAATGTCTACATATTTGAATTTGCTATAGCAATTGTTTCAAGATATAATATAATCTATAGTGTCATTTGTTTATGTATATTTTATATATTATACAGTAAGACTGGTATCTATTTCACAATATGTTATTAATGGGTTTTGTATTTTATTTAATATATACCAATGCTTCACATATTGGTTTGTTTATTCCATATTATATGGTCCATGTAATGGCTAAAGTTACGGTTTATGATCTCATAGTATTATTGAGATATTTGATCCAAAAAAAAAGAAATAAACATCCAGCGCTTGAGAAAGACATAATTTCTGTATCTCCACTTCTTTCCAACCCACAGTGCTATCCAGCCTGTGGCTTTGTACCTGCCCAGATTCCCCTAGGTCTGAGGCCGGTAACAATTGGGGGCTTGTCCGGGATTCAGCTTCGAAAAGCGAGGTGAGCAGTCATTGCAACAGTGAGACCAGGGGTCCAAGCTTCAGGGAAGGCTGCTGGGTTGAGCGTCATCCAGAGAGCAACAGTCACCGGTGAGACGTCACGATGACTACAGTAGCCCCACGGCGAATGCTGATCTTCCAGATCATCAAACAGCTTCCAGCGCTGAGTTTCAGTCAATTGCAGTTGGTTGCCAGGTCAATTGAAGATGGCGGTGAAAGCACTGAGGGCCTCTGTGAACCAGAGCTCTATGACTTCATCATCGACTACACCAGGAGCGAGAGGTTGAAGGCGATGGAAGATGAAGGCATGGCTCAACTCCTCTCCCTCCAGGACCTGCTGCAGGAACTGACATCGACAGACTCCGGGTCTGGTGAGGTCTGTGTTTCCACTGTTCACATGGACGGCACACTGACGCCTACACATCAACTATTACCTCCCTCCACAAGAGACATCCACACACCTTCATCCATGGACATGCACACACACACGTCACTCATGGACAGGGACATTCATGTACCTATTACTACGGGGAGGCAAGCCCAGCCAAGCGTCACTGGCACCCGTGGTGCCCACCATGGTAGGACAAGCCTGTCCTCAACTGTAACAGACCAGGTAGTAAGACTGTCTGATGTTACTGCTCTGCTTCCACGTAGAGAGTGTAAAATACATGGTGGTCAGGTATCTGACATGGGTTCTGAGATATCCTTTAATGGTCTTTGTAAGCAGATTGATGCTGCTTTACAAGAGGGGTTTAGCGAGGCTGAAACTATTAGAGCTGTACTTAAGATAACTAAGCCAGGTACATTCAGAGAAATGCTCACTAACCATGATGATCTAACAGTGAAGGGGTTAAAAAGGTTTCTCCGCTCTCACATCAGGGATAAAAGTGTAACCGAGCTCTTTCAAGAGCTCAGTAATGCTAGACAACATGACAGAGAGAGTCCACAGCAGTTTCTCTACAGGCTTATGGGGTTAAAGCAGAGAGTCATTTTTGAGTCACAGCAACCTGGTGTAGAGTTTAGCTATGACAGAAGGCTTGTACAGGGTACTTTTCTACACACACTCTACCAAGGTCTAAATGAGAGAAACACTTATGTTAGACATGACATCAAACCTTTCCTTTCTGACATGCAGGCTAGCGATGACTTTCTGTTAGAACAGATGACCAAGTCCATGACTGAGGAAGAGGGGAGGTTAAAACGCCTGGGTGCTGTAGCTAAGTATAGACCGGTGACTGCAAGCAGTGCCCGATATGACCATGACGGACAGACTGATACGACCAAACCGAGTCCAGTTGACGCTGAGTTACAGGCTAACCGCGACGCTATCAGAGAGCTGACTGCCCAAGTGTCCTCACTGACCAGACACATGACACTTGTTGACAAGTCTGCAGAACGTGTACAGTCTGGCCGCCCTAGCACATCTGTTAGTCTGCCACGGACACTGTCAGCTGATAAAAAGGGTAGGTGCCCCGACTGCGTAGTAGGCGGAACCATGAGCTGTCCCCATTGTTTTGTCTGTGGCCAGGCAGGACACCGAGCTATTGGCTGTTTACAGAGGAAGTCGTCGGGAAACGGGAGGAAGTCGCTGGAGCAGGGCAGCCAGTGACTGTGAACAGCATTCAGCCCACTGTTAAGATCAAACCGCTACCCATACCATGCCAAGCAGGTCCAAAAAAACGCATCGCCCAGCTCATAGGAAAACGTTGTACCGTCTCTTGCAACATCAATGGTGTGCCAATTGAAATGCTTTTAGACTCAGGGGCTCAGGTGACGATGGTCAGCAAAACCTGGATAGACAGAGCAGCACCCCATGTCAAAATCCAACCACTTCAGTCCCTCTTTGCTGATCAGCCTCTTGAAGTATCAGCAGCAAATGGTACACAAGTTCCCCTTGATGGATGGGCCGAGGTTGATCTGCAGATTTGTAGTGAGCGCCATGGGTCGGTGACAATTGGAGTGCCCCTACTGGTCAGTCAGACTTGTCACTGTCCCCTGTTAGGAAGTAACGTCATAGCTGAGATCATCAAAGAGCATGACAATACTGTGAATGTGACTGCTATTCTGACCGACGCTTTAAGTGTCCCTGAGAACACAGTTGAGGCTTTGGTCTCTGCCCTTCAGATAACCACCACTGACGAGACAGCCCTGTGTACTGTACACACAGGCAAGAAAGGTGTCACTATCCCTGCTGGTAGAGTCTATGAAGTCAGGTGCCGGGTGAGGGGGCTGCCAGGGAATTGTACCGTATTGTTCCAGCCTCTTATAGAAAACACCTGCCCTGAGGGCCTAGAACTGTTCCCTGCATTAGTTGACATTCCTTTTGGGCCCTCAAAATGCATTAAAATTCCTATCCAAAATGCAACCCGACATGCCATTTATTTGACCCAAAGAATCACTCTCGGCACTCTTGAGGAAGTGACTGACGTTAAACCTATCCCGAGTCTTGAGCACATGCCGAATGACGTTGTCCAAACCTTTGCAGCTCAACTAAGTACAGATCCAACGGCTTACATGAACAAAGAGCAGGGCAGACAGGTCAGGTCTAAAGCTAAAGACAAGTGGCACCCTCCTGTTGACGTATCACATCTAGCTGAGGATGAACAGAGATTAGTTAAAGAAATGTTGTTCGAGCAGTCTGAGGTGTTCGCCAAAGACGATACTGACATTGGTTGTATTCCTGACCTCCAACTTAGAGTCAACCTTACAGATGAAACACCTGTCCAAAAGTCTTACAATTCCATCCCAAAGCCCTTGTATCAAGAGGTAAAAGACTATGTTCAGAACTTGCTTGACCGTGGTTGGATCAGAAAATCCACCTCATCATACTCTTCTCCTGTGGTCTGTGTGAGAAAAAAGGACATGAGCCTACGACTCTGTGTTGACTTCCGGGGGTTGAACAGCAAAACTATCCAGGACCGCCACCCCCTTCCACGCATCCAGGACCTGCTTGACAATTTGGGAGGCAACTCATGGTTTTCCATACTTGACCAGGGCAGTGCTTACCACCAAGGCTTTGTTGAAGAGAGCTGCCGGCACCTGACAGCTTTTAGCACACCCTGGGGGTTTTACGAGTGGGTACGCCTCCCATTTGGCCTCACCAACGCTCCGGCAGCATTCCAACGCTGCATGGAGGGCGTGCTGGCTGGTCTAAGAGATGAATGCTGTTCTCCTTACCTGGATGATGTGCTCTGCTTTTCCAAGACTTTCCAGGGCCATGTTGAGGACTTAAGACAAGTTCTGTGTCGCTTAAGGGAGCATGGTGTGAAGCTGCGCCCAAAAAAATGTGAGCTGTTCAAACGCCAAGTGAGATATGTTGGACGCCTGGTCACGAGTGAGGGTGTTCAGGTAGATCCCAAAGACCTAGAAGCTGTGTTGCAGATGAAGGAGAGAGAGCCAAAGAACGTCGGAGAGGTCCGAGCTCTACTCGGTTTCCTGGGCTACTATCGCTCATTCATTCAGGACTTTTCCAGAATAGCCAGGCCACTGTTTAAGCTTCAAGAACATCCTGCCTTGTCCAACAAGAGCCCGGTTGCAGCCAAGTCCATCCAAAAAGGCCAGAGCAGTGGTCAGTTACCATCCCGGACACCAGTTCAGTGGTCCCCCGAACACAGTGCTGTTGTGTCCCGCCTTGTGGACATGCTGATCAAACCCCCCATCTTGGCCTACCCCGACTTCGATTTGCCATTCATCCTACACACTGATGCATCCAATGAAGGGTTGGGGGCGGTGCTCTACCAGGAACAGAACGGAAAACTCCGGGTTATTGCTTATGGGTCCAGGTCACTCACGCCTGCTGAAAAGAATTACCACCTCCATTCCAGTAAGCTTGAGTTTCTCGCTCTGAAGTGGGCCATATGCGATAAATTCCGTGATTATCTGTATTACGCAACAACATTCACTGTGTATACAGATAACAATCCCCTCACCTACGTCCTGAGCACGGCCAAGCTGAACGCTGTTGGACATCGCTGGGTTGGTGAATTAGCCGACTTCCACTTCAACATCAAGTACAGGCCAGGCAAGGTGAATGTGGATGCAGATACCCTGTCCAGGTTTCCAGTGAAACTCCAAGACAACCTGAAGGAGTACACCGAGACAATGCCACCTGAGGTTGTATCTGCCATCTGGCAGGGGAATAAAGCTCAGAGAGATGAGGACGTGTCCTGGGCTGCCGCCCTTCAGATCTCCGCCTGTGATGACGACCCTCCCCCGGTGAGTGCGCCCATGTTCACCCCAGAAGACATCAGTGCCGCCCAGAAAGGAGATGAGCCCATTTCCGAGGTGATCCGGTTGAAAGGGAGCGGATGGAATCCGAGAGACAAAGACTGGAGTTCAATACAACCAAGAACACGACGACTTATACATGAGTGGAACAGGCTCAAACTGGATAATGGTATTCTGTACAGGCATGCAGGACAAAATCAACAACTCGTCCTCCCCAAAGCACTCAAGTCAACCGTGCTCAAACACCTGCACGATGACATGGGACACGTTGGCGCTGATAAAGTCATCCACCTCGCAAGGCAACGGTTCTACTGGCCTTTTATGCAGCGCGACATTGAAGATTACGTCATCCGCCAGTGCCCATGCATCAAACAAAAACGACCTGCTGTCCATGAGAAAGCACCAATGGGCTCAATCACAACTAGCGCACCTTTTGAACTGCTCTCTGTTGATTACCTTCACCTTGATCCCAGTAAAGGAGGCTACGAGTACATCCTTGTGGTAGTAGATCACTTCACCCGTTTTGCTCAGGCCTACGCAACTCGAAACAAGTCTGGCAAAACAGCGGCCGAAAAGATCTTCTACGACTTCATTCCACGCTTCGGGTACCCTCAAAAGCTCCACCATGACCAGGGTCGGGAATTCGAGAACACCCTGTTCCAGAGACTTCAGCAGCTGGCAGGTATATCTCACTCCCGAACTACTCCTTACCATCCGCAGGGGAATCCTGTTGAACGCCTGAACAGGACACTTCTCCAGATGCTCAGAACACTCCATGAGGAAAAGAAGGCAGAGTGGAAAGACCATCTCCCCAGCATAGTGCATGCCTACAACTGCACGAAGCATGAGTCTACAGGCTACTCACCATTCTTTCTCCTCTTTGGAAGACATCCACAGCTGCCCATTGACCTTATATTCAACCTCGACCCAGATCGGCTGGTACAGACGCGGCAGGAGTATGCACAGACCTGGGCTTCCCGGATGCAGGATGCATACCGGATTGCCTCTGAGAACAGCAAGAAGTCTTCAGAGAAAGGGAAAAGGCACTACGACCGAGGTGCCAGAGGAGCCTTGCTACAACCAGGTGATCGTGTGCTTGTCAAGAACCTGTCGGAGAGAGGTGGCCCAGGCAAACTTCGATCTTACTGGGAACAGAAGATCCACCGTGTCATTGAGAGGCTGGGAGATGGACCTGTATATCGAATCCAAGCTGAAACAGGTGACCAGACTCTCCGGGTGCTCCATCGCAACCTCCTCTTGCCTGTCAGTGACTTGCCAGTCAACCATGAGGAACGTGACACTGGTGTGGAGTGAAAGCCCCAAGGACAGAGACGTCATATGCCAACCAGAGAAGCAACTAAGTCTGATGTCGGCACCTCAGATGATGAGGGGGAGTGCTCCTACAACCTTAGACCCTTGCCGGTGTATGAGAAGAGGGCTGTCAGATATCACCCACATCAACCTGAGCTACACAGTGAGCTAAGGGCTGGGGCTCCCGAATATCAACCATTGAGCCGTGCATCTGAGTCTGAGAATGTATGGCGGCCAGGACCATCTGACCCTTTGGTGACAGCAGAGCCAATGCCTGTACCAAGAGGGGCAGATCCGTTCCCAGCTGTGGAAGGACCGGATCAACACAGGGATGATGCTATGGAGAGTGGAAGCCCTCAGGATCCTGAGATAGATGTTGTGCCTGTTCCTCAGCCAGTAAGAGAGGTAGATCAGCAACTGCGGAGGTCCACTCGACCAGTCAAACCCAGAAACATCTTCACGTATGACCAGCCAGGAGAACCTTCCTGCCAACCTTGGAGAATGGGAACTAATGCCATGTACTGTACCCCTTCTTCCATGCTGGCCTACCCAGTGTTTCATGAGAGATGCTACTATCCTCCCCCAGCTGTATGGACATACGGTAGAATTGACATTGACCAGGACATGAAAGACACTGACATCGACATACAATCTTACCTTCATACTACTTACCTGTGATTGACATACTGCAGGCTTACTTCCTGTTCAGACTGATGACTCCTGAAGACCATACTTACCTGATGTCCTGACCGATAATCTGAGAGTACCACTGTAGCCAGTAGTCCAGTTTAGTACTGGATGTCGGGAGACATCTCTTAAAGTAGGGGAGAGTGTAATGGGTAGAGAAAATGGGCGCATATATTAGTTTAATAAAAATAAAAAAAAGCCTTCTTCTATTTTTTTACTTTTATTATACTTAAGATAACATTCCCATGTATTTCACTTCATGCCGGTAGATGGCGCTGTTGCACTGCTTCACCGTAGTGGGTTGCCGTGGAGACGGTAGCTTGAGCGCTCAGAAATAAACATCCAGCGCTTGAGAAAGACATAATTTCTGTATCTCCACTTCTTTCCAACCCACAGGTATATTTTTAAACCTTTCCAATCTCTGTCAAAAGGTATCGAAAGAGTATATCACCAGTACGGTTGTTTAGGTGATGAATGTTGTCATGTTCCGTGTAGAAAGGTTATAATGCTGTTTTTATATTGACTTGCAGCTTTAGCTAGCGAGCTAGTTTAAGTTAGCCTGTCACCGTCAGTGAAGGTTCCGTTCTCTCGTCTTTTTGTACTGACTGTAAACAGTTGTGTCAAGTGAACATCGGTTTGTTTAAAGTGTAAGATGTAATGTCTACATATTTGAATTTGCTATAGCAATTGTTTCAAGATATAATATAATCTATAGTGTCATTTGTTTATGTATATTTTATATATTATACAGTAAGACTGGTATCTATTTCACAATATGTTATTAATGGGTTTTGTATTTTATTTAATATATACCAATGCTTCACATATTGGTTTGTTTATTCCATATTATATGGTCCATGTAATGGCTAAAGTTACGGTTTATGATCTCATAGTATTATTGAGATATTTGATCCAAAAAAAAAGAAATAAACATCCAGCGCTTGAGAAAGACATAATTTCTGTATCTCCACTTCTTTCCAACCCACAGTGCTATCCAGCCTGTGGCTTTGTACCTGCCCAGATTCCCCTAGGTCTGAGGCCGGTAACATACCAAATATTAACATTGATTTTCTCAGGTGTTCAAATACAGCTGTATCATACAAATAAATAGTTAAAAAATCATACATTGTGATTTCTGGATTTTTTTTTTTTAGATTATGTCTCTCACAGTGGACATGCACCTACGATGACAATTTCAGACCCCTCCATGATTTCTAAGTGGGAGAACTTGCAAAATAGCAGGGTGTTCAAATACTTATTTTCCTCACTGTAATTGCACTTAGTGTTAGGTACGTGCCACCTAATATGGCCTAATAGTCCTAGGAAAGCAACTATCGTACATTGCAGTCATTTAAATGTAAGTACAGTATTTATTATAGCTGTGTGTCATAATACAGTAGTGAAATATGGTAGCCTACTGTTGTGTATAGGGGAAAAGGTAGAGGAATTACTATGATCAAAATTCATTTTCGACCCTTCTTTAGCAAGCTAAACATTTTATGACCATATATTTTGTCATATATTTTACATTACATGTTATAAATGCAAATATATTTCACACTTAACATCATATATTTTTGTTATATTTCAGAATATATTTCAAAATGATAAATATAAGTGAACAACAATGCAAATATATTGTATTTGGACATGTATTTGGAATATGTGCCACATATATTTTTGACACTTTAAAATATATTTCAATATATTTCTTTTGTGTATGGGCCTGCCCCAAATAAAGATTCGGCTCTCCCCGACGGGAATCGGCTCTTCTCGTTCACTACAAACGAGAAGACAAACGTGGCTCTTCTCGACACTTCACTTCCTGCTCAGCTACTGTTCGGACGCCCTTGCTTACTGCTCCGCACTTTGCTCTATCGCTTTTACATTTTATCTCCTATATTTTTATATTTTATTTCCTTTTATCACCTAATTTTAACTTCAGCAAATCAGCACAGGGCTCATACGACAAAGTTTGGAATACTACAAAAACGCAGAATTCTTTTACCCGACCAGCTTACATTCCAGGAAAGGAAAACACAACTGCCTACAAGGATAAGAGAAAATGCCTCTTCTGGTTCAAGAATCTACTTGCTGCACCAACTGCCACAGACTTTTACAAAGGATTGCAGTTATTGGGGAGTTATTGGGAAAGGATATCAGCCATTGTGTATGAAATGTGCTATATAAATAAACTTGCCTTGCCTTGCCTTGCCTTACAAAGAATCGGCTCTTAGAGCTGGCCCGTTCGCGGCCGACACATCACTAGTCTCCAGCGTCTTCCTTTACTCTGTGTCTTCTTTGGACTCCTCTACCCTGCTCACCATATCCCTGCACCCTTGTATTTCAATAAATCACTGTTCACCATCCATCTTCCTCTCCTGTGTCTACGTACCGTAACACATACATTATGTAATCACATTACTTTATTGATGTTAATGCAAATTATATTCTAATAACACAAATACATTTGGTAACACTTTATTTCGATAGTCCACTTTAACACTCCATCAATACATCAATACTAATACTCTAATGAGAGTCAGTTGACATGTAGTTGAAAAGTTACTTATAGTTAGTAGAATGTCTGAAGTGGACTATCAAAATAAAGTGTAACCATACATTTATTTACAGTAAAAAAAAAAGTTACTGCAGATTAAGTATTTTCAAGAACATCAGTTACAGTAATAGTATGAATTGTAGCTGAAATAAAGCTAGTGATGCATGAGGTCCACTATAGTGGACAGATGATTAATCTGAATTTTGTCTGAAATTATCTAAAAATACTTGGGAAATGTAACTGTGATATGACTCATTAGATATTGCTTGATGCCACAGCATTTTTTTTTTACTTGCAAGAGTCTCCTATAGAAGGAATGAGTGGATATTCCTGAGCAAATTGGGATTTCTGACTGGCTGTCGGCCATCTTGGTTTGGAGGGGGAAACAATCGACACACAACGGCTTGCCACTTGGTTGCAGTGTATAGGATGATGCACCGGGGTCCACTGTAGAGGGTGATGTGCCATCAAAACCCATGCATACGCAAGAAAATGCTTTTGGAATAGCTGTCCACTGTAGTGACCAATATGAAACTGTTAAGGATGGACATTTTTTGCACAGTTTTTGGAAACTGTATGACTTTGTGTTTCAAGCCTGCTTACCATGTAACTTATCACCAGTTAGTATTTCAACAATGTGCAGTGCAAGAGTGACTGAAATGACAGATGCTCTTACTGATAAAGTTCAGTTGAAGATGCGAGTGACTCAACGATTTATAGCTAGATATCCTGTCAAAATAAAAGCAAAAAGCAATTTAATAAATGTCATTAACACACGATATGTGCCAAGAATCAAGGCTTTTGCAATATAAATTTCTTCTGTAACACAAAGGAGGGGCGTACTAATCTAATAGATATAAAGAATGACTGAACAACACAAGGCACAACACAAACGGTGAGTTACTGTTTCATTCTTCATCTTTTACCTCACAGAATATTAAGACATTTCTACAACAGTGAAATTCAGAAAAATGACCACAAACAACAATAATCTGATGATTTTTTTTGCTTTGATTTCTTCCAGATTTATAAATAAAACATTGATTAATCTCTGCAGTGATCAGCTGAGAATAGATTGAGACGATGGCGGTAAGTTCATCCGCATTTACAGCGACTGTATTACTTTTATTATAATTTCAGTGTGAATTGATCATTATAAATGAGGACCTTGATCAGTCTTGTCTCTCCAGATGACGGTGTGTGTCGCGGCTCTGCTCTCTGTTTTCACGGCATCTGTTTGTGTTGCTGATGTTTTCATGCCGGCCGACTGTTCTGATGTCTATAAAGCAGGAGAATCAGACAGTGGGATTTACACCATCTATCCAGAACTGGAGGACTGGAGAACATGTATCAGCTGACAAGTAAGAAGAAGTATATGTTGAGAGTGGATCTGGAGGACTTTGAAGGAAGGAAGGGTTTTGCTCTGTACTCGTCCTTCTCTGTGGGTCCTGAATCTGACGGGTATAAACTGCAAGTTTCAGGGTTCACTGATGGAGGAGCAGGTAAGACACTTCCATACTTTAACACTCGAGTGCACTTGTTCATGTACTTTCAAAAGTTTTGGGGATTTCACTGAAGTATTCTTCACCTAAATATGATGATAATATATTTAATAATGCTCCTCTCTGCAGGCGACTCTTTATTTGGCTATAATGGACAGAAGTTCTCCACCTTTGACAAAGACCAAGACGCTTCAGATACTAACTGTGCCAAACGGTTTCTCGGGGGATTTTGGTACAGAGCCTGTCACAGTACAAACCCCAACGGTGTGTATTTATGGGGGGAAGATCCCACCCATTACGCCATTGGAAATGTTTGGTACACCTGGAAGAAGAATCTCGCTGTCGGTCTGAAAACCATCAGGATGAAGATCAGACCTGTGTCTTAGACATTTGAAGAAACATTAAAGGGATTCTCAGAAAGAAAATAAATTAACCCCTTCAGACCTGAATTATGTTTTAAGTTTCTGAAAAATATAAAAGTACATTTTCCCAGCTCATGAGGCTTCTATAAATGAGACCAAATAAAAAAAAATTCAAAAAAATGTTTGGCTTTAATTGTAATTTTTTTTGTCCATTTCAATGGACGTCAGGTCAAAACAGGTGTACTTCACAAAAATGTACCAACATAAAATTAAATAATAAACATAAAAATTGTTAGTATATACTTAAAGCTTTTTCTCAAGGTCAAAAACTTTTCAACAGTATATCATTTCAACTTTAATTTTGAGGCTTTTGTTTTACAGATTGCACATTGTTTGTAACAAACTAAATATCTTAGAATCAATCAATATGGTCATATTAGAGTCATTTTCTTTGCGCATCTTTCTTTTTTTAGATCAAAAACTTGAACATTACAACATTTCAACTTTAATTGTAAGGTTTTTGCTTTATAGATCGCACATTTGTTTATTCATAACAAAATAAACCTAGGAATCAATCAACGCATTCACGTTAGAGTAATTTACTGTGTGCATCTTTGAAACAATTTCTCTGTTAACGATTTTCTTGTATTTCTACAGTACATTACTGGCAGCACGGTTGCCATGCATGATGCATGTATTTCGATTTCCAGTAACTGTACTGTAATTCACTTTACAGTACACAAGATCAGTACTGTAAACTACCAAATAGTACTTTACTGTATTTGTACTGTATTTCGTCATTTGATCTGCTTTTGCTGTAATTAATTATACGGTATTGTACTGTAATATCTATATTGATACATTACTGATAAATATTATTATAATTTTCAAAATAATTACTAATAATTATAATATTATATCATAATAAATATAATATGTAGTTATTAGGAAATATAGGCTATAGTAGGAAAAAATATGGAAATCAATGGCTATACTGTCAACTGTCTAGTTACCGACATTCTTCAAAATATCTTCTTTTGTGTTCAGCCGAATAAAGAAACTCATACAGATTTGGAACAACATAAGGATGAGTAAGTGATGACAAATATAATTTTTGGGTGTACTATACCTATAAAGGGATAGTTCACCCAAAAATTTTTATTGGCCCATGATTTACTCACCCTCAAGCCATCCTAGGTGTATATGACATCGTTCTTCTTTCAGATGAATACAATCGGAGTTATATTAAAAAATGTCCTGGCTTCCAAGCTTTATAATGGCAGTGAATGGTTGTTTCTGTTTTGAAAGTCCATAAACGTGCATCCATCCATGATAAAAGTGCTCCATGCGGCTCTTGGGGGTAAATAAAGGCCTTCTGAAGCGAAGCGATGCGTTTGTGTAAGAAAAATTATTCATTTTCAAGTTACGCTTTAGATTTATGTCAAATCTGTATGTTTTGTACAGTTTCGCCGGAAGCTAGTCATTTTACTTTATAAAGTTTTAAATACGGATATTTTTCTTACATCTCCATCTTCCTCATCATCACTCCACATAAAGTCAACATCTGAGATACTTCCATCAGCTATATGTTCAAGCACTTCAAGAACTATATATTCTGCATATGAAAAAGTTTTAAAAATGTATCGGTACTGTGATATAGATTTTTTATATAAGAAATTTCAATCAGCATTACTGGAATGTGATTTCAGTAACAGGCTTTTGAACCCACTGTCCATTCTAATGGACAGACACATTTGAAAAAATCCTGATTTAATATTTGAAATTCTACAATCGATTTTTAACTTTAATTAATAATTTTAATCTTTCTATTTTACATACAAACTATGAAATACTGACAAACATATAAAAAAAATTAAATAAAACCATAGAAAATGTTGCTTGCTTCTGTGTTTGGAGTGAAGTGCTGACATGCTTCTCTTCAAAGTAGTGTTTTTTTTAATAATTACTACATGCAGAGCTTTACTGCCATTTGATTGGATGACAAGCGTCCAATCTAATGGACTGCAGGCTTTAAACTAGGTGAAATGCTCCAGAAGTAAAAAAAAAAAGGGGGGTTGACATGTGATGTCCATTGTAATGGACGCAGGGTCTGAATGGGTTAAGGTTGTAAAGACCACCCATTGGCCCAAAGGCGGAATCCAACGGTGTGGGCGTGTATGTCTTTTCAACGCTCCAGTGAAGTTCACTTAATTTATTAGAATTTAGTTTCAGTATTACTTTAGCTCTGCGCTTAATCTGACTCCAATTTCAAATGATAATCAAATTTAGATTGTGTTTCTTATTAGAAAATAATCATAAATATTGATTATGATTTAACAGTGGTGGACGAAGTACACATACCATGTACTTGAGTTAAAGTAAAGATACTCAAGGTAAAATATTACTCAAGTAAAAGTATAAGTGCTGCCTTTAAACATTCACTTGAGTAAAAGTACAAAAGTATTTGCCTTCAAATGTACTTAAGTATCCAAGTACTATGATTTTTTTATTGCTATAATGTCCTATTATAATTTTTGTCACAAGACTCTTGCTTAACTCAGTCTACGTGAAGACTCTGTCACTCTTGGCACATCAATCTATTAATAAAATGACATTAATTAGTCTATATATATATATATTTGAATTGAATACATTTTTTGTGTGTTTAATTTTGGACGGAAGGGGACTGATCCCATAAGGTATAATACATTTACAGTATTTACTGTACATATTTTTCACAAGCGTCTATGGTCATAATTATAAACATCCTAATGTTATGATACATTCACATAAACCTGCACAATGCCATTGAATATATATATACACACTACATTATGGGAGCAGCCAATTTCCCTACAAAATTAAACACCAAAACGTATTAATGCAGTGTTTCTGCTACTCCTCAGAAAAAAAAAATGCTATTATATGCAAGTAATTTTAGTGTCAAGGTAATAAGCAATGTTCATTATGCGTCAGTATTTACCGATAATTGCTGCAATAATAGCTGCTGCTCTCTGCCCCGCTTAAAATTATTGGCAACACAAATTGTTTGGAACTATTGAGAGCTACACGAATCACGTGACCGCGCGGCGGCATCACCACAGTAGGCTTGTTCGACTTGAAACGGCACACTGCACAGACCAATCGGTGAATGACATTAAAATACCGCAAGAGCGATTAGAGAGTAGACGGCTCTGTATGCTTTTCAATCGCTCTCGCGATTTCGCTCTATACTTTGATGTCATAAACTGATCGGTCTGTGCAGCGCCGGTTCAAGTCGAACAAGCCGTGTGTGTCGCAACCTCTTATATACTGTCTATGGTAGCAACTCTCATATTTAACGGCTCTGGTTCTCGCTTAGTAGATACCACCAAGGCAAGTTCAAAACAAAGTGCGCACGTTGTAGGCTACTGTGATAGGTGGCTCGTTTGACCAGTTAAGTTTTTATCCACTCATAAATAAAAAGGAACGACTGATTTTGAAAATGTAGTAGAGTAAAAAGTAAGATATTTGACTTTGAAATGTAGTGGAGTTAAAGTAAAAGTCTTCCCAAATTTAAATACTTCAGTAAAGTACAGATACGCAAAAAAGCTACTTAAGTACAGTAACGAATTACATTTACTTCGTTACTGTCCACCACTGTGATTTAATTTAGATCTTTGATTATTCTGAGTATCCATATCAATTATTCTTTCATTATGGACCCAATGCCGCACAGAGTCACACGCTGTGGAACTCACGGACACAAACTTGTCAGTTCTGACTTTAGTCAGTGGATGCAGGGTTTGCTAATACCTCTTAAGTCGGTTGCCTACTGCTCACTCATACAAAGAAAGTGTAGTTTGTTTAGCCACTTCCATACAACTTGCTAAATCAGTGATAGACAGAAATCAAAAGGTCTTCAGATGATGTGTCTACTGCTCCGTTCATGCGCCTTTAGTTTGACCTATCCTGGACACAGAGCTGCGGTAGCATCAGCCTCCTCATAATCTACTAAAATGAGTTCAGAAAACTTCAGAATAAATCAAGATGTAACATTTATTTGTCAGGTAAAAATGTATCATGCCAATTATACAAGTAAATGATTAAAAGTAAATGTCTATGTGATATATAGACATTCTTAGTGAACTTTTGGTATAAACAAGGAGATAAGTTTGGACAAGACAATGTCCTGTACTCTTTCTTTGCGATCTGTCCAGGGTGCGTTTTATTGCTTTATTGCTTTATTTCAGGGTGAATTTTATCTCAGCTTTTGTTTAAGCAGGAAAATCAGTTCTTAAAAGGTCAAAGGGTTTCCTTTTCTCCATTAACTGTGTAACTTAGTAAATCATGTAAGAATATGTATGGCTGATGTTCTGTGTAATCTCATCAGTTATTTTCTTCTTTTCTGTTTTTGGGTCATCACTTTAAAATTACAGTTGAAAAAAAAAATCAACAATAAACTTCAGTAAACTCCTGTAATGAATGCTTTATGTGTCAATGTAGTTTGTTATGGCCATGTGAAATAAGTAATAATTTTAATTATTGAAACTGATCAGCATAATTTCTCCATTGAAAAATATCCATGAAAAAATGCAATAGATGTACATTTTAGACAAGTCGAACTGTTGAATTTTTAGGCATTTATTTTGGTGTGTCACACAGATATTTATTATTGTGATATTTACAAAATAACTAAATTATTTTTTTTATAGTTTGAGTATTCTGCTAACCATGTAACTTATCACCAGTTAGTATTTCAACATTGTGCAGTGCAAGAGTGACTGAAATGACAGATGCTCTTACTGATAAAAGGTCAGTTGAAGATGCGAGTGACTGTCACGGTTCATGAATTCACTGCTTTCTTCATGTCTCGTGTATTTGTTGTTCTGTGTGTGTGGGTGTGTGTGAGTGGGCGTGGCTGCTCATTTCAGCTGATCAGCGCGCCAGCTGATCTTATTCCCCTCACCAGCTGCTGCCAATTCACTCGCCTATATAGACTCATCGCACTCTCCCTTCTTTGTCAGATTGTTGTTTTTGGTGTCTTCAGTGTGTCGTCGTGTACCATTCCAGTCCTGTTCCTGTTCCTGTTCCTGTTCCTGTTCCTGATCCTGATCCTGATCCTGATCCTGATCCTGATCCTGATCCTGATCCTGATCCTGTTCCTGTTCCTGTTCCTGTTCGGTGTTTCGTGGAGTTCGTCGCGTTGGATGTTCACTTCACTGGATTCACCGTCACCTGTCTTCACCTTCACGCTGACCATCTAGTCCCTGCGCCACCAGCCCACCCGTGAATTGTGCCTTGTGTCTTTCTGACCCTCAATAAAAGAGTACTTGCATATTTGCTTCCGCTTCGTGAATTATGACAGAGACTCAACGATTTATAGATGTTTCATGATCATTGAACTCAGATTAAACTCATGTCAGAGTTGCGTTAATGCTGCACTTTCTGCTGCTTCTCCACTATCCTGTCAAAATAAAGGCAAACAACAGTTTAATAAATGACAAAAAGAAACAGGCAGCTTTCATTAACACACGCTATGTGCCAAGAATTAAAGAGGTTGTATAATGCCCTTTTCACAAGATGTACAATAAGTTTCTGATGTCCCCAGTGTGTGTGTGTGTGAAGATTTAGCTCAAAATACCCCCAGTGTTTCCGCTACATTCATTCTGCCGTGGTGGTCCGCCACACCAAAAATCATCCCGCCATGGCTGCAGCTTCTCAGTGAGGTCCGATATTGTGTTATTGTTAAGCCCCACTAAAGGCATAAACAACATTGTAAAGCACCATAAAGTTTTCTTGCACTATATTCCAAGTCTTCTAAAGTCATTTGATAGCATAATGTGAGGTAAAAATGAATATTTAAGTTGTTAAGTTAAAGTTAATGGAAACTCATCTCTCCTCAGTCATTCTCCATTCAGCATTCAAACAGTGCGTTGTGTTCGGTTATGACAGTAACACGTTGACACTCTCTCCAAGATCAATGTTCCCATTATTATACTTTATTTGTAGATAAAGGTCTATGGTTTGCATATAATGACTTTATCTTGCTGGAGTTTATTGCGCTTTCTAAATCATATTCCTTTCTCCCGGGTGTCTGTTAGATTACAGCACTGGAGTAGAGAGCACTATGAATTGTTCTTCATGCGCACCGTAACTGACATTTAAACCTGTATAAAAAAAATTAAATAAAAAAAAGGCTCAATAAACTGTTGCATAGATATAATACACTAAGCATCAAATATCTCTTCGCTTTGTGGTTTGAACTTTTCAATGCGAAGCGCTGCACACTGTGACTTCGCGTTGCTTCAAGTGCATCATTCTGCGCACGGGATGCGCATAATCACTTTGCCGCTCCAAATTGGAGCCTTTCATATTATAATACTTAGGGGAGGTTTAAACACCTGAGGCAAGGGGGCGTGGCCCATGGGAATATGGAAACACTGACCCCACAGATATTTTTATAGCATGTTAAAATTGCATGTCAAAATTGTGTTTTTGTGTCTGTCCCTTTAAATGTAAATGAGCTGTTGCTCCCAGCCCAGCTGGCGTAAAGTGACGTAATCACTTTACGTGATGTAATCACAGTGACGTGACGAAGTGACGAAGAAGTGACGTAATCACCATTCATCTAAAGCCCTAAAACTGGCCTCCAGTGAAGTAGGTTATATATGGAGAGAATTAATCCCCGGAATCAAAGACTATACATTTTATTCATCAAAACATAAATCATATTCACGCATAGATATGTTTCTTTTGCCGCAAGAATATATTCCCTTTGTAAATGTATGTACTTTGGATCAATCCTTATATCAGATCACGCACCAGTCTATCTTAATCTTTCCATAGGTCAAGGTTTATCTCAGCACAAACACTGGAGGTTTAATTCCTCATTACTCAATGACAATGATGCATGTAAAAATATTAAAGAATGGTTTAGATATTATAGAATTGATAATGCTGCCTCTAATGTTACACCAGCTGTTTTGTGGGATGCTGCAAAGGCAGTTATCAGAGGGAACCTAAAATCTTACACCTCTGCGAGAAAAAGGGCAACAAAGGAGCTCACAATGAGGCTAATGTCAGAACTCTCTAAATTTGAACAACTTCATAAACAGCATCCTTCAGAGGAAAACTCCAAAAAATTACATGAAATTAGAAATCAATTAAATATTTTTCAGACTGAACAAACTAAGAAATTGCTGTCTTTCACGAAGCAGAAGTATTTTGAATTTGGGAACAAACCTAGCAGATTATTAGCTCATCGACTGAAGAAGGAGTGTGTAGAACATACAATTAAAGTGATTCGTAACTCTAATGGCCAATTGACTTATGATGCAAAACTAATAAATCAAGCCTTCGTTGAATTTTTTAATAAGCTTTATCACTCTGAGAACCCCTCTGATTCAAATATACAACAATTTCTGGACTCTATATCTTTACCATCATTGGCGGAGGAGGATAAAGAGGTACAACAACCTATCAGGTCCTTGGCGTCAGGAAAAACTCCTGGATTAGATGGATTCCCTGTGGCATTTTGGCCTCAAATTGAACCCCTTTTTATGCCAATGGTGAATGATTTCTTTGAGAACGGGAACCTCCCTGAAACAATGAAGACTACCATTATAACTTTAATTCACAAGAAGGATAAAGATGCAACAGAATGTATGTCACATCGCCCAATCTCACTATTTCCAGTCGATTTAAAAATGATATCTAAACTTCTTGCCAGCAGGCTGGAAAAAATTCTTCCCTACCTTATTCATACAGATCAGACAGGTTTCGTAAAAGCTATGGTTCGGATAATATTCGTAGACTCTTAAATATAATTGATTACTCAAAATTGAATAATTGCAAACATTAATAGTATCCCTTGACGCCGAAAAGGCATTTGATAGGATAGAATGGAAATGCATAAAAAAAAAAAAAAAATCAATCTAAGTGATACATTTATTTTGTTGATCAAAAACTTGTACAATAATCCCTTAGCAAAGATCTGTACAAATAATTGTATGTCTGTCGCCAGGGTTGTCCTCTCTCCCCTTTACTGTTTAATCTAGCAATTGAACCCCTTGCTGAAGTTATAAGGAGTAGGGATGATGTCTCAGGGGTATGTATTACAAATGCATAATATATCTCTATATGCAGATGATATTTTATTATATTTAACTAAAGCCGACCAATCTATCCCTATAACACTCAGTATTATAAATGACTTTGGCAACATATCAGGCTACAAAATCTAACGCCTATCTATTATGCTCTTTAGTTACTGAAAATCTTCAAAATATATCACCCTTCACTTGCAGTCAGACTGGTTTTAAATATCTCGGCATGGCGATATCCCCTAACCTTGAGGATCTGTTTAGCAATAACTATCTTTCGTTATATAAAAAAAATAATGGAGGATTTAGAATATTGGTCTCTATTGCCCATCTCCCTTTTGGGAAGAATCAATGTGGTTAAAATGAATGTACTGCCACGCTATAACTATCTTTTTCAATCTCTACCATGCTATTTAAATAAATCATTTTTCAAAACTTTAAATAAGCAAATTAGTGCCTTTATCTGGAATATTCATCCACCAAGGATCGCTCTCAAAACCTTATGCAAATCAAAAGAAAATGGGGGCCTAGGGCTTCCAGACTTTCAATTATACTATTGGGCAGCACAAACAAAAAGTATTATAAGTTGGGTACACTTTCGAGAGAATGCATGGTGGAGTGATATTGAGAAACAGGCCGTTTACCCAGTATCATTAACATCACTACCCTATATTAATAACATAAAACAGGTAAATGGCTGTGTAACGACATTTGTGATTTATAATATAATGAAAGCCTGGTAGGAAATTAATAATTTTTGCAGTTTGCACTCAAAAATCTCTATATTGTCACCTTTGTCTTTTAACCCAGATCTACCACCTTCTATGGGATTGGGAAGGACATTATTCACAAAGTGGAAAGATCAGGGCATTGTTTCTTTTAAGTAAGGTATTAAAAGAGGGTACCCTTAAATCTTTTTCTGAAATAAAAAATTAATTTGACATTGATAATAAAGACTTCTACAAATACTTACAACTTAGACATTTGATAAACGATCTCCTAGCAAAGGGTCAAATCTCATCGGAACTATAGAAAACATTCTAGAGACCACGTCAATATTGAAGGGGAAAATATCTGAGATACAGTATATACAATTTTAAGAGCTCAAACTGACTCAACTTTAACTTCATTAAAAAGCGTATGGCAAAAAGATCTTGATTGTAATTTTGATGGGATATTATATACAAAAGTTGTTGTTTTTTCACTCTCTCGTAACAAAATAATTGAACAAAATTACAAATTTATACAAAGAATATATTTGACCCCTGTTCGCCTTTTTTCCAGATTTATTCTGGTGCATCTCCTTTGTGCAATAGATGCAAGACACATAGATGCAATACAACTTCTGTACATGAGTTCTCTGTGATGGCCCTGAGGAAAAAAATATTACAAGACTCCTTTAATATATCTTTATGGTGTGGACTTAAATGAGATATCAGACCCTGTTTTTATCAAAAGAGTAGGTCTGATTTCTTATGCATCTAAGAAATGTATTCAACTAAACTGGAAAAAAAGAATACCCTCCAACATTTGAATTATTTAAGCATATCATAAACGACACACTAAACATGGAATATTTAACATACAATTTAAATAACAAAACCCACATCTTCTTAGAGACCTGGAATATTTTTACAGACCTAATATAAACCCTTTGACCCATGTCTTTGTAATTCACTATCCGTTCTGTTGTATTCATATTGACCATTTATGTCCTGTTATTTTATCTCAGTTTTAATTTGTTATCACAAACTGGATTTGTTGATGTATATGTTTTCATATATGTATACTCTGATGCTGCTTAATGTAGAATATTTCCATTGTTTTGAAACTGACATACCCATTTTTTAATTCTCGCGACTCACCCGAGGGGTCGCTCGCAGTCTCACCACTCGAAACCCACAGCGTGAGGCCTTTATTTTACTCCCCCTACCCTTTAAGAAAAAAGGAAATGAAGGATAAACGTGGTGTGCAGAGGGGTAGGTGCCTGAAGTGTGAAGAATGCGAGGATTACGACCTGCCAGCACAGGGCAATGCCTGCAGCTACTGTGGATGCACACCAGTACACCACCTTCAAGTCCCAGAGACCGAGTTGGGTCAGAAATTTGAAAGTTGCCAGAAATTCGACCAGGTATTAATTGTCTACATTTGACATGGTTTATGTTCCTAGCGTTTCTGCTGTTGGTTTGAAGCTTTAAAATTATTTTTGCTAGGCAACGTGAAACCTTTGAGCTAGTCAGCTACATTCCAGCTTCATATCAGTGATGATACTTCAGCAACAGGTGGTGGCACAGTTAGCTATAGGGTTGCATTCTCAAAGAAAGCAACTCCAAAATCGTGTTGCTTTCATGTTGCCTAGTAAGTAGGCCTATCTCTATGCCTAGTAGACCTACACCAAATGTTCATTAAAAAGGGTCCTGCCAATGTATAATTTATACAGTGAAGTGTATATAGCGTTTTATTTTTATATTGTTCATACATTTCTTTCTTGAATGCTACTGTTAAATACATCTCCTGTAGCTGTAAAAAAATAAATAAAGCAGTGTATGTTGTGTATCTTTGTTCTTATTTTTAATAACAAAGATAAAATATAATGACAGAGATTTTTTATCTTCGCCCACTTTGGCCTAAATGTCTGCCATTCTTTTTTATTATATATTTTGTAACCAATATGTTTTGTTTTTAAAATAGGAAAATTATTTGGGCTGTCTTGCTCAGTCACTTGCAAAATAGTTAAACCATCATGAAAAAGAATCGTATAAAATCATGAATTGGGATTTTCCTGAAACTATCGTGCTGTGATGTTTTTGCCATATCGCCCAACCCTCTTCTTGTGCTACAACTGTTTGGAGACAAATACAACAAATTCCAAAATTCCTCATTTGGTTTCCTGTTGCAATGCTTGGATTACAGTATATAGAATGTAGAATTTAACAAGAAATGCTGTATTGCTGTTCCCCAAAAAGGCCTTTTCCTGATAAAAAATATGCACATTACAGAAAATTTCTTTTTTGTAATTAAGTTTTTTAATTACTTAATTATTTGCCAAAAATCACACTATGTTCTTTTTGCATGTTAAAAATTGCTGTAAACAATTGAGCTTTATCATCAATATGCATGAATGCTGATATTATATTAGGCTTCATTAGCTTATACTCTGTAGTTTATAAACAAAATATTTTAATTACAACATTAAAGTTAACATGACAGCGTTCTAGATGTTCTTCAACAAAGTCTGTGTTTTTCCTCGGCCGGCTTTTGTGTCTTTGGGGAAATTAATCTCAACATATACATTAACAAACATGTTGTGCTTTTCTTTCATAATGCATGACGTGTTCAAAGGAAAATCTACAGGTGAACATCCTCAATGGTTTGATGTACAGTAGATCTGATGTTTGATGTGTACATAGGCTGAAATTTCACAACACTGTATTTGTGTGTACAAAACATTCATTTGTTTACATATATGTACTGTTGTCAAATTGTCAAGGACAAATAGTGTTTTTCTCTGAAAATAAAGTGGATAAATGTGGGCTGTTGCTGAAACCAAAAATAAAAAACAAATGAAAGAATAATATCTGTTCTGAAACATTCACACGCAAAGTTAGAGGTCATGTGATCTGTAATTAGCTCTTTAGCTTTTCACTAGAACACATCCAAGTCCAAAACCCATCAAGAGCACAACCACATACAATGAGAAGAAACTCTTATTTCTTCAGAAATGTACTGTAAATGTAAATGTACTTTAATACTTATAATTTATCACCTGAAATAGCCCCATCCATACTTTGGGATGCAAAAAAAGCTACTTTGAGAGGAGACATTTCATCATACTCCTCTTATAAAAACAAAGAAAGAAATTCAATTACTAATGGTCTAAAGGAAGAACTGTTATTTAGAGAAGCGTTACACAAACAAAGATCAATCTGAAGAAAATTGGAACAAATTAGTTATAGCCAGAGCAAATTTGAACTTAGACCATTTAAATTATATTAAACAAAAAAAGATATATTTGAAACAAAAGATGCATGAATTTGGTAACAGACCAGGTAAACTATTGGCATACTATTTAAAAAAAGAAACAAGCTAAGAGAACTATAATGGCCATTAAAACTGAAAATGAAGTAACACACGATTCATTAGAAATTATTTTTTATAGTGGTTTATATAAATCAGAAAATATTTCAATTCCTGAGGCAACAGCTTTTTTAGACCATTTGGATTTACCTCAGGTTACTGCCTCAGATCAACAAACCATTAATAAAAACTTCTCTGAGGAAGTATAATTACTATAATTAAATAATTGCCAGCAAATAAATCACCAGGCCCAGATGGCTTTTCTGGAGAATTTTATAAGACTTTTTGGCCACAACTTAAATTAGTTTTTATGTTAATGGTTAACGACTTCTCAAGCCATAATACTCTTCCTGTATCTATATGAAAACAGCTAGAATTTCTGTTTTATTGAAAGAAGGTAAAGACCCTCAGAGCTGTGGCTCATATAGGCCTATAAGTTTGCTTAATTGTGACTACAAAATGAACATAAAACTGTTATCGAAGAGATTAGAAGCAGTTCTCCCTAAGTTAATAAAGTCAGATCAAACTGGATTCATTAAAGGTCATCACTCATCTGATAATACTATAATACATAATATCATACATTATCTAAATCAGAAAAAAACACCCTCATTATTAATATCCCTTGATGCTGAGAAGGTGTTTGATCGTTCAGAATGGGATTTTCTGTTTTTAGTACTAGACTAATTTAAATTAGGTTACAACTTAATTGAATGAATTAAAGCAATATATGACACTCCAAATGCAACTGTTTGCACTAATAATGTGGAATCTCCCCCAATGCATCTAGGAAGAGGTACCAGGCAAGGCTGCCCTCTTTCTCCATTATTATTTGTTATTGATTTAGAACCGTTTGCTGAGATGATTAGAATTAATCCTCTGATAAAGGGAGTGACCGCAGGCACAAAATGTCACAAAATCTCACTTTATGCTGATGATACTTTATCATTTGTTACTGAACCTATGTCAACTTTGCGTTATGTTTTGGCAGAGATTCAAAACTTCTCTAAGATTTCAGGGTATAAGGTTAATTTACTAAAATCAATTGCTTGCCCTCTTAATATTCCAAATGAAGAAAATGTTAAGGAAGAATGACCCATTTCTTGGTCAGTATATGGTTTTAAATATCTTGGAGTACAAGTGACACCCTCTTTGGATAAACTATTTAAGGAAAACTATAACCCATTGTTGGAGAAATGCAAAAAGAAACTCCAGACTTGGTCTGCTCTCCCACTGTCTCTTGTTGGGAAAATTAATGTTATTAAAATGAGTACACTCCCTAAGTTTATTTATGCTTTTAATATGTTACTATGTTATATTTATTTTTCTTTTTTTAAGCTAATCAATATATGTCTAATAAAATGTATGGAACAACAAGACCCCACGAATTAAGCTGTCCACTTTAACAAAGTCATGTCTAAAAGAGGGGTTAGGACTTCCAAATTTTCTATGGTACTACTGGACCTGTCAAGTTAGAAATATCATAAGTTGGAAGTTGGAAAAGAGTTCTCTTTGGGTAGCATTGGAATCACTATCATGCTATCCCTTGGAGATCACAACAACACATTGGGCACTATCTTGCACCCAGCGCAATTGACTTTGTACACCGACGCATGTATCATTCCTATTTTGCACCCGCGCAAAGCGCGCTTTTCCCCCCACAGAAGCACGTCGCTAAACTAGGGAATGAACTTGCGCTCCCTGGGCGGTTCAGCGCAAAAAAGGAGGCGTGTTCCGGCGCAAACGTTCCTTCATGCTATTTTGATGGTTTAGAAAACAATTGCGCCACTAACCAGGAAAAAATTGTTTAAAGTCAGTGGCGCGTTGCGCATGTTATTCATACAGTATGCTATTTTAAGGGCGCATGCTTGGCCATAATCAATGTAGCGTGTGCACAACGCACATACACTTTGATTCTCTCATCTACACAGAAGCAGCAGTTTTCATTTTTGCAAATCATACATTATTACGATAGATAGATAGATAGATAGATAGATAGATAGATAGATAGATAGACAATTTATTATAAAAGCATACATCTAGCTTACACATTTACCCAAATTATCATACGCCTGTTTAACCGAAGTTAATTTGGGTGGGTTTCTCCATTTCAATGTAACTTCTCTCTTTTACGGCCGTGATGAGAACGTCGGTCTCCTCGGCTGTGAACCGCTCCTGGCGCGCGTCTGGCAAATCCGCCGTTATAATAGCAATCCGCCATGGAAAAAGCGCATCTGCTCTGAAAGGGAATGTGAGATGACGCTCTGATTGGTTTATTTTACTTTACGCCCAAACCACACCTATGAATAATGAAGCTACTTCAGACCAACCCATTTTAGATTTGCGCCTGGCGCAAGAGTCATTTATCCCGCTGGGAAAATAGCAACAGCGCCCGAGACCCGCCCACAAAGTTACTTGCGCTTTGCGCTTGACACTTGCGTTTCAGATCATTAAAATAGGGCCCTACATGTTAATAAATTGCAGTCCCTGATGAGTGTAGAGGGGTTGCCCCCCTTACTAGCCACACTGAAAGCTTGGCAGGACTGTAATAGATATATGTGTACAGAAGGTCGTATAAGTAAAAACTCTCCTATTGCATTTAACCCTGACTTTCTAGCACTTTCCCAAACTGACTTTCGAAACTGGTCACTTCATGGTCTGAAAACGTTTTCGGACATGTTTGATGAAGATTCTGAGTTTGATGAAGATTCTATGAAGATACTTTTTTAAATACTTGCAGATTCGTCACATCATTGTATCTTTATATAAAAAGGGACAATTTATTATCTCTGCTACTTCGGTTAAGGGGAAGATATCTCACTTGTATAAAATTTTGTCTGAAAGCTCCCAGAATTCTTTTTCTTCTTTGAAAACAAACTGGGAATTAGAGCTTAAAAGGAAGTTCAGTGAAAAAGAATGGTTCATTTTGTGCACTGAATTGACCTCACCTTTGACTACAAATATTAATGTTAAAGAAACTAATTATACATTTCTGTATAAATATTATATAACTCCAGTGAAACTTAATAAATTTGATGCTAAAAATTCTCCTATGTGTAGAAAATGTGGAACTGAATTAGGAACATTTATACATTTATTTTGGTATTGTAAAGCTGTTTACTCTTTTTGGGAGAAGATTCATAAAGTAATTCAAGATATTTGTAACTGTACTTTTGAGCTATGCCCTATGTTATATCTGTTGCATTATGATGTGGAAAATAAGTTTCCCTATACAAAAAGATGTGTGTTTACAATGTTTTCTTTTTTCGATAAAAAATGTATACTCACTACATGGATTTCCCAGTCAGGACCCACTTTGGGTCAATGGCTGGAGCAGATAATAGACTTGTTACCCATTGAAGAATTAACAAGTAAACGGCATTTAAGACTGCAAGATTTCCAATCCACATGGTCCATAGTACTGAATCATATAGAGACTATACAATTGATAAACCCACATTGAATAAGGGTTAACCCACAGACTGGTAGTGTAGATTTTATTTCTGTATTTATTTATTCATTTTTTCCCCCCTCTCTTTATGTCTTGTCGATATATTTAGCAGTATTGTTTTTACTGTTTGGTGTGTTGTTTTTGGGTTGTGTGTGTAATATGTGCTAAATTGTGAATAAAACAATTAAATAAAATAAAATAAAAAACACACAGAAATGTACTGTGAATGCTTGGATGCCTCTATCTGAAATCCAGATCTCAACCTGACTGAGCTTCTACTAGAACGCCACTGAAAATAAATAATATTTTTAAAGATGGAAACCTCCTCTTTTTACTTTTCTTTTTTTTTTATTGGGTGGTGTAATATTAGGGTATATATATATATATATATATATATATATATATATATATATATATATATATATATATATATATACACACACACACACACACAAACACACAAACAAGGACTAATGACTAACACCTGTGTAAAAATCAAACAATGAAAACATAACACATGAAACAAGGAGGCACATAATAGGATCACATAAGGGCAAGGGAATAACACGACAAACCAAGAAACAAGAAATAAAAAGTGATGATAAAATTAAAAAGCAATGGCTGACTGTGGAGCATTGGGGGGCCTGGGCCGTGGAGAAGTGGCAGACTGTGGAGCACTGGGGGGCCTGGGCCGTGGAGCAGTGGCAGACTGTGGAGCATTGGGGGGCCTGGGCCATGGAGCAATGGCAGACTGTGGTGCATTGGGGGGCCTTGGCCATGGAGCAATGGCAGACTGTGGTGCATTGGGTGAAATGGGCCATGGAGCAATGGCAGACTGTGGAGCATTGGGGGGGCCTGGGCCGTGGAGCAATGCCAGATTGTGGAGCATTGGAGGGGGCCTGGGCCGTGGAGCGAAGGCAGATTGTGGAGCATTGGGGGGCCTGGACCATGGAGCAATGGCAGGTTGTGGAGCATTGGGGAGCCTGGGCCGGGGAGCAATGTCAGATTGTGGAGCATTGGGGGGGCCTGGGCCGTGGAGCAATGGCAGATTGTGGAGCATTGGGGGGCCAGGACGTGGAGCAATGGCAGACTGTGGTGCATTGGGGGGGCCTGGGCCGTGAAGCAATGGCAGATTTTGGAGCATTGGGGGGCCTGGGCCGTGGAGCAAAGGCAGATTGTGGAGCATTGGGGGGCCTGGACCGTGGAGCAATGGCAGATTGTGGAGCATTGGGGAGCCTGGGGCGTGGAGCAATGGCAGACTGTGGAGCATTGGGGGGGCCGGGACCGTGGAGCAATGGCAGGCTGTGGAGCAGATTGGGGAGCCTGAGCCGTGGAGCAATGGCAGACTGTGGAGCATTGGGGGGGCCTAGACTGTGAAGCAATGGCAGACTGTGGAGCATTGGGGGGGCCTGGACCGTGGAGCAATGGCAGACTGTGGAGCATTCGGGGGCCTAGGCAGTGGAGCAATGGCAGACTATGGAGCATTGGGGGGCCTAGACCGTGGAGCAATAGCAAACTGTGGAGAATTGGGGGGCCTGGGCCGTGGAGCAGTGGCAGACTGTGGTGCATTTGGGGGCCTGGAACGTGAAGCAATGGCAGACTGTGGTGCATTTGGGGGCCTGGGCCGTGGAGCAGTGGCAGACTGTGGTGCATTTGGGGGCCAGGACGTGGAGCAATGGCAGACTGTGGTGCATTGGGGGGCCTGGACCGTGGAGCAATGGAAGATTGTGGTGCATTGGGGAGCCAGGACGTGGAGCAAAGGCAGACTGTGGTGCATTGGGTGGCCTGGGCCGTGTAGCAATGGCAGACTGTGGTGCATTGGAGGGCCAGGACAATGGAGCAATGGCAGACTGTGGGGCATTGGGGGGCCTGGGCCGTGGAGCAATGGCAGATTGGGGAGCATTGGGGAGCCTGGGCCGTGGAACAATGGCAGACTGTGGAGCATTGGGGGGGGGGCCTGGACCGTGAAGCAATGGCAGACTGTGGTGCATTGGGGGGCCTGGGCCGTGGAGCAATGGCAGATTGTGGAGCATTGGGGGGCCTGGGCCGTGGAGCAAAGGCAGATTGTGGAGCATTGGGGGGCCTGGACCGTGGAGCAATGGCAGATTGTGGAGCATTGGGGGGGCCTGGGCCGTGGAGCAATGGCAGATTGTGGAGCATTGGGGGGGCCTGGGCCGTGGAGCGATGGCAGATTGTGAAGCATTGGGGGGGCCAGGACGTGGAGCAATGGCAGACTGCGGTGCATTGGGGGGGCCTGGGCCGTGGAGCGATGGCAGATTGTGGAGCATTGGGGGGCCTGGGCCGTGGAGCGAAGGCAGATTGTGGAGCATTGGGGGGCCTGGAACGTGGAGCAATGGCAGATTGTGGAGCATTGGGGAGCCTGGGCCGGGGAGCGATGGCAGATTGTGGAGCATTGGGGGGCCAGGACGTGGAGCAATGGCAGACTGTGGTGCATGGGGGGGGGGCCTGGGCCTTGAAGCAATGGCAGATTTTGGAGCATTGTGGGGCCTGGGCCGTGGAGCAAAGGCAGATTGTGGAGCATTGGGGGGCCTGGACCATGGAGCAATGGCAGACTGTGGAGCATTCGGGGGCCTAGGCAGTGGAGCAATGGCAGACTATGGAGCATTGGGGGGCATAGACCGTGGAGCAATAGCAAACTGTGGGGCCTAGGCCGTGGAGCAGTGGCAGACTGTGGTGCATTTGGGGGCCTGGAACGTGAAGCAATGGCAGACTGTGGTGCATTTGGGGGCCTGGGCCGTGGAGCAGTGGCAGACTGTGGTGCATTTGGGGGCCTTGGCCATGGAGCAATGGCAGACTGTGGTGCATTGGGTGACCTGGGCCATGGAGCAATGGCAGACTGTGGAGCATTGGGGGGGCCTGGGCCGTGGAGCAATGGCAGATTGTGGAGCATTGGGGGGGCCTGGGCCGTGGAGCGATGGCAGATTGTGAAGCATTGGGGGGGCCAGGACGTGGAGCAATGGCAGACTGCGGTGCATTGGGGGGGCCTGGGCCGTGGAGCGATGGCAGATTGTGGAGCATTGGGGGGCCTGGGCCGTGGAGCGAAGGCAGATTGTGGAGCATTGGGGGGCCTGGAACGTGGAGCAATGGCAGATTGTGGAGCATTGGGGAGCCTGGGCCGGGGAGCGATGGCAGATTGTGGAGCATTGGGGGGCCAGGACGTGGAGCAATGGCAGACTGTGGTGCATGGGGGGGGGGGCCTGGGCCTTGAAGCAATGGCAGATTTTGGAGCATTGTGGGGCCTGGGCCGTGGAGCAAAGGCAGATTGTGGAGCATTGGGGGGCCTGGACCATGGAGCAATGGCAGACTGTGGAGCATTCGGGGGCCTAGGCAGTGGAGCAATGGCAGACTATGGAGCATTGGGGGGCATAGACCGTGGAGCAATAGCAAACTGTGGGGCCTAGGCCGTGGAGCAGTGGCAGACTGTGGTGCATTTGGGGGCCTGGAACGTGAAGCAATGGCAGACTGTGGTGCATTTGGGGGCCTGGGCCGTGGAGCAGTGGCAGACTGTGGTGCATTTGGGGGCCTTGGCCATGGAGCAATGGCAGACTGTGGTGCATTGGGTGACCTGGGCCATGGAGCAATGGCAGACTGTGGAGCATTGGGGGGGCCTGGGCCGTGGAGCAGTGGCAGACTGTGGTGCATTTGGGGGCCTTGGCCATGGAGCAATGGCAGACTGTGGTGCATTGGGTGACCTGGGCCATGGAGCAATGGCAGACTGTGGAGTATTGGGGGGGCCTGGGCCGTGGAGCAATGCCAGATTGTGGAGCATTGGAGGGGGCCTGGGCCGTGGAGCGAAGGCAGATTGTGGAGCATTGGGGGGCCTGGACCATGGAGCAATGGCAGGTTGTGGAGCATTGGGGAGCCTGGGCCGTGGAGCAATGGCAGATTGTGGAGCATTGGGGGGGCCTGGGCCGTGGAGCAATGGCAGATTGTGGAGCATTGGGGGGCCAGGACGTGGAGCAATGGCAGACTGTGGTGCATTGGGGGGGTCTAGACTGTGAAGCAATGGTAGACTGTGGAGCATTGGGGGGGCCTGGGCCGTGGAGCAATGGCAGATTGTGGAGCATTGGGGGGCCAGGACGTGGAGCAATGGCAGACTGTGGTGCATTGGGGGGGCCTAGACTGTGAAGCAATGGTAGACTGTGGAGCATGGGGGGGCCTGGACCGTGGAGCAATGGCAGACTGTGGAGCATTCGGGGGCCTAGGCAGTGGAGCAATAGCAGACTATGGAGCATTGGGGGGCCTAGACCGTGGAGCAATAGCAGACTGTGCAGCATTGGGGGGTCAGGGCCGTGGAGCAATGGCAGACTGTGGAGCATTGGGGGGCCTGGGCCGTGGAGCAATGGCAGACTGTGGAGCATTGGGGGGCCTGGGCCGTGGAGCAATGGCAGGCCAAGGCAGGCAGAGTTTACACAGTGGACACCGCCGCCTCGTCTCTGTAGCGGTCGTCTCTAGGGGAGCTGCAGCAGTCGTCAGCTTAGTTGAATTCACACTGAATTTCCGCTGGAGCTTGGTTACTACTTGTAAGCTAGATTTTTTAGTGCAAATAGCCAGGCTGTATGAGTCTGACAAATTAAATTTAAACTTAAAATAAACGGAAGATTTTCAAGGCTGTTTTGACCTTGGAAGAGCAATGGTGTGTGTAGTGTAAATAGCCTTTGCCAAAAGGACAGGTGTAAACAGAGACTTATTTAATTTCATCTGTTGTAATCTGCCGGTCATATGAACATGAATCTTGTAGCCAGACATCTAGAGCTTCATAGTGGACATTTACATAAAGACACAGAGGAGGAGTCTGAGAATCTGACAGATATATAAAGAGTGTTTGTGTCAGACTGAACAACACAAACGGTGAGTTACTGTTTTATTCTTCATTCACCTCAGAGAACATTCAGACATTTATACAGTTTTCAGAATATAATCAAAATGTGAAAATTCTGTATGAAAATGTTTCTGTCATTTTCGTCTAGATAAATCAGACCTCTGCTGTGATCTACTGAGGAGAGACTGAGAAGATGGCAGTAAGTTAATCAACAACTCTACATTTCAGTGTGTTTTCATGTTCATCTCTTTCTCTCCGTCTCGTGTAGTTGATGGTGTTCTTGGCGGTTATTCTCTCTGTTGTTCTGGTGAGCGGGTGCAGTCAGGATGGAGACATGCTGGCCGACTGTTCTGACCTTTATAAAGCAGGACAAAAGCTCAGTGGGATTTACACCATCTATCCAGCAGGAGACGTTCCTGTCTGGGTTTACTGTCACATGGTCTCAGATGGGAAAGATGAAGACAATGGAGGATGGACGGTACGAATGTGACTTTAGATCATCAAACACACATCAGGACATACATTATGAATCATATATTCTACATAAACCCATCACAGGTGTTTCAGAGGAGAATGGACGGCAGTGTGAATTTCTATCGGCCGTGGAAAGAGTACAAGAGAGGATTCGGGAATGTGGAGAGCGAATACTGGCTGGGTAAGATCCCACAGCATGTGTCCGTTTGTGTGGATGATCATGTGTTTGGTTGAACATGTTCTTCGTGTGTGTGTGTGTGTGTGTGTGTGTGTGTGTGTGTGTGTGTGTGTGTGTGTGTGTGTGTGTGTGTGTGTGTGTGTGTGTGTGTGTGTGTGTGTGTGTGAACAGGGCTGGAGAACATGTATCAGCTGACACGTAACAGAAAGTACATGCTGAGAGTGGATCTGGAGGACTTTGAAGGAAGGAAGGGTTTTGCTCTGTACTCGTCCTTCTCTGTGGATTGTGAAACTGACGGGTATAAACTGGATGTTTCAGGGTTCAAGGATGGAGGAGCAGGTAGGACACTTTCATTCACATACATTTGAAAAAAATTAAATCACACTCATTTGAGTAAATGTGCACCTGATATCATCAATGATGTTCCTCCTCTCTGCAGGCGACTCTCTGACCTTCCATAATGGACAGAAGTTCACCACCTTTGACAAAGACCAAGACACCTATGAAAATAACTGTGCCAAACTGTATCTTGGGGCATTTTGGTACGCAACCTGTCACCAAGCAAACCCCAACGGTGTGTATTTATGGGGAGAAGATCCCACCATTTTTGCCATTGGAGATGTTTGGTACACCTGGAAGAATTACGCTGTCAGTATGAAAACCATCAGGATGAAGATCAGACGTGTGTCTTAGACATTTGAAGAAACATTACAGTGTTTCTCAGAAAGAAAATACATTAAGGTTAAAGGGTTTCCTTGTCTCCGTTAACTGTGTAGCTTAGTAAATCATGTAAAAATATTGTACTGAATATTGTCTGATGATTTGTGCACTCGCATCAATTATTTTCTTCTTTGTTTTGGGTCACTTCTTTAAATTTAAACTGAAACGAATCAACAATAAACTTCAATAAACTCATGCAACAAACACGTGTCAATGTAGATTTGTTTATAATACAGTATGTGTTTGATTGTGTGTGTGTGTGTGTGTATTGCAGCTGCACGATTTAGCAATTTAGGTTGCTTATTTAGAAACCACGCAATAATGCACAAGGATATGGACAGTGCTTAGTTTGTAAATGAATAATTGTCAGATCCAAAACAACAATTCAAAGGCTATGATCGTCACTGTCTATACAATTTAAGTTTTCCCGGAACATACAATAGTAACGAAATGGTGTTGGCACAACTTAAAAGAGCATCATTCACAAGTTTCAGCACGGCCCTAACTGAAGCCTAGTGTATTAGTCTGTCACATTTATAGCTACAGACTTTACTTGCGGACATGAAAAATGAAAGTTTACTTAAAAAAAAAAAAAAACTTTTAGCCAATATTAACATATTTCTATTAGAATTCGTCAGGTATATACATTCTCTCCAAAATTTCTGCTGCTTACTACGTGCAAAACAATAAGCAGTAAACACCAACCAATGAGAGTGATTTTAAACTTGATTGGTAAAAAATATATATGTTGAGGGCCAATAGCAAAACATAACCTCCAAATACATCTGCATAAACCCGCGCTCACTCTGCCTCTCTCACATGCACACACTGTCACCAAGTAATGGACTAGTTAATGCCGGATCATTTAAAAAGAAATACCGTAATGCAAAAATCCAAAATCTGACATTTTCCAGAACAGGATCTGGCTCAAATTAAGCACTGGATATGGAGTAAAAGAATGTTTACTTATCTTAGATGTTGAATTTCATAGGAATTCTGAAAGTGTGCAGCAAACTCTTTCTGAAAGCAAACCTCAAACTGTTACAGCAATCACTGGCCAATAATTTGAATGCTGAGCAGCGAGCTCATTGGCTGCTGATGCAACAGAAACCAATCAGCAGTGCCATGTAGAGCACAATGTGATTGCTAGCAGATTGAGTTAAGGACCTATAAGCTTGTTCCATCAGAAGCTTCATGACAGAACATTATATATACTTGAAAGACAAACAGAATCTCAGATACTTTGATCTCCTGAGATATGAACACCACAAACACATACTGCCATTTGTCTCCACACCCCACAGAGTTAAGTTGCGGGAAAGCTTCTTTCCCTCCTGTCCTTCCTTCATATTTGTTCCTTCTCCCCCACTTCCTTGCCTTTACACATCCTTCTCTTCACTCAGTTCATTTAGAAAGTTTATATAAAATGTATAATGTTCTATGTCAATGCAAGTGAATTAACAGTCATGTTTTAAAATGTCTCAGTGCGACTGGTACAATGGTCTCGTCTCCACAGAAGTAAACCAAAAGGTAATAAGGGTTAAGAGTTTAGAGAGACGTTACAGATTTGCGCAAAACGTTTGCAATATTTTCTAAATGTCAATAAAAAAAATATTTAGAAATGACGGTGTTTCCATTAACTGATTTTATGCGATGTTATCCATTAACCGATGTGAAAATATATAAAAGCTAAATAGAAATGTGTTCACAAAATAAAAACTAAACTACATTACTATACTATAAAACTATACATTTTTGATGTCAGTGTTTATTGAACATCTCCCTCTAGTGGCGCACGTCATCATCACATTCTCAAGTAACGCAACAAGCGTGTTAAAGGGACAGTTCACCTAAAATTAACATTCTATCATCATGATGTCGTTCCAGGTGTGAATGACTTTGTGTTCCACAGGTGTTATTTCTGTGGAACATAACATAAGATACTTTGACATCGGAATCATTAATATCTATTGCAGTCACTGTTTAAAGTTAAAGAATAAATAACACACTTGTTGGCCGCGTCGTTTCTTGAGATTTGCCCTGATAAAACAGTCATTCTAACACATTCCTATGCAGACAAAATGATTTTCAATGCTGGAGATTATTAAAGATTTTCGAAGTCATTCTGACTTGCATGATTTATTCTTTTCACAGTTAAGGGAGAAAGCATAAATATTCTGATTTTCCATGTACGGTTAACAATATCAGACATTTGCACCTGGAAACACTGATGTTTCTAAGACACATGTTTGATCTTCATGCTGATGGATTTCATATTGACAGAGTAACTGTTCTTCCAGGTGTACCAAAAAATTCCAATGGCGTTATGAGTATCATCATTTTCCCACAGATACACAGCGTTGGGGTTTGTATAGGTACAGTCTTTATGCCAAAATGCCCCGAGACGTATTTTGGCACAGTTCTTTTCATAGACATCTTGATCTTTGTCAAAGGTTGAGAACTTCTGATTATTATTGTAGGTCAAAGAGTCGCCTGCACAGAGGAAGAGCATCATTAACAGGATTAACAATATATAAAAGAGTTCAGTTTCTACTTAGTCAGATAGGTTTCACAATAAACAAGGGTTTTTGTATGCTATCAGAACAACATGTCCGACATCTCACACTACCTTCTAAAAGTGGAATTATTCTACACTGTAAATAAAATAGGTGTATAAAGAAAATAAATGCATGGCAGCACAGTGTGCCAAACGTGTATCATTAATGGAAATGATTTAAATAAAATAATTTAGACTGCAACAGGAAAAAAACAAGCTGACCATAAACTACAATAACACTCTTATTGAGAATTAACAGAGGTTTAGATGTTGATGATTTATTGCTTCGTTTAACATTACCATTATGGTGATCAGTTTTAGGTTTAGATTTTACTCTTGACCCTTGACTTTTTAACATTAGCTTTTCTTTCGTTGTTGTAACCGTATGTTTTACAAAGAATATTAACTCAATGAGGATGAATGAAAGTGTCCTACCTGCTCCTCCATCAGTGAATCCTGAAACTTGTAGTTTATATCCAGCACATTCACAACCCACAGAGAAGGACGAGTACAGAGCAAAACCCTTCCTTCCTTCAAAGTCCTCCAGATCCACTCTCAGCATGTACTTTCTGTTACGTGTCAGCTGGTACATGTTCTCCAGCCCTGTTCACACACACACACACACACACACACACACACACACACACACACACACACACACACACACACACACACACACACACGAAGAACATGTTCAACCAAACACATGATCATCCACACAAACGGACACACGCTGTGAGATCTTACCCAGCCAGTATTCGCTCTCCACATTCCCGAATCCTCTCTTGTACTCTTTCCACGGCCGATAGAAATTCACACTGCCGTCCATTCTCCTCTGAAACACCTGTGATGGGTTTATATAGAATATATGATTCATAATGTATGTTCTGATGTGTGTTTGATGATCTAAAGTCACATTCGTACCGTCCATCCTCCGTTGTCTTCATCTTTCCCATCTGAGACCATGTGACAGTAAACCCAGACAGGAACGTCTCCTGCTGGATAGATGGTGTAAATCCCACTGACTGTTTCTCCTGAGTTGTAGACGTCAGAACAGTCGAATGACATGAATTTACAGTCACTGCTCAATACAACAGGGAGAAGAACCGCCAAAAAAAGCATCATCTACAAGAGAGAGGGGGAAAGAGTTAAGCAAACATGTTTGTAGATTTAAAAATCATGCTTTCCCCATTATTGTTGAATCACGGAAGCTACACCAGTTACTTTTGCCAAGAGATTTCTATTTATTATGTATCAAGGCTACATGAGAGGAGGTCTTCATTCCAGATTTCTCTGTTCCCCATTTCTCTATCCTCTCACCCCATCATCTCTATGTTTCTCTGAGGTGGTACAGTAAGATTGAGCTTATATACATCACAGAGAGCCTTACACTTCCTTGTAAGGTAGAAAAACATGTTGCTTATGTTTAAAAATGGATACCTCATGCGTTCACATGGTACAATCCACTATTCCTCTGTGTATACATTAGTGGTACATTTGCATCAGTTGAAACGTGCCTTTCCTTGTAAAGATCATACCAACTGTACACATCTGAATTATCATCATCAGTGAACATCTCTGCTCAGTGAACGTTGCATACCTCTAAGCAAAATATATAACTCATCCCAGATCTCTCATCAGCACACATGTACAACATACTCTGACTTGACAAATACATTATGAAATTATTCCGAAAATGAATAAAGAAAAATAATAATAAAAAATAACATTAAACAGTATTTTTTTGTCCTCAATGTTCCACAATTTATAATGATGAAATCAAAGTGAAATTATTAAATATAAATCGGGACTTTAGATTAATTGATAGAATAAAAGAAGCAGATTAACTTACTTCCATCTTCTGAATCTCTACTCAGTAGTTCACAGATATAGATTTGTTTAATCTAGAAAGAAATATAAATTTATTATGTTTTTCCCCCAATTTTTTTTATACATGTCTGAATGTTCTGTGAGGTAAATGAAGAATAAAACAGTGACTCACCGTTTGTGTTGTTCAGTCTGACACAAACACTCTTTATATATCTGTCAGATTCTCAGACTCCTCCTCTGTGTCTTTATGTAAATGTCCACTATGAAGCTCTAGATCAAGGGTCTAAAACACGTCACCCGTGGCCTGATTGGAGGTAGCTCGCCAAGACGTACTGTTAATCTAATCAGAGTGAGCTAATATGTTTTCCACCCCCTCCAATGTAAAGTTTGACATATCGGCCGTGTGGTTATTATTTTTTATTTATTTATGAACATGCAAATGTAATTACAATATAACAGAAAACAAAACAAATCGGGACGTTAAAGTTTCAATCAAGATGGATTAAGCAAAGTTAGTAGGAGTCTCACGGAGGCACAGTATGCAGCGTAGGTTTCGTTCTGTGTGAAAACATGACGGAAGGCAGATTGCTAAGAGAATTTTTTTTTAAAGAATGTATGAATTAATTAATTATTTGAATGTGTCTTGTTACAGTGTGTTTGGCAGATAGAATACTATTATTTAGCTTAAATCAAGCTTTTTTTTGTGTGTGTCTATACCAAATGTGCACTCTAAACAAAAATGGTGCTAAATAGCACTAAAAGTGGTTTATTGGTTTGTAATCATAGGGGAACCACTTTAAGTGCCATATAGCACCTATCTTTAAAGGTGCTATCCAGCACCTTTGTCAAATGATGCTATGTAGAACCATAAGAGGTGCCATATAGCACCTTGGTTGTTTATAATTGCTTCAACAAAAATGGTGCTCATCAGTACCCAACAGTGGTTCTTTGGCTCGTAATAATAGGGGAACCTCTTTTTGAACTATATGGCACTTAATTTTCTTTGAGGAATGCGGCGCTCGCGCTCGCTCACGTGCACCTGACATGCACAGTGCACACTAATCGGCGCGTACGTTTTTATTTAATTATATATTTATTTATTATGATGTTTGTTTGTTTTTTTACTTTCAAAATGACAGAATTCAACAACAAGTTCTTGACACATTTTCAAATTGTGTAAGTATAAATTTAAACACGTTTTTAAACATAACTTCTCTCGTCACTCATTTGTTTAGCCTAATTATTTGACTAGGCCTACACAAATAACAAAAAGCAGTTAATATATGAATATAGCTTTTTATTGAAGTTTGTGACATACTTCACATCCACACACATTTTTTCTGTGGTCAAAAAGTCTTGTGTGGGGGCCCTAGAATATATATAGGCGGGACTTGTATTCAGGAAAATCACTATATTTTAATGTCGTTTTTCTAATCCTATCACCAACTAAACTAAGAGACTAAGAGAGCCTTTAAATAACTGTAGGTGCTTAACAGGTTTTTTGTATGGTAATGGTGCCATATAGCACCTTAACCACCCCAAAGAACTGCTAAAGAACCGCTGAAGAACCAAACTGGGCTTAACAGGTTTTTTAAATGGTTCTTTTTAGTGTGTGTCTATACCATGTGCAGACTCAAGGCTGAGGTGCATCTATACTATTAGGGCTGTAACTAACAATTATTTTTGAGGATTGATTAATCTATCAGTTATTTTTTATGATTAGTTGATTAATCTATGGATTATTTTTAGGATGTATCTATTTATTGTTTTGTGATCAATCAATTCAATATTTTAGTTAACCTTCTAATAAATAATAATCATAACTTTTGCCATTAATCTTTCAACATTTTATTAAAAAAAATGTCTCATTAAATACTTTACAAATTATAAAGCTTAACAAAATAGTGGCAAGAATTAACAGACATCTATCAGTAATACAAATGTCCATGATGGCTGCATTCACAGTCACTGTTTGGGATCGACATCATTTGCTTACAGGCCTGAGTCTTGAAATGTGTTGTTCATTCGGCAGAAGAAAGTGTCTTAAAGTTTCAAATGAATGAACAGCTGAAGTCACAAACTCATTCAGGTATCCATAGCGTCAATATAAAAGATTTATAAAGTTTTATCATATATGACAGCTTATTAATCATTGAAAACCTAAAGCTAAAATAGGTGATCTTCACATATTTTGTGTTTTTTGACTGTACAATTCTAAAACAATGTGCTATCTTCAATGTGCTTTCAAAGTGAAAGTCTTTATTTTTTCCCCAGAAAAAATTGGCTATAAATGTAATTACTATGTGGTGAGTTTGTGAATAGAATTTAAATAGACAAATAATGAATAGATTTTAATTTTAATTAAAAACACGAACGAAATAATCTAACACTTCAATGCTGAAAAAGTCCTTTTTGTGGCACTAGTATGGAAGTAAAATAATGCCAAATGTTTTTGAAATAAAAAAGCCTGTTGAATTTCACTACTTGCAAAAATGCATTGCATTAACCATGCTTGCATTTTAATGCATTATATGTTTAGGGCTTGCATTTTTATGGGCTGAAACTCAACATGGTTGAATATTTAAGATGTGAATATTTCAGTTCAAAACATTTCAAATACATTTTCATTGATAGAAATTCAATAATTCATATTCACTTTTCATAGTTCACTTCCCAAATTTTCAAACTGTTTAAAAAACCTATAATATTCAACAGGCAATTTTCGGTCCATTTTATTTCGCTTTACAAATTTGCTTCCACAAATTCAGTGGTTCAAATTCGACAGTAAATTCAGTGGTTTAAATGAAAAAGCAGTAGATTACCGAGCATACTCTCCATCTGCTGTAGTCGACCTTGCCAGCAGGTGGTGCAAGCGCGACGCGTGTTGTTGACGAAGACCAGAGCAACAGTTAGAGCAAGCCATTCATTCATAAAAACTGATTTATAGAAATGTAAGTGTATTTGTGATTATTTTGAGGGCTGTTTTTATGTTTAATTCAGTGTCTTCATGGTCCCTGTGTAGCCTACATGCATCTTTCTCTACCGTGAACGAGATTATAATGTTATTCCCCCGATGCTGATCAAATGTTCCATTTGAGGTAGACATATATTTCTCTTGGTTGTTTAGTTGCCTTAACTCTATATCGCGGCGATGTGCTGCAGTACTATGGTTTCCCTCAATACTTAAGGATTGCTGGACATATAAAACACTTAACATAGCTTAATGGACTAATACAGTGATATAAAAGACCAAACTCACACCTTATTGAGAAGGCTGTACTATATGGCTATAGGCAAACATCCCGTTCTCCACAAAAGTTGCTGTAGTGCAAACGGTTGAAGAGTAACACGAATACAGCTTTAGACGTGTCTGCGACGACACACCCAGTTTAAAAGAGATAAATTAAAGAGTCCAATCAAGACGCGATTTCATCCATCAAATAATCTATACAACCAACAACTAAAAGCTTCGCAACTGAGTGCATAGAGTATGTTTGAGCTACGCATCTCACAGTTTGCATTTACTGCAGCTCCAGTGAATCTGCAGATGAGCGCAAATCATTTCTCTGTCTCTGTGAGCAAACTAAACCCATCATGATTTTCCAATTCAGTGTGGCTCTCACATCATATGACATGCCAGACAAAGAGTTTTCCAGTGCGGTTCCATTCATTAAGTGCGGATGTGTCGAGAATGTGAGTTCTGAAATGTGTGGGCATCAGTTTGGTTAGATTATGCGGTTGTCATGCTTTAAAAAAAACTAAATGCTGTATGAATGTAACCATTTTGAGTGGCATTGCCATTAGGGTTGGTTACCAAAACAGGGCACCGATATGGAACCGGTACCCAAGTAACCATTATGCAACCGGACCGAATCGAAACGCAGATTTCGGTACCTCATCTCGGTGCCACTTAAATGCCTCAGCTGATGGTTGAAATATTTGCCCTCTGGTTCTCCGAAACGGACGCAAGCATCATCACTGCATGTGATTGCTAGTTAACTTTGACGCGTACGATCATTCACACTGGTGTGATTAGAACGTTCAGATCGCGTGATCATCAACTTCTAAATTCAAATCTGCGTTCGCGCGTTGGCTGGCGCTGAGCCAGAGACAGACGTGCTCAGCGCTGTCATATTATATCACAACTATTCAGTGTTTTCAACCATACAAGCTTTATTTTAGGTTTCAAACATTTAAATACACATAACTACTAGCAAAAACAACATTTAGTAAAATACACACTGATGTCTATGGAAGCGGCAATAACAATCCTTTCGATTATAAATTGATGACGTGTTTAGATACACATTGTGTAGCAACTATAAAACTGACTCTATTCTTCTCACACTTCACCAGCCACTTTAATGTATTTCAGGAGAAGTGGATGAATTGACGTGTTGTAGCCTGGCAAGATACAATTCTCTGAACTGCGGTGCGTATTAGCGCCCATTGTGCGTTATAGATCAACTAACATGAATCATGATCATTATAAAGGTATTTTAAATGACAAAACACATTTCACTTACATGTATTTAAGAATAAAAACATCAACCAAGGACTGACTGACATGTAACGCAACCAATCAAAGTTCGTTATTTTTTCCATGTCATGTTTAGTGTGAAAAAGTCGATGTCCATACAATAACAGATCGACGTACATCTAATAAATGATTCATTCAAGAACGTTGTGCAAGTTTACTGCAACAATATAGAGGTTTACTGCGAACCTCACGTAGGCTACTTTTAAAAATCCAGCCTTCAGTTGATCCTGATGAGCGCTCATTGTCACAGTTGTAAACATGACAGCGTTCTTCCACGATGGGTTTCGCGTCACGGCATTTAAGGTGATCCATTCTAAAATAATGCTTACCTTGTGCGGGACATTCAATAAGTCAGGAGAGGTGTCGTATTTGGCCAGAGAAGGCAAAAAATTTGAAAAGAATTGCTGAAATTTAAAGCTGGTTTGTAGCATACCAAGAATACAGACTAGCCTACTTTGCTGTATTTAGTGGGCTAATGTAGTGTTATTTAGTGTTAAATTATTGTATTTGGGTTAGGTGGCTTAGGTTTTATTGTGAATTTGTTATGTACATTTTTTGTGTTTTGTATTTAGACTACTTATATTTATATATTTACTCTAACATTTTAAGAATTTTTTATATATTTTTTTTTAAATTAAAAAACGTTATTTAATGTCATTCACCATTGTTTTGAGGCTCTGTTTTTTTAAAGTATCGGTTCAGGCACCGGTACAGTTTTAAAAGTATCGATTTGGTGTAACGAGCCCCACGTGATGGGACTCCACTCTGCGTTGTGTTGATGGACTCAATAAAGAAGCTTCAACCCTCTTGCTGGTTAGCACGGTCTTTATTTTCTGCACAAATGAGAAATGTTGTTAACATGTATTTCGTGACTCTCTTCAGCTAATAGCTTAGCACCATTTGATGGCTCGTCGAGCCACGAGATAACCTCCTCTCGGCTCAGCAGGAAGTGAACTGAGCGAGCCGTTTTACATTTCAAAACACATTGAGTTAACTTGCTTAGTATAAAGCTAACAAAACACAAACATGTCAAAAAAAGAATCACAAGAGTTGTACACAACATGTCATAACATACCTGCACAAATGAGAAATGTTGTTAACATGTATTTCGTGACTCTCTTCAGCTAATAGCTTAGCACCTGTTGGCAAATGGAGTAAATAAGCCACGCTAATACTATTTTCAATAGTCGCAAATATACATTTGTACAATCCCACATTGCAAAGTATGTTTAACAAATCAAGAAACAAATTAGATGCAAAACCATATCAAATATCAGCAATACTACCATTTGATGGCTCGTCGAGCCACGAGATAACCTCCTCTCGGCTCAGCAGGAAGTGAACTGAGCGAGCCGAGCGGAGCGCGCGCCAGATCAAGTATGTACTCTTAAAGCAACAGTGCACTTCAACAAATGTGCAACATATCTTGGAAATCATATACATCTCAACTCAGAAAACAAAATATTCCATACAATTATATAAAAGAAACAGGATTACATTTAAATTCAACAGGAAAAGGAGGATTTTGAGTGAAAATAACTAAAATAACCTTGTTACATTTACCCCTCCTTAATTTCACCAAAATCCTTCAATGTACCATGAATACCTTTTCGATTAAACTCACTTTACCGGCACAAGTGAAGCATAAATCTAATCCATGCAACCAACATAGAAGTTACCTCAATTTCAAGGTTCAGAAAAATAAGAGGTTGATCAAGTCTCGTATTCCCCTTAGGTTAATGTGACGCCTAATACGCCACACAGCACTTGGCCTATTAACCTGGACATCTTGTCCAGTGACAACATTGTCGGCACATCATATCTCCAAAAGTCTGAAATGAACACTCAATTAAAATTCCTTAACCTCTTAAGATTGGTGTCTGCACCATGGATTCAATTAGTCTATTTACAGATTTAACTATTCTCCCTACTCTGGTTCTAACAGGTTCAACAATCTCTGTGTGACAATGTGCACCAACAGGAGGCAATGTATCAACAGGAGGCAATGTATCAACAGGAGGCAATGTATCAACAGAAGGTAGGTGTGGTGCGACTTTTTCCGAATGCAAACGGTCGGGGTCCATAGACATTGCATCCGAGTGCAGTGCGTTGTTTGCAGGCACTGTGTCTATCAAGTTAGAATCACTCATGTCAGCCTGAAATGGATCGCCTTCAGGTGAAACAACTGATATATCACATATAGAGTCTGAAGAGTCCTGTATGTTAGACTGGCTTGATGTGTCAATCGTTGCGGTCTGTTCAACTCCAGGATCATTCTTATCAGAATCTGCACCAATCAATGGCTGGCCCATTTCACTGGGTCTCAATCCTTCATCCACGCTGGAGATTGGCAAGAAATTCACTTGCAACAATAAATTCCGATGCACAACTCTTGTCCGGCCTTCTCCATCCCTTATTTTATAAACATGAATGTCTGGATTCACATCGACAACAGTGTATAGTCCATTCTCCCATTTGTCAGCCAACTTCCTTTTTCCCCTTTCAGACTTGTTAGCCACTAATACCCGGTCTCCCACAGACAGGTAAGTGCCCTTGACCCGCTTGTTGTATTGTTGAGCTTGGTGCTGCTGCTCAACAGATGAATGCTTCTGGGCGATCAGCATGGCACTTTCCAGACAAGACAACAGGGATTTGGCATAGGAGTCATAATCGGCAACCTCTGGGTTATCAAGGACCTGTCCAAACATGACATCTACTGGTAGTCTGGGTATACGGCCAAACATAAGGAAGAAGGGCGCATAACCAGTAGTCTCATGAACAGTTGCATTGTATGCGAACGTCAGAGTTTGGATGTGTTGCGGCCATTGCAGTTTTGCCTTCAGAGGAAGAGAGCGGAGCATGTTCCCTAGCGTTCGGTTAAATCGTTCCGTACCCCCGTTCCCCATTGGATGGTAAGCCGTGGTGTGAGATTTAGCAACACCAGCCAGATGAAGGAGCTCAGCTATGAGATTACTCTCAAAATTGGCTCCCTGGTCAGAGTGTATTCTTTCAGGGAACCCGTAGACACAGAACACATTGTCCCAAAGCTTCCTCGCCACCTGCTTTGCGGTTTGATTGGCACAGGGGAACGCATGAGCAAGCTTAGTGAAATGGTCGGTAACTACTAGTACATCCACTGAACGCTGCTTGGAGTCTTCAGCTGACCAGAAATCTATGCATACTAGCTCCATTGGCGCTGAGCTCTTGATGCTCTCCAGGGGGGCCCGGGCAGAAGGCTCTGGTGACTTTGCAAAAACACATCTCTCACAAGATCTGACATAATCTCTGATGTTCTTCTCCATGTCAGGCCAGTAAAAACGCTGTCTTGCGAGGGAGAGAGTCCGGTCCTGCCCCTGATGTCCTGCAAGATCATGGATGCCAGTGAGAGCTCGATCTCTCAAACAACCCGGTAACACATATTGGAATCTTCTCTGTTTTGTCGCAGGATCTTTTGTTACTCTATATAACACATTGTCTCGAACTTCCAGCTTATCCCACTGTTTAGTCAGCCTTAGCACTTGTGTACTAGCACCATGTCTTTCACGTCTCGATGGACGCTTTCTGTTGACAACAAAGGGCAGCACATAAGAGATGGCAGGATCGTTTTGCTGACTTTGCTGAAGCTCCTGCTTACAAAATACAGGGAATGTGTCCGGAAAACCTGCTGTCCACTGCCCATGTTGGACTAACTGAAGTGCTCTTGTTTCAGCTGCGTCCATCCAATTTCCATGGTATTGAAAAAGAGCTCTGATGTCATCCGCCTCATATTCAGCTCTGGGTGAAGAGAACTCAGCAGACTTGTAGAATTGAACCTGGCAGCTGAGCTTGAAGACGTCTTGAACAGAATCTTCTTTTACATTATTAGCGGCTTCTACCAGGAAAGGATATGGTTCAACTAGTAGCCTATGCCCGATTGAATTGGCAAAAGGGTCACGGCTCAGAGCATCTGCTACCACGTTCGCTTTACCAGGAATGTGTTTCAGATCAAACGTGTATGACGCCAGTTTCGAAACCCATCTAAGCTCATAAGCGTCAAGCTTGGGCTTAGTCAAAATGTAAATCAGAGGATTATTATCAGTCCAGACTGTGAATTTATGTCCCTTCAGCCAGTGGCTGAACTTTTCACATATACTCCACTTTAAAGCCATAAACTCCAGTCTGTGAGCTGGGTATCTGCGCTGTGACACACTGAGAGTCTTGCTCGCAAAAGCAACTGGTCTGGCCCTAAGCTCTCCTTTGGGCACTTGAGACAACACGGCCCCCAAACCATCCAACGAAGCATCAACTGAAAGAATGAAAGGCTCATTGAAATCAGGATGAGCGAGCACGGCACACTCCAGCAAACTGATCTTCAAGTGGTTAAAAGAAGCCTCGCACTCTGCTGTCCAATCAGCTGTGGTAAGTTTACGGTAAGTGCCCTGGTATTTTTTATCCTTTGCCAACTTCCCTCGCCGTTTCTGTCCTGCAGTAAGTGCAAACAGAGGCTTTGCAATGGAAGAACAGCTGGGGATAAAATGCTGATAGTAGAATACCATGCCAAGAAAGGATTTAATTCTTTTGACAGAGGGCGTACAGCCATCATTTTCCATCAATTCTTGAGCTGTCATCATTGAGATTACCTCCACTTTGGCTGGATCAACAGACACGCCTTTATTGTCAATGATGTGGCCTAAAAATTTGACTCGTCTTTGAAGAAGATGACATTTTTTAGGGGACAATTTCAGATTGTTCTCCCTTAGTCTCTGAAACACTGTGCGCAACCTGGAAAGAGCCTCGCTTTCTGATGGTGCAAAGACAAGAAGGTCATCAAGATAGCACAAGAGCTTTGAGAAATTCATATCTCCGAAGATTCCAAGCATCATCCTCATGAAGGAAGCGGGGCTATTACAAAGCCCTTGTGGCATACGGTTATATTCATGAAGGCCCAGCGGTGTGGTGAAAGCCGTATATTTCTTGTCCTCCTCATTCATCGGGATATTATAAAATCCTGACGTGAGGTCCATTGTGCTAAAGAAGCAATTTCCTCCAAGCGCAGCAAGGCAGTCAGCCTGGTGTGGCAGGGGATGCGCGTCCTTCACGGTTCTGGCATTTAGCCACCTGAAGTCTGTGCAAATACGCAACCCACCATCCTTCTTCCACACCATCACCAATGGTGATGCATACTCACTTGAAGACTTCCTGATGATACCTCTTTCTTCCATTTCAGTGAGAACTTGTCTTAACTTCTCATAGTGAGCAGGAGGCACTCGCCTATAAGGTAAGCGAAAGGGTCGATCATCAGTTAACCGTATACGGTGCACATATTCTTTGACTTCACCGCAGTCCAATGGTTGTTTAGAGAAGATGTCTTGATAATCTGCTAGTAAACGGGTTAGCTCAGACTTACAAGCGTCACTGATCTGACTCCAATCAATGTTAATATCACCAAGGCCCAGTTTCAACAAACTGTCATCCTTCTGATTCACAGGACAGGAAGTACATGAGACATCTGACTCATTTTTCACTGGAGCAATATGTAGGCCTGAGAAAATCTCAAAATCCTCAGATGCAATGCAAGGAAACACGTCAGCCAGTTTGCAGTTTCTTTTCAATGTAACCACTTTATCTGTTGGATTTACAACTGTCATAGGCACCCACCTATCGCCCCAGAGTGGTGTGACAAGGCGGCCAACTAGAATATCACGGGGCAAAGCTTTGGAATTGGTCGGCTCGACAATCACTGTGCTGCCAGGTGACATGGGTACGTTAGCTGGTAGACGGCCCCATACCAAATGTTCATGCTCTGGCAAGAGCACTATTGCTTGAGTGAGTTTGACTGTGCCTATTTTATCAGGGACGGTTTCCCCTTTCCAGCGATCAACACCTGTGAACATTGACAAGAACTGTTGAATGTCTCCGTTAAGCTGATGATCAGGTTTAGAAGCAATGTCCCAATAATCGCTGCTGCTCTTCAGCTCATGAATCAAGTGTTTGATGATATTAGAGCCTAATATAAGATCATCACGTTGGCCAGGCACGACCAGACAGGGGACAACACACTGGATGCCAAAGAACTGGATCTATAAATCATAGAAACCCTCAGGCTGCGTATGCTGACCGCCACAGCCAACCAAGACAATGTTTTCTTCAGAATGTTGCATCACAGGCAAGACACCAGCTGATCTGATTTTCTCTTCAGCATTTTTACTGATTGTACATGCCATAGAACCGGAATCAAGCATTCCGTTAAGCTGAACATGGCCATTGACACGCACAGGAACATAGAAAAGGCTACTGAAAGCTTCAACTTTTTGACTGGATTGAACAATTATCTTGGTTCCATTAGGAGCACTATTACAATTCTCTTCGTATAGCTGAGCAGGATCACATTCGTCATGAAGGGAATTAACATCAATACCCACATCAACCCTTCCCTGACGTGGGCTGTCTAGTTTAACTGCTGAGATGGTCTACTGGTATCACTGTTCAACTGATGCTGGCGATGATCAGCTCGCTGAGGGCAGTCCTTTTTCCAATGCCCTGGAGTTAAGCACCTCAGACATCTGTCTTCGTGTCTGCAATGAGACACTGTGGAGTGATCCAAGGATCTACAAACTCTACATGGTTTGCGGTAAGTCTGAAATGTTGTAGCTTGATGATGAGGGCTGGCTTGGAATTGGGTCTGCTGAGTGACAAGACGGTCTAATAGACTCACTAGGCTTTTCATGCAGTCAGTGTCACTGCCAGACTGTGCTAGGGGAGAAGCTGGAACCGACCAGTCAGGGTTAGATTCAGACGTCTCAACATTTGGGCTCTGAGCGCAAACCCTACGCTCTGTTTTATACAAACTGTGTGACTTTGCATTAGTTTGAGCTTTTCGTTCCTGCATATGTTCATCAAGCCTCTCTTGTATCTCACAGGCTGACCATTTTTCTGCTGATTTAAATTTGAAGACATTGGAAAGAGACTGATCTGGGCAATGCTTAATGAACATCATACTGATCTCATGGCTAGGATCACAAATACGCCGACCTTGTCTCTCTAAACATTCCTTCGCAACATCCATTGTCTTGTTCAGCCTGATCCAATACTCCATAACATTTTCGGATGGCATCGGCAAAGTATTGTAAAAATCGGCCAGAGGCATACTAGAGTAGACGATTGTACTGAAGTGCTGTTTTAAAATGTCAAAAATCAATTGTGGGCTTTTGCTGTGATCAACAGATGTGTAATTGCGCAATTTAATTCTCACTACATCACCTGCTTTCCCCATAAGCCTATCCAGGATTTCTTGTGACTGCTCATGAATTGGAATAGCACGTTTCCTCAGGTATAGAGACATCAGATTATCCCACTCTTCTACAGTAAGTTTGTCCGAGCAATCACCCCTAAATATAGGTGGCTCTTTTACATCTGATTGCATCACTAGCTTGACATTAGACAGTGACATCTCAGTTGGCTTTTCAGAATTACTGTCATGCGTGTTTCTATCAGATCGTAACTGAGCAGCAATGGACTGACCCAATTTTTCAGCTATTTCATTAATGAGTGAACCCAAATCTGGGTTTTGATCAATTGGATTTGCCATGGCACGATCTACATATCTTGTGGAAGTCAGAACTGGTGTCTCAAATACACTGCTAGTAGGCCCTGGTGTCCTTGGTTCAGATTCATAAGGTATTCTGAAAAGACCCCTCCCCCTACCAAGTCGGCTACTTTGGTCAAATGTCACTTTGTCGTCCACCTCAAATTTACTAACACCCTCAGCCATGTTTTTCCTAATGTATTAATCAATTAACTTCAACATTAGAAAAATAAACAAACAAAAATATTTCTCTGAACAGCATAAGCTAAAGACAATTAATCATTTAGCAATTAATTGCTTTGAAATTCTCAATTCGAGTTGATGCTGTTTCCTTGAGAGAAAAAAAAAAACAGTCCACTCTGCTTCAATATAATATAGTTCTTCAGTCCTCGAAAAAAAAAAATACCTAAAACCAATCACTGCAGCCTCCACCGGCGAACGAACAGGCGTCGATCTTCGGATGGATCCTTAAAAGGTCACGGCACCATTGTAACGAGCCCCACGTGATGGGACTCCACTCTGCGTTGTGTTGATGGACTCAATAAAGAAGCTTCAACCCTCTTGCTGGTTAGCACGGTCTTTATTTTCTGCACAAATGAGAAATGTTGTTAACATGTATTTCGTGACTCTCTTCAGCTAATAGCTTAGCACCATTTGATGGCTCGTCGAGCCACGAGATAACCTCCTCTCGGCTCAGCAGGAAGTGAACTGAGCGAGCCGTTTTACATTTCAAAACACATTGAGTTAACTTGCTTAGTATAAAGCTAACAAAACACAAACATGTCAAAAAAAGAATCACAAGAGTTGTACACAACATGTCATAACATACCTGCACAAATGAGAAATGTTGTTAACATGTATTTCGTGACTCTCTTCAGCTAATAGCTTAGCACCTGTTGGCAAATGGAGTAAATAAGCCACGCTAATACTATTTTCAATAGTCGCAAATATACATTTGTACAATCCCACATTGCAAAGTATGTTTAACAAATCAAGAAACAAATTAGATGCAAAACCATATCAAATATCAGCAATACTACCATTTGATGGCTCGTCGAGCCACGAGATAACCTCCTCTCGGCTCAGCAGGAAGTGAACTGAGCGAGCCGAGCGGAGCGCGCGCCAGATCAAGTATGTACTCTTAAAGCAACAGTGCACTTCAACAAATGTGCAACATATCTTGGAAATCATATACAACTCAACTCAGAAAACAAAATATTCCATACAATTATATAAAAGAAACAGGATTACATTTAAATTCAACAGGAAAAGGAGGATTTTGAGTGAAAATAACTAAAATAACCTTGTTACATTGGCACCGGTAAAAAAAAAAAAAAAAAAACGATACCCATCCCTAATTGCCATACTAGCCATTAGCATCTGCTCTAGAGTTTTGTTTTGTGTGAAAAATGATACGGAATTATTAAGGATGAACATAAACATTGCAACACTTCTACATATTCCACACAAATTTACGTATTTTCGTAAAAAATTTTATCAAATGTGTCGATGCATCATTCCAGCCCTATCTACTCTCAACAACAATTTAATTGTATTAAGTCAGAAGTAGACGTTTATGTACGTTTTCTGTGACTTTGTGAACATTTTTGTTTTCTCTCTATGCTGCATACAAGTTTCTACAGTTGAGATCAGGTTGAGATCAGGAATCTCTAGACTCAACTACCACAGAATGGAGCATCTGGGTGATGAACGTGTCTCAGCCTTGAAAATTGCTAACATATTTAAGAACATAGTTGTGCTGAACGTGATCAGTTTTATTTTATTTATTTTAAAAACTGTTTATTAACCGCGATAGGCTTGCTTTTTTCTTATCAGTGCAAAAGAGACTCAAAATACTCTGTTGACTTTGATCTTACATTCAAGTGTCATACATCATTCGATCCTGTTAAGTATCTATTTTTTTGTGTATACTCTCAATAAAAACAATGTGTTGTGCTTTTTGCCAAATAAAGAAAAATAAACATGATGCGAGTTCTGCCTTCTCTCTGTCAGTGAAGTCCATTCTGAAACGCGTCCGAAAATGAACTATAACTCAGGGAATACTCAGTCAAACAGGCATAAAGACACACAGGCATGAAGCTTGAATTCTCTTCTTTTAAATGAAGTAATTTATATAAAAAACAAATATTCTCAGTTTATGTAATATGTATGAAAAGAGAGAGCTGTCAGTCGTTCTCATCTCAGCTCATTAAGGTTTAATGTGACCCCGCCCACGGAGAGCACGCGCTATTCAAACGCAAATGATCTGAGGCAATCCATGCAAACCTGTGAACGCCCACAATCAGCTGGATAACACACACCGCAAGTAATCAGAGTCATGTATTTTACGACGCTGTGAGGAATAATACTATCTTAATAATAATCCTGGAAAATTTACCTCAGAAGTGCTGGAAGTTTCATTTCGAGGAGCAACGGATCCAGCTGAGGAATAGGTCAGTTCTACAGTATATTTGCTTTGTTCTAATCGCAATAGTGTCTGTACGCAAAAAGACTGTTTAAATATGAATCGCGTTTCTGTGTGTGAATGAATGAACGCACAGATGCGCGCTGTTGTGGAGCTACTACAGCTGGCAAAAATAATGTTTAAATATGAATCGCATTTATGTGTGTGTGTGAATGAATGAACAGCTTTTACCAAACTCTATTGCTATACTGAGATGAGTAAAAATCAATTAGAAAAATCGGATAGATTATAAAGTTTTTACTGTAAAATACTGCCACATCAAATAAGCTTATAATGTTGCCAATTTCTGCTCATGTTAAATATATATATTAACTTTGAAATACGCATGATAAAATGTATACTTTAGTTTTTACAAAGAAAGATAACACTGGAAATATTGTTAAAATTGTAATTGTTGTTGTAATTGTATAACCTTTTTAATAAAATAGCAAAACAATATAAATACAAGGATAAATGTAAACAAAATCTTAAAAGGTCAATATAAGCCTTCTCTTTAAATTATTTTTAATTGTGTTTTATTAGTGACACATTTGGGTAGAGAATATATTCCAAAACTTTCTGAAAATACAGCATGAGAATTAACTGCACAATTACTAGAAATGTTTACCTTGGATATTATACAATTTGCAAGCACAATTTGTGAAAAAAAACAACAACAACTGTGTTTCCAACTGTGAACCAATTTTGTATTTTATATATATATATATATAATATATATTTATTTTTGTCCTTGCATTCTTTCTTGTGGCTCAGTGACACACCTAAATGAAAGGCTCATTATGCGGCTCATTATGCAGCTCATTATGCGGGTCGTTGTCTTCTCAGGTGTGAATCACGCCCCTATGCATATTGCCTTTCCAAACAAAAAGTGTCTTACAAAATTTAAATCAATGTATTGTTTTATTTGAATGATAAGGCAGGACGATTTTCACATCATTTTGAAGAAAAAACTCTAGGCAACAAAATGCATTATTCAGAAGTCTAGTGGACACATATTTAGTATGTGTTTTGTGGCCTTATTTCAGAAACTTTCATTTTTAGTTTTTTCAATAACCATGCATAAACAGTATTCTCTCAAAAATACAAAAATGTACAAACTGTCATGAATCGGGCTCTTTCCTCTCTCTCTTGCTCCCTCTCCTGGTCTTTTTCCTCCTTACACCACTTCCCCGTTTCTTTTCTCTCGTTCAGCTGTTCTCTATCTCATCATCTCGTTAACGCTCACACCTGTTCTCTCTTCCTACTGATTTCTTTCCCTATTTCTTCTCCCTCTTTTCCTTTGTTCCCTGCCAGAGTATTACCTGAAATGTGTTACGTACCTGATGTTTCTCTATCGTTACCAGTCTTGTCGTGTCCAGTGTGGTATATGCTGTCTCCTGATTATTACTGCTGATCATCTTCTGCTTGCCTGCCTCTGGCTGTCGGTTCCTACTATTGTTTGAAGCTACTCATCCGCTACCCGGACCCTTCTCCGCATCTTGTGGGAATTCCCTGTACTTAGCCTGCGGACTCTCTTCAGTTGCCTTTTTCCCTTAAAGAGACTCTCTGTTTGAACTGTTTTTGCCTGTCGGCACCTGTGTTCTGATTTTGCCTATCAGCGCTTCTGAGTTTATTAAAGAGACATTTGATCTGCCTTTGCGTTTGGGTTCTCTCTCTCTCCCACTCTCCTCATGACAGAATACTCTGGCCAGTTCATGGACCCAGCAAAGGAGAGTCATTTCCAGTCCGCCCTTGAGCTTCAGGGAACCATGCTGGGCCGTCACGAGGATGAACTCGCTGCCTCTCGTCATGCTGTGGAGTCTCTCGTCGCCCAGGTGAACGACCTAACCCAACAGATTTTGCATCTTCGTGTTGAGACGCCCGTTTCCAGCTCCCACGCACCACCGGAGCCCAGGGTCAACAATCCGCCCAGTTATGCTGGTGAGCCGGCCGAGTGCCGTTCATTCCTGACACAGTGTGAGGTTGTCTTTTCCTTGCAGTCAACCACTTATGCCAGGGATCGCTCCCGAATCGCCTTTGTCATCTCCCTTCTCTCGGGGCGAGCACGGGAATGGGGGACCGCTGTCTGGAGCGCTGGGTCTGAATGTCTCAACAGTTATGACTATTTCAAGGAGGAGATGTTACGCGTCTTCGACCGCTCTGTCCATGGTGCTGAAGCCTCTCGACTCCTCTCCTCACTTCGTCAAGGCAAGAGGTCTGTAGCCGATTTTTCTGTTGAATTTCGTACATTGTCGACTTCCTGTGAGTGGAATGAACCTGCTTTAGTGGCCCGTTTCCTAGAGGGATTGAATGCCGATTTAAAAGACGAGATCCTCGCCCGTGATTCTCCCTCGCGCCTTGATCCCCTTATTGATCTTGCCATCCGCACAGAGAAACGCTTCGAATTACGCCGCCGGGCTCGCGGCTTGGAGAGATCACTCCTTCCTGCACCTGTCTCTTCTTCTCCTTCTGCCCACACTGATGCGGAGCCCATGCAGTTGGGAGGATTACGGATTTCTGCGGCTGAACGCCAACGCCGAATAACCGAACGCCTCTGTATGTACTGTGGGTCTGCTTCTCACTTTCAGTCCTCGTGTCCAGTAAAAGCCAGAGCTCACCAGTGAGAAGAGGGCTACTGGTGAGCGCTTCAACTTTAGTCCCTCCGCCATGCAGCCGCACTACCTTCCAAGTACATCTCCGCTGGCCGGGCTCGTCCGTCACCTGCTCTGCACTCATTGACTCGGGGTCCGAGGGAAGTTTTGTCGACGAGACGTGGGCTTGCACTCAGGGGATTCCCCTTATCGATTTAGAGGATTCCACTCCTGTTCACGCTCTCGATGGCAGTATCCTCGCCAGGGTACGCCGTTCCACGGTCCCGGTGAGTCTCACTGTTTCGGGTAATCATCGTGAGAGCCTTTCCTTTTTAGTTTTTCACTCCCCTTATACCCCCGTAGTTTTGGGACACCCCTGGCTAGTCAAGCATAATCCACAGATTAATTGGGCCAGAGGGTCCGTTCTTTCTTGGAATTTATCTTGTCATGTAAATTGTTTAGTGTCTGCCTCTCCTCCTGTGTCTTCTGTTTCTGTGTTTCAGGAGGAGCCCGGTGATTTGTCCGGAGTCCCGGAGGAGTACCATGATCTGCGGGCGGTTTTCAGTCGTTCCCGGGCCACTTCTCTCCCTCCCCATCGTCCGTACGATTGCAGCATCAATCTTCTGCCGGGGACCGCCCCTCCCCGGGGAAGATTATATTCCTTGTCGGCGCCCGAACGTGAAGCCCTCGAGAAGTATTTATCTGATTCGCTCGAAGCTGGTACCATAGTTCCTTCATCCTCTCCTGCGGGGGCCGGTTTCTTCTTCGTTAAGAAGAGAGATGGTACGTTGCGACCCTGCATCGATTATCGTGGGTTGAATGACATCACAGTCAAGAATCGTTATCCCTTGCCTCTGATGTCATCCGCCTTCGAGATCCTGCAGGGGGCTAAGATCTTCACAACGCTAGATCTACGTAATGCCTATCATCTCGTCCGCATAAAGGAGGGGGATGAATGGAAAACAGCTTTCAATACGCCCTTAGGGCACTTTGAATATCGCGTTCTTCCGTTCGGGTTGGTCAACGCCCCTGCCGTGTTTCAGGCTCTTGTCAACGATGTCCTTAGAGACATGTTAAACATTTTTGTTTTCGTTTACCTCGACGACATTTTAATTTTTTCTCCCTCTCTCCAGATACATACTCAGCACGTTCGTCAGGTTCTCCAGCGCCTTCTTGAGAATCGCTTGTTTGTCAAGGCTGAGAAATGCACGTTTCACGCTACGTCCGTCACGTTCCTTGGTTCGGTCATCTCCTCCGAGGGGATTGTTATGGACCCCACCAAGGTTCGCGCCGTCACGGAATGGCCTGTTCCGGATTCCCGTGTTGCGCTCCAGCGGTTCCTGGGGTTCGCTAATTTTTATCGTCGTTTTATTCGGAATTTTAGCCAGGTCGCCGCCCCGCTCTCCGCTCTCACGTCTGCCAAGACGCATTTCTCTTGGTCGCGTTCTGCTCAGATTGCCTTTGATCGACTCAAATCCCTGTTTACTACCGCCCCAATTCTCATTACTCCTGACATCACCAGACAGTTTATCGTCGAGGTCGACGCTTCCGAGGTGGGCGTGGGAGCCATTCTCTCCCAACGTTCCGCGTCCGATGAGAAGGTCCATCCATGCGCTTTTTTTTCTCATCGCTTGTCTCCCGCCGAGCGCAACTATGATGTCGGTAATCGCGAACTTCTAGCCATCCGTTTGGCTCTCGGCGAGTGGCGTCATTGGTTGGAGGGTTCTTCTGTCCCGTTTATTGTATGGACAGATCATCGTAATCTGGAATACATTCGCTCGGCCAAGAGGCTTAATGCGCGTCAAGCACGCTGGGCGCTCTTCTTTGCCCGATTCGATTTTACGATTTCCTATCGTCCCGGTTCCAAGAACCTCAAACCGGATGCTCTTTCGCGACAATTCACTTCTCCAGAAGCGGCTCCTACACAGGAGGTTATCCTTCCTCCGACCATGGTTGTTGGTTCGGCTGTCTGGGGAATTGAACGAGTCGTCAGACGCGCACTTTCCCACGCTGTCACTCCTCGTCTTTGTCCTAGGGATCTTTTATATGTTCCTCCGGTCGCGCGTCTTGCTGTCCTTCAATGGGGGCATTCATCTAAATTATTCGCCCATCCTGGCGTTAGGGGTACAGTCGCTTCCATTCGTCAAAGGTTCTGGTGGCCCACTCGTGAGCGCGACATTCGCCGTTTTGTTGCTTCTTGTTCTGTCTGCGCGCAGACCAAGTCCAGCAACACGCCTCCCGCTGGTTTACTTCGACCCCTCCCACTTCCGTCTAGACCGTGGTCTCATCTCGCTCTTGATTTCATCACAGGCCTTCCCCCGTCTGAGGGGAACACTGTAATTCTCACCGTAGTTGACCGTTTTTCCAAATCCGCTCATTTCATTCCTCTTCCTAAGCTGCCCTCCGCCAAGGAGACAGCCCAAATTGTCGTTGACAGAGTATTCAAGATTCACGGTCTTCCGTCTGACATTGTCTCCGATAGGGGTCCTCAATTCTCCTCCCTTTTCTGGAAGGAGTTTTGCCGACTGATCGGGGCTTCTGCCAGTCTGTCGTCCGGTTTTCATCCACAGACCAACGGCCAAGCCGAGCGTACCAATCAGATCGTGGGTCGCATCCTTCGTAGTCTCGCATTTCGTAATTCTGCTTCTTGGTCTGAGCAGCTTTCCTGGGCTGAGTATGCCCATAACTCCGCTCCCTCCTCCGCGACCGGTTTATCCCCGTTCCAATGTTGCCTTGGTTACCAGCCTCCGCTCTTCGCCTCGCAGGAGACTGAGACCAACGTTCCCTCTGTTAAGGTTTTCATTCAACGTGCTAAGCGTACCTGGAGAAGGGTTAGGTCCGCCCTGTGTAAGACTCGTGTTCGCACTCGCAGGGCTGCCAATCGTTTGCGTGTCAAGAGCCCCCGGTATGTTGCCGGCCAGAGAGTTTGGTTGTCCACTCGCGATCTCCCGCTCCAGTTTTCGTCGCGTAAGTTGGCTCCTAAATTCGTCGGGCCATTTCGCATCCTTAAGGTGCTCAGTCCTGTCGCTGTCAAATTGAAATTGTCCTCCGATCTCCGTCGTATTCATCCTGTTTTTCATGTTTCATGTATTAAACCTGTTGTTCGTTCTCAGTCCTGTCCTGTCACCGTTCCTGTCCGCGTCGTGGACTCCCCCACATATAGAGTCCGTAAATTACTGGATGTGCGACCCCGCGGCCGGGGCCACCAGTTCCTGGTCGATTGGGAGGGATTCGGTCCTGAGGAGAGAAGTTGGGTTCCGGCCCGGAACATCCTGGACCGCTCGCTGATTGATGACTTCTACCGTTCTCGCCAGTCCTCCTCCTCGGGAGCGCCAGGGGGCGCTCCTTGAGGGGGGGGTACTGTCATGAATCGGGCTCTTTCCTCTCTCTCTTGCTCCCTCTCCTGGTCTTTTTCCTCCTTACACCACTTCCCCGTTTCTTTTCTCTCGTTCAGCTGTTCTCTATCTCATCATCTCGTTAACGCTCACACCTGTTCTCTCTTCCTACTGATTTCTTTCCCTATTTCTTCTCCCTCTTTTCCTTTGTTCCCTGCCAGAGTATTACCTGAAATGTGTTACGTACCTGATGTTTCTCTATCGTTACCAGTCTTGTCGTGTCCAGTGTGGTATATGCTGTCTCCTGATTATTACTGCTGATCATCTTCTGCTTGCCTGCCTCTGGCTGTCGGTTCCTACTATTGTTTGAAGCTACTCATCCGCTACCCGGACCCTTCTCCGCATCTTGTGGGAATTCCCTGTACTTAGCCTGCGGACTCTCTTCAGTTGCCTTTTTCCCTTAAAGAGACTCTCTGTTTGAACTGTTTTTGCCTGTCGGCACCTGTGTTCTGATTTTGCCTATCAGCGCTTCTGAGTTTATTAAAGAGACATTTGATCTGCCTTTGCGTTTGGGTTCTCTCTCTCTCCCACTCTCCTCATGACACAAACATGTTGCTCACATATTATGGTAGCCCTGTTTGTGCTAAATAGAGTGTAATTACACCTTTGCCATTAATATGTTTATAAGCAACTGAAAAAAAGCACAAATGTCAGGGCATGTCAAAACATCTCAAGGACCCCAAAAACACCTTAGACCCCAGAGGGTTAGGTTCATGACTGAAAAGTTTCTGGAATCATGTCTGTCAGGTTGTTCTTCACCTCCAAATTGTGCATTCAAATTGAGTAGCACATGTCCCTGTGTTGTGTAATTTTACACAGAGATACTGAGGAATCATAAACCCTAAATCCAGCATAGAGGGGATCAGTGAATGTGGTGTTGAATGTGTGTAAGTGTGTGAGTGTCTGTGTGTCAGATACACTGTAGAAGGACAGAGTGCCGACAGACCAGTCCACATACACTCCTACTCTTTTAGACGGGCGTGAAGGGTCAGATATCTCAGTTCTGTTATTATTGTGCCAGACAGTGAATCCATTAGCAGTGCAGAACAAACTCCAAGATTTGTCATTGTATCCAAACTTACAGTCACTTCCGCCTTTCCTCCTGATTCCTTTATATGTCACTGATATTTCTGTCTCCAGTCCGTCCCATTCAGCCTCCCAGTAACAGCGTCCAGTCAGACTCTCTTGACACAGAACCTGACACCACGTATCAAATCTCTCTGGATGATCAGGATACGGCTGATGCTTCAATACCCGTGTCATCTTCCTGTTCTCATCAGAGAGAATGAGTTGAGTGTGTGCTGTGTTTGGATTCATTGTGAGATCGCAGGCATCTGAACACAAAAAGAGAGAAACAATGAGAACACAACAACAACAGTCCATGGCATGAAGATGTGCGTTTTTAAACCTACATCTTTGTGGTCCTGCTTTCATTCTGATCTCTCCTCCATGAGCTACACTATAACACACAAATATACACAGTTGAATGTAAACTTTCATGTTCATTGTCAGGACAGCTATCACATTCAGTATTGTTTACTAACCTCCCAGCCAACGTTTCACTTTAATAAATAATAATAATTCATTACATTTATATAGCACTTTCCTTGGCACTCAAAGCGCTTTACATAGAAGGGGGGAATCTCCTCAACCACCACCACATGAGCCCCACCATGATGGGGGTATATGTATGCACGATATGGGCTTGAGGTATGGGCTGGAGGATCTGGAGGTTTGTCCTTGGGTTTCATGTCGGCTCTATATGAATTAGCCCCAGTATGAGCTAATTCAGATAGCCAACATGGAACCCATAGACAAACCCATGTAGGGTCCAAACCTATGTATTCCCAATCTACATGTGTTTATTGAATCAAAATTCAATAAAAAATTATACACTTTAGATTAGGGTCCAATTTTCACTATTAAAAAGTATTTATTACAACTTTTGCCTCAATAAACTCATAATTACTGCTTATTAATGGTTAGTAAGGTAGTTGTTAAAGGTGCCCTAGAATGTATTGAAATAATATTTTAATTTTGTCTCTGACATCTACATAGAGGGTATGTGGCTTATTTAAGGGCATTTAAAATGTCCAGATATGGTTTTACAGGTCCATTTTCAACCCTAGAAATTGGCCCTAGAATGAAATGGTCTGTTTTTACCTTATTTGGAAGGGTCATGAATAGTAATGAGGAGTTCTGCTCTGATTGGCTGTTTCACTGCAGGCTCATTACAGTAGCTCAGAGTGACGGCAAACAGGTCCCTGATGTCCAGCGTGACAATGGAGAGATTAGGCGTTCAACCGTACATCAGAGTCCTGCACGGGTCCGATTTTGTAAATCCGCACCCGCCCGTACCCGCAGTGCTTCAAACCGCATCCAACCCGTTTTCCGACAGCAGCACTAATTAAAATCCGCACCCGACCCAACCCGCTTAAAATAGAACCGACACCCGACCCGCACCCGAAATAAAATAAGTTTAGCCAATCACATTATAGACACAATTACAAAAATGTTTATTGCCAGGTCATACAGAAGTTATTACACAGCAATTAACACAAGGACAACTTCAGCCGAAGCTGTCAAAAGGCCGGTACATGAAGAACATGGCTAACGTTACCACAAAACTGAGTAGCCTTATCACATTTTACCAATCGAACAGACGCGGCTACAACACTATAGCTGCCACGCAATTTCGTCTAGCCTACATCTGACAATTTTGGGTTCAAACACGCCCTGCACACCACACATACTTAACAGTGTTAAATTTGAAAAATACTGTTCGATAGAACTGCTTTGTTACCACAGCTATCTGCGTGCTTCCTCTGCGATGAAGTTCCACATTTGCGGCTATCCAACACAAAAATGCATGCAGCAAATAAGCCTTTCACAATATTTTCTTCAGATAACTCCAAATTTCTCCCTAGATTTTTGATGACGTATTGTCGACAACTTTACAATCTCCACTAGCTATTCTTTTCTTCAACTCCTCAGCATCTATCTCGACGACTGCAAGCAGATCGCGCACACGGTTATGATGAATTTTTAAAAGTGAAAGTAGCCTAGGTAACGTTATAGATTTCTGGGAGGGCGCAGTTCCGCCTGGCATTGAACATGGGCAGGCATATGCACATTTTTGGAGGCGTACATATTAATGATCCCGACTGTTGCATCACAGTCGGTGTTATGTGGAGATTTGCCTATTTTTCAGGGGTGTTTTTCAAAAACGAGATTTAAATAAGGAGAAAACAATGGTGTTTGAGACTCACTGTATGTCATGTCCATGTACTGAACTCTTGTTATTTAACTATGCCAAGATAAATTCAATTTCAAATTCTAGGGGCACCTTTAAGTTTAGGTATTGGGTAGGAATTGAGTAGGATTAAGGGGAGAAAGGGCAGGTAAAAACAATGTTTTTTTTTCACTGGTCAATTTTGAGATTTTGGGCTATTTGTCTTCAATAACATGTCTTCTTTCAGACTTGTGGTAATAAAAAAAAATGTCCAAAATACACATTTAGGTCTTTAATTTACTGCACTTTGTCTATTTGCGTCTGTAGATTTCTCCTTAATTACAAAAAAAGTTGGCATTCTAAATCAACATGCTGCTCCATGATCGCTGTCTGCACCCTGTCATCACATATACCATTGGAAAGCTCTTTCTCTCCTGCACAATGTTGTCGGAAATGGTAATTTCCTTTTTTATCGGCAACCAATCATGAAAGTACAATGGGGCATTTAACTCTAAAAGTGAAATGTCATTGGCTGATGTCAATTTCTGACAACGTGATTCGTTCAGATGCATCACGTGACGTGCTCTGTCATTTCCAGAGTGTGTTTTTGACTGTTTTTTTTACTGTGGTTGTTTTCAGTTAAAGGCCATAAATGCTGTGTTATAAGTTTTGATGTGTTTTAGGTGGTTTGTATTGTTGATTGCTAATGATTTGATAAGATATTGTGTCTGTAAATAGTTGTTTCCACTAAAAAAGTATGAATTTTTACAATACAAATCTTTAAAGGCCGTTTTCTCAAAATGTTTTTTTTTTTTCTCAGATATCTCAACTTCAGCAGCATTTACATGCACCAAACTTTCCAGTTGTATTCCTATCTATATTCTTAAGGTTTTTACAGAGGGGTTTGTTCATATATCATTCAGATTCTGATTTATACAAAAAATGTTTACCTAAAAACAGGGTGAAAATTGATTTTTTTTTTTATGGCTGTTGTCAGTTTTTTTCTGATTAATGGAGTGATAAAAAGAGATATCCAAAATCCCCTCTGTAAAAACCTTTGACTCTAATATGTCAACAAAATGAAACCAGAATTTTGAATTTAGCTTTATCCAATGTTCAGATTTCTCTTCTGGAAATATATGCAAATTAGCACATATTTAATGAGATACTACTTAAAGGGATAGTTCACTTTGAAATTAATTTTTGGGTATGTTTTAGCTTACCTTAAGGGCATCCAAGATGTAGGTGTCTTTTTTTCCGCAGTAGTTTCAATTTTTATATTTTCAGGTCAAACCGTTCTTGTCTGTCAGTCATATAATGCAGGTCTATGGTCACTGTCTCAAAGAGCATGCACAGAGTCCAAATTAAAACAATTCCCCGTCGTCCAAATTAAACAATTCCCCATCGTAAGTACACATTGATGGCCTAAGACACGAAACGAGCGGTTTGTGTGAGAAAACGAACAGTATTTATATCGTTTTTATCGCTTATACACAGCCATGTCGAAGTGATCTGATCTGACGTGTACGCAGACTGGTGCATAGATATATACACACTAGATGTTGCCTTGTCTACGGCAGTTCATTGGAACGAATGTCTTTAAGGCGACATCTAGTGTATATATCTATGCACCAGTCTGCGTACACGTCAGATCAGATCACTTCGACATGGCTGTGTATAAGCGATAAAAACGATATAAAGACTGTTCGTTTTCTCACACAAACCGCTCGTTTCGTGTCTTAGGCCATCAATGTGTACTTACGATGGGGAATTGTTTAATTTGGACGATGGGGAATTGTTTAATTTGGACTCTGTGCATGCTCTTTGAGACAGTGACCATAGACCTGCATTATATGACTGACAGACAAGAACGGTTTGACCTAAAAATATCAAAATTGAAACTACTGCGGAAAAAAAGACACCTACATCTTGGATGCCCTTGAGGTAAGCTAAAACATACCAAAAATTAATTTCAAAGTGAACTATCCCTTTATTTTGCATATTTAAACATAAATATTCTAAAAACATGTAATACAAATTGGTATTTGTCTTAATGTCAGTAATAAACTGGGGAAGTTTCATGCTGACATCTATTTATTTTTTTTCCTATTCACCTGGGGTGTCCCCCTTGGTCATGCAGAAAAAGGCATTAATATGTGTTCTAATAAACAGTCAATATCTTAGTAATATGCATGTTCATAAGCAACAAGTTAATAGTGAGAATTGGACCCTACTCTAAAATGTTACCAAAATTGTTAATCAGATCGTGAGATTCCAAACAATTTCCACCCTAGATATAATAACTTTATTTTGAATTATATCACCTTTAAGAATGTTCCCAGTTGTCCCCCAAATATTTTTTGTCAGACTTGTACACAGTGTGTTATAAGTGTTATGCCCACATACTTGAGTATCTGCAGTGAGCAGTTTGGATCCTCCAGTTTGTCATTGAGTAGCTTGACTCCTGAATCTCCTGGGTGATTGTAGCTCAGATCCAGCTCTCTTAGGTGTGAGGGGTTTGAACTCAGAGCTGAAGACAAATAACCACAGCCTTCCTCTGTGACCATACAGCCAGATACCCTACAAACACATATGGCAAGATCACATACAAACACATGACAAGCTGACTGTACATTATGTTATTACACACCTCAGTATCTGCAGCTGACAATTTGGACTCTTCAGTCCATCAGAGAGCAGCTTCACTCCTGAATCATGTAGGTCATTGTTACTAAGGTCCAGCTCTCTCAGGACAGAGGAGTTTGAGGATTGTAAGGTTGATGACACAATCTCACAGGACTGATCAGTGAGATTACAAGACTGCAGTCTGTGTGGAGAGCAAACAAATTGTGATCTGGAGCAAGATTTGGAAAAAATACTGAATGAACTGTAAAGATGACTTACAGCGCTCTTCTGGTGGTTTTGAACACTGGCATTAGTCTGATCACTGCTTCATCAGATCTGCTGTATTTATGCAGTTCAAACTTCTCTTGAGTCTCTTCTGACATCATCAGCACAAACACCAGAGTCGACCATTGAGAAGAGGAGAGATTCTGTGTTGAAAAATGTCCTGAGCTCAGACTCTTCTGGATTTCCTCCACAGAGTCATCTTTCAGTTCATTCAGACAGTGGAAGAGGTTAATGGTCCTGTCTACTGATTTCTCTGTCTCTATTGCCTTTTTGATATAGTCAGCAGTGTCCTTGAAATTCTCTGTTTTTAGCTTCAGTCTTGGCAGCAGTTCCTTCAGGTCACTCTGATTGCATGGCAGCGAGAGACCCAAGAGGAACCGGAGGAAAAGGTCCAGGTGTCCGTTTTTGCTTTTTAAAGCCTTGTTAACTGCAAATTTATGAAGGTCAACTAGTGATGTTTTGGAGAGTTTCCATGTCAGTATTTCTCTCCAAGATTGAAGAAATTGATTTCTTCCCGAACATTTGTGTTTGAAAAACACATAGAGAGCAGCGAGGAACTCCTGGACACTGAGATGAATGAAGCTGTAAATCTTTCTCTCCGACACAGCTTTTTCCATCTGAAAGATCTGAGTGCATAACCCAGAGTAAACTGAGCCTTCACTAATATCTAGTCCACACTCCTCAAGATCTTCTTTGAAGAAAATTAATTTACCTTTCTCCAGCTGTTTAAAGGCCAGTTTCCCAAGCTTCAGAAGAATTTTATCAAAAGACTTGGCTTTGGGAGGTTCAGAATGATCACAGTATTTTGTTTTCATCTGTTGCTTCTGAGAAAGTAAAAAGCTTGTGTACATCTCTGTGAGAGTTGTTGGTGTTTTGTCATTGCTGTCTTGAGCCAGTAGAGGCTGAAGAACAGTGTGAGAGATCCAGCAGAAGACAGGGATGTGACACATGATGTACAGGCTCCTAGATTTCCTGATGTGACGAATGATGTTTCCAGCAAACTCAGGACTGCTGTTTTTGATGAAGTATTGCTCCTTTTGCTCATCACTGAATCCTCGCAACTCTGTCACCTGATCAATGTAGCCTCGGTGTATCAGACCGGCTGCTGCTGGTCTGGATGTGATCCAGATGAGAGCAGAGGAAACCAGGTGTGTCTTGATCAGGTTTGAAACTATCTTACTCACTGTTGTTTTTTCATGGACGTCTGTAAATCTGTCGTCCTCTTTAAAGCTCAAAGGGAAACAACATTCATCCAGCCCATCAAAGATGAACATGACCTTACCGTCATCTTCAGGAAAAGAGGGCAGTTCTTCAGAACCACTAAAGAAGCATTTGTTAAGCAGTCCCATGAGACTGTACTCTTTTTTAAAGAAATTCAGTTTACGGAATGGGAGTGGGAATATGAAGAGTATGTCCTGGTTTTCATTTCCTTCAGCCCAGTCAAGAATAAATTTATTAACAGAGATGGTTTTTCCCACCCCTGCGATGCCCATTGTCAGAACTTTTCTGTTTTGTCGACCCATATGGACTTTGAACATGTCATTGCACTGAATCGGAGTGTCCTTGGTAGAAAATCGGTTGCGTTTCAATTCAATCTGTCTCACCTCATGTTCATTGATTATTCCTCCAGTCTCATTCTCCACCACATATAGATCAGTATAAATATCATTCAGATACTGCCGATGACCTGTCTGAGAATTACCAACCAGTATCCGCTTGTAGTTCTCTTGTAATTTGTTCTTCAGTCTGAGGCTGATCTTTCTGTAATCATGAGGATCAGCTTTACTGTCATCTGCAGTTGAGCCTTTGAGAAAGAGAACAAGATGACAATGAGTATACCTTTTTGTAATACAATGTATACATAAACTCTAACCTGGCACAATAGCTTGCAAAGTCATGGAAATGGCTTGTGCAGAGTCAAATGCTTGGTTTCAATTTAAATTTGTTTTGAAAAATCACTTTTTCTAATTCCTCCTAGAGCATTTACCAAAATATGCCTTAAGACATGAAATGTGCCTTTACAAATGTCATTGTAATCATTCCCTGACAAAGCAAATTTGGTGATAGGTCCGACTACTGGACAAAATTATAAGCAACTGTATAACAGTATAACCGTGATGATTGGTCATCTGACCAGGATTCTTCCCTTCCTATAGCCCCTGATGCTGGACCAGAATCCCTCTGACCCTACATAAGACAACATGATGGATGGATTAAGTTTAAAGCTGCAGTAGGGAACTTTTAGAAAACGTTGACTTAGCCTGAAAATTTGAACAAGCACAGCTACACGTCACTCCCCCTCGCTCTCTGCTGCGCTACAGCCCTCCCTCCACAGCTCCTCCCCCACAAAGGAGCCTGCCGCGAACGCGCAGGCTAGTAAACATGCAGGGCCACTGATGACGGCGGATAAACAGTTATCGCACATTCACTGGTAGGGATGAAACATCAACCATATGCTTTACATTGACTATGGCCTGCCCATACTTTGACTACAAAATTTGGTCCTCAAATCATTACGTATTTTGCAATACATGTAATGTAACTTCATAACATTGCACCCTTTCTATAAGTTATAAATAGCTAGCAAAATAATATAATGGTAACGTTAAAGTATGTAAGTAATTATTCTAGCGATGTGTAATGCTAAATAATGTTTGCTAGTACATTATTTCAGCAACATGACAAGCCAGTGAATTAGCAGGTTTCTATTGTTGCTTTGCACAGTGCGTGACATTTTATCTGTAGCCTATGTTCGGTCTTTTTCCGTTTACCTGTCTTTGTTGTATGAGCTGGTGCCACTCGAGAAATTGGCAGTTTTAGTTGTTTGTCCCCATTAGCACAGCTGCGCGGCACACCGGCTATCTTGATTTTGAACGACTGTAGGCGCTGTGCGAGAGAGGGGTGTGATCAGCGCGTACACAATGATTGACACTGCTAAGACACTCCTCCTGGCTCTGATTGGTTGTTTCTTACCGGGAGCGGTGTATTTCTGCAAATGGCAATAGGACCACTGGGAGGAGCCTGAGGAGCTTGATTTTTTCACAGATTATCTGTCTCATATTCTACTGTCAGGATATAATTACAGTTTTAACAAATATGTAAAAAATACATTTTTACAGAAGTTACCAACTGCAGCTTTAAATAGTTATAAATAGGGCCTTTAAAGCATCAAACCATTGAACCAAAGCTTAGTCCTATAATTGCTGTTTCAGTTATACTGTATGTTCTCTTGTATCTACATGAGAAGTCCATATGACTAAAATTAATGTACCCAATTAATGGGCCAATGGGCCAACACATCAGCAGAGCAAAGAGGAAAGATAAAGCTGAAAGCCAACAATTACTTAATTATTTACTTTAAAAACTACGACAGTTGTACAGTCACTCTATTAAATAAGTAAGGGATAATGTAGAGCGAGGCGGTTGTTATAGCGAATACAACGCCGACAGGCTGATCGGGACCCCGACGCGAAGCGGAGCTTGAATCAGCCTGAAGTGGTTGTATTCGCAATAACAACTGCCTTGCTCTACATTATCCCGCTTATTACATGGCTACCTACCAAATAAATCAATAATTTGACACAAAATATTGATTTAAAAAGGAGTTTTTCTATTTAAAAACGATTGTATTGATTCCGCTAAAAAAAATAGTCCGTTCCGTCTCTACGGTTAGAATCCTGCATCCACAGCAATGCTCTGTTTTTCATGGCAACGGTGTGTTATACTTAGCAGCAGTCTATTATCAAGAAGTAACAGACTGCATTCTACTTTAGAATTCAACCAAGCCATGTAATAAAAGAGAATACACTTCAATTGAATTCATGTAATTTTAATTTTACCTTTTTTATGTTCATTCTCTAACTGTTCAGCCAGACGATTCTGGTTCATCTTCCTCAGGATTTTCACTGTGATCCTCAAGGCTTCTTTTGGTCCAAAACATGCCACCATTTTATCCACTGTGTCTAAGACATCCATGTTCTCCATCTCAGAATTTGATATACGCTCATGATTCTTCAAGTACCACTGAAACTGCTTCAGATCATCTTTTACTAGTTCCCTCAGTGAGTTCATGAGCTGCTCTTTAACAGACGCCATCATCCTTCAATAAATCACTACTGCATGACAAGAAAAAGTAATTTCACTCTAAACATGTGGATCTAAGTGTTAAAATGTTATTTGGATAATGGAATGAAGCTGTGATTATATTGCTTGTAATTTCAAACAAAAAATTGGATTTAAATCTCAATATTGTCTGATACTGAAGGTCTACAATCAATGTTATCTAAAACATCACATTTTTGAATCTATACAGGAATATATTTCATGCAGTAGTATGTATTAACTTACCGTGAACAATGAGGATGTAGATGTTTCTTGTTCCTCCTGTGAACTGTCATCTCATTGAGCCAAAGCTCTGAAAGTCATCCCACTTCTGCATTTTCACACAGTGGGGGTGGTTTTATTTTTTTGTCAGAATTTAAACCAGTAAAAGCAGAAACATTTCAGAAAAAAAGAAATAAACAGTTTTTCCCAGACTCCAGATTGATGAGAGTGAAAGTATGTGGAAGAAGAGAATCAGTATGTCTTAAAAACAGCCTAAAACATGTATAATTCAGTACATTGAGAAATTACAGGTAAAACAAGACATACAGATAAAGATAGACCAACAGAACCAGAGGAGACACTCTGGTTTATAAGGTGGAGGGACGGATGACTGCACTTCATTCAAAATGGTTGAGACTCCTGGTCTACGGTATGGTACTGAAGGGTGATGTCACAGTCACGGACCCATTTCATTCTGGTCCTGACACACTCGTAATGGCCTGGATCAGTGCTGACTCTGAACTTTGACACTCCTTCATCTGTACAGGCTGTCTAGACCTCTGCTGTGGGACTCTCTCTGGACTGTGCAACTGTTACACATTGTTACACACTTTCTTGTTAATAAATCACCATTCACCACTCATCTCTGCGCTTTGGTCCAGTTATTTCAAGTGGTTCCTGGCAGAACAATCCAGCCATCTTAGGACCCAGCAGTAGAGGTCTTCACGGGTCCAAAAATTTGTGCCCGAACCTGAAAGAGACCCGTAATGTGCTACAACGAACCGACCCGGACCCGTCTATTATTTCAAAAGCTGGACCCGGACCCGTGCAGATCCGAGAAATGCCTAACCGGACCCGACCCGGACCCGTCTATTATTTCAAAGCTGGACCCGAAACCACCGGGAAGACACAGACCCGACTGGACCCGATTGTCACATATTCCACCTTAAACTGCTATTACAAGTCAATAAACCTGTTAGAAAAATACAACTTTTTGTCTTAATTTAAGGAGCCATGGTAGCGTAGTAGTCTCCTCTCCCTTCCTTGTAACGTTACGTTACCTGACTGGCTGTGATCATGCATTACAATCCTCCGACAAGAAAGTTATTCATGTTATTCCTCTCGTTATTCCAAGTCCAAGCTTAATCCACTCATTATTTCAGCTTCAAAAGTCCACTTGATGTCACGGTGACGGATGACAAATGCAACTTTGCACATGTAACTTACATTCTGACTCGAGTTAACTCGCATAATAACTTTGACTGTTTGCCCTTTTGAACTATAATAACGATTGCTCGTTCAGTGCCATGGCCGCTGACGTTATTTATTTGCTATCATCTCCTTGCTCTCTGCTCTGCATCGAGTCCTAATCTGACCACTAAAACTTTAAGATTAAACAAGACGGTTGTTAATTTATTTGGTAAAATCTAAAGCGCGGCTTGGTGGTCCCTCACTGAAGCTCTGGTAACTGGTTGCCATAGAAACATGACACGCGCTTGAGACTGCACATGCGCGCTAGCTGGATCAACCTAAAATATTCTTTTTAACGCAATTTATTTTGAGTGTCCTAATTTTACAAGTTACAAGTTACAAAAAAACACAAGCAGTGTCTAATCACGACCGGGTTTTCTCCGAGTCTGATCTAATGACTCCGATCGCACGGGTATTACACACAATGTTAAACACACCCAGGACCCGAAGTAATAGATTCGGACCCGACCCGGACCCGGCTGATCATTTAAAATATAGACCCGAACCCGTACGGGTCCCGGGTCGGGTCCCAGGTCGACGGGTCTCGGGTTCACTGTGAAGACCTCTACCCAGCAGTACGAGAAGAGGATCTTTGTGACTCCCACTGAGAAGTGCAGGGTAAGGAGAAAGAGAGCAGTCGGACGTGCTGCAGCTCCTCCAAAGATGGCCTGTCCAGAGATACCAGTTTTTCCTGTCATAGAAACAGTAGATGTTCCTGAGACTTGTTTTCCTCTCATGGCTGTTGAAGCATCTCCTTCCTGCTCAGTCAAGTCTGCCAGTCAAGTCACGGTCATCAAGGCCATCTCAGAGCCCACCATTTGTTCTGCAAGGGCCACAGAGCTTGTTCTTGCGTCCGATTGAGCTATTCTCGTCTTGCCTAGACTTATCCACAAATAAAACATAATAACAACTGAACATCTTCAATGGTTTGGTGTTCAGTAGATCTGATGTTTGATGGGTAAATAGACCGATATTTCTCGACACTGTCTGTATTTGTGTCTGCATAATTATTTATTTGTTTTTAGATATTCACTGATGTAATTGTTGGTGTTTTTCTCTAAAAACAAATTTGATCAAAGGTAAGCTATTTTGACAACCAAAAAACAAATAGAATAATTTCTGTTTTGAAACATTCACATGCAAAGCTGGAGGTCATGTGATCTGTAATTAGCTCTTTAGCTTTTTGCTAAAACACATCCAAGACCTTCCATGTTATTATTAAAGTAACATACTGTAAAAAAAAAAAGGATAGCTGTGAATTAATAGTAGAAGGTTGTAAATTAAAAGTACATTACTGTGATGGGTTTATACATATTTAATATGATTCATAATGAATGTTCTGATGTGTAAATGTCCAAATAATCATTATCATTAACATTTGAATGAAAACACAGGCTTGTATCATAATTGCAATGGTCAGAACAGAAAGGAATATTTTTCATGTGTAATCATTTATATTAGTTTTAACATTTATTTCCTCACATTAATCTTGTTTATGGTTTCAGAAGACTTGCAGTACAGAGCAGGAAGCGTTTATGATCTACATTTATGGTAGTTTTCTCCTCTTTGGAGCAGTAGTGAAACTAACAGCATTGTGGTTATGGGTTCCTGGATTTCACAATATCTATAAACAATACTGTTTAAAGACTGAGATGAATACTTAATATTTCATATTTGTATTTTAATTTATTAGACACGAAACACCCTTTTTCACCAGATAGTTCTCACAACAGTTTTGAAAATGCGAGAAAAGTGGGTGTGGCCGGTTGCAGATCGGGTGGGTACGGTCGGGTGCCCCTGAAAAAAATGCAAAACTATAATAACCTTGCCCCTGAGCACAGTCCAGTGTCGGCTCCAGCCCCAGAGCCCAGCCAGGAGCCCGCTCAGGCCTCAGAGCCCACCATTTTTTTCTGCAAGGGCCACAGAGCTTGTTCCTGCGGTTACTGCAGCACCCCAAGAGATGCTTGGTTGATTATCTGAACGTGCTTCTCCCGAACGTTGTTAATAAATAAAATATAATTTAATGAAAATATGGGGGGTATGTTATACATGTTATTTTTTTATGTCAGTGTTTATTGAACATCTTCCTCTAGTGGCGCACGTCATCATCACATTCTCAAGTAATGCAACGAGCGTGTTAAAGGGCCAGTTCACCTAAAATTAACATTCTATCATCATGATGTCGTTCCAGGTGTGAATGACTTTCTTATTTCTGTGGAACATAAAATAAGATATTTTTACATTGGAATCTTTAATATCTACTGTAGTCACTGTTTAACCCCCTGAGGTCTACGGTATCGCCGGCGATACCAGCTCGCTTTTTTTTTATTAGTGTAAAAGAAACTCATAAATACTCTGTTGACTTTGATTTTCCATAGGAGTTTCATACATCAATCGATTCTGTTAAATGTGTATTATTTTTGTGTATACTCACAATAAAAACAAAGTGTTGTGCTTTTTGCCAAATAAAGAAAAATAAACACGAAGCGAGTTCTGCCTTCTCTCTGCCAGTGAAGTCCATTCTGAAACGCGTCCGAAAATTAACAATAACTCAGCGAATACTCAGTCAAACAGACATACAGACAGACAGGCATGAAGCTTGAATTCTCTTCTTTTAAATGAAGTCATTTATATAAAAAAACAATTATTCTCATCTTGTGAAATCTGTATTAAAAGAGAGCGATTCCAGTCGAGCTCATCTCATCTCATTACGTTATAATCGGCCCCGCCCACGGAGAGCGCGCGCTATTCAAACGCAAATGGCTGGGGCAATCCTGTGAACGCCCCCATCAGCTCGAGAAAACACACACGTTTATTTAGATCATTGTTTACACCGTCTTGCAGCGCTGTGAGGAATAATACTAATCGAAAATGTCCCTCAGAAGTGCGGGTATATCGAGGAGCGAGCTGAGGAATACAAGTAAGTTTTTTCCTTCTCACGTGAATTTCTTCACGTGGGTTTCTGTTTATGAATGAATAAACGGCATGAATGCGCGCTGTTTACCACAGCTGGCAAAGACAGTTTAAATTTAAATCGCGTGTGTGAATGAATGATGATGTTTTAGCAAACTGTATTGCTATACTGAGATAAGTAAACATCGACTGAATGTTGAAATAAAATGTAGGCTATTTGTATAAGCAACGTATTAAACTGCAAATTAACAATATGCCCTAATATTTCATGAAAACAACGTTACAGTCAGACGAAATATGAAAGACAACATTTTGTTTAGTAGATTTGGGTACAGTTTTTACTGTAGAATATACTGCCACATCAAATAAGCTTTTGTTTAGCCATTTCTATATATAAAATACGATTTTTGTCAAAAATAAAGTCATCAACTAAGATGTTAGCTGTTCCAATGTTGGTTATATTCAAACTAATGAATACATAGATAAAATGTAGGGCCTATAATCATTTTTTTTTACAAAGAAAGAGTACACTTGAAATATTGTTGAAATTGTAATTATTGTTGTAATTGTAACCATTTTAATAAAATAGCAAAACATATTTACAAGATAGATGTAAGCAAAATCTTAAATGGTCAATATAAGTCTTCTTCTAAATATATCTTTTGTCCTTTCATTGTGGCTCAGTCAGTGTCACACCTGAGTGAATGGCTCATCATTATGCAGAGTGGGTGTATTCTAAGGTGTAAACCACTCCTCGTTCACGCCCCCTCGCATATTGGCTTTCCAAGCAAAACCTGTTTTACATCAATTTAAATCAATGTATGGTTTTATGTGAACGATAAAGCAAGACTATTTTCACATAATTTTGAAGAAAAAACTATAGGCGACGACATCCATTAGTCAAAAGTCTTATTGCCACATATTTAGTATGTGTTTTGTGGTCTTATTTCAAAAATTTTAATTTTTAGTTTTTTCGATAACCACGCATAAACATTATTCTCTCAAAAATGAAAACATGTACATACATGTGGCTCACATATTATTGTAGTCCTGTTTGTGCTATATAGAGTGAATTTACACCTTTGCCATTAATATGTTTATAAGCAACTGAAAAAAGCACAAATGTCAGGGCATGTCAGAACACCCCCAGGGCCCAAAAAAACGCTCAGACTCCAGAGGGTTAAAGTTAAAGAATAAATAACACACTTGTTAGCCGGGTCATTTCTTGAGAGTTTATTAAAGATTTTCCAAGTCATTCTGACTTAGATTATTTATTCTTTTTCACAGTTAAGGGAGAAAGCATAAATATTCAGAATTTCCATGTACGGTTAACAATATCAGGCATTTGCACCTGGAAACACTGATGTTTCTAAGACACATGTTTGATCTTCATGCTGATGGATTTCATATTGACAGAGTAACTGTTCTTCCAGGTATACCAAATAATACCAATGGCGTAATGAGTATCATCATTTTCCCACAGATACACAGCGTTGGGGTTTGTATTGTCACAGTCTGCATACCAAAATGCCCCGAGACGCATTTTGGCACAGTTCTTTTCATAGACATCTTGATCTTTGTCAAAGGTTGAGAACTTCTGATTATTATGGTAGGTCAAAGAGTCGCCTGCAGAGAGGAAGAGCATCATTAACAGGATTAACAATATATAAAAGAGTCCAGTTTCTACTTAGTCGGATAGGTTTCACATTAAACAAGGGTTTTTGTATGCTATCAGAACAACATGTCCGACATCTCACACTACATGCTAAAAGTGGAATTATTCTACACGGTAAATAATATAGGTGTAAAAAGAAAAGAAATGCATGGCAGCACAGGGTGCCAAACGTGTATCATTAATGGAAATTATTTAGATAAAATAATTTAGACTGCAACCGGAAAAAAGCAAGCTGACCATAAACTACAATAACACTCTTAAATAACAAATTAACAGTGAAATACTGGCAGCAGAGGTGACACCAGTTTAATGTTAATTTTACAGTTCTACAGAACTTCAACTGGCTTTCAGCCACAGCTTTAGATGAAATACACTGAGGATAAAATAAGACATTAAATCTCTGAAGATCTCATCAGAGGAGGATTAAACAACTCCACAAACAGCATTACCAGCTTCACTTATTAATAACCAGATTGACTTTATTTCTGTCAGATGTCTACAGAAGCTGTTATTGAGAATTAACAGAGGTTTAGATGTTGATGATTTATTGCTTCGCTTAACTTTACCATTATGGTGATCAGTGTTAGCTTTAGATTTTACTCTTGACCCTTGACTTTTTAACATTAGCTTTTCTTTCGTTGTTGTAACCATGTGTTTTCCAAAGAATATTAACCCTCTGGGGTCTGAGCTGTTTTCTGGGCCCTGGAGGTGTTCTGACATGCTCTGACATTTGTGTTTTTTTCTGTTACTAGTGACATTTTCATGGCTAAAGTCTAATTACACTGTATTCAGCACAAACTCTGCTACAATAATATATCAGCAGCATGTATGTAAAAGTTTGTAGTTTTGAGATAATGACATTTATGCGTGGTTTGTGAAAATACAAAAAAAAAAATTCTCACTGAAATAAGGCCATGAAACCCATACTGATTATTTCTTCACAAGACTTTTGAAAATTGTCCCACATGGAAAGAACCTATATAAACATATATGTTTTAATATATGTTTTGATATATGTTTTTAATATATGTGACATATATAAAATTGGCCGTTTTCCTATATTATATGTACATATATGCACATATATGCACCTACATGTTCACCTATATATGCTCACCTATATGTTCACATATATATGCACCTATATGTTCACATATATGCACCTATATGTTCACCTATATATGCACCTATATGTTTACCTACTATATATTAGTAAAATTATTAAAATCCATAGCTACTAGGCCTACACTGTAAAAAAAAAAAAATCCCGTATACAAACGGTAAATCTCTGGCAGCAAAGTTTCCAGACGGATTCCGTTAAATTACAGCAAATAACCATTTCACAAAATTACAGGCAAAAACAGTGAAAATACAGAATTGACTTTAGTGTCAAAATTTATTAAATTACAGTACATTACTGTTGATAATGGCTTATTAAACCGTGGAAAAACGGATAAATGATGTCAAATTACATTTAAAAAAAAACATTTAACTTTCAAGTTAAACTGTAAATTTAGGGTTTTATAAAGTTATTTTATAATAATGCTGTCTATCTACAGTAATTATCTTTTAATATATAGTTTTTCCTGTGTATAATAACTATGAAGTTATGTATAAAAATGCATTAAATACATAAATTCAAATTCAAAGTTTGTATATTTACAGTTAAGGCATTTCCAATTTCACAACTTTGACCAATCTCTAATTAAGTACTTAATAATAGCAAATGTACAGTCAATTTCTGTTAAATTAATTAAACGTATAAGTACAAAATACCTGCACATTTACAGTATTACTCATTAAACAAACACTGAACATCAAGATATGTGAATGATAGGAAATACAATCTTAGTATATAATTTAGAACATGTAAAAATATCTACATTAAAAGGCAATTGCTGTATGCCTTTATACTCTAATATAACTTATTTTACACATTTACAATTACATTTTATCCAAAGTGACTTAAAAATTAAGAGAACAATAGAAGCAACAAGTGCAGTGACAAGTCCCAGTTAGTGTAGCACAGTATACAAGTTTATTTATTTATTATTAAACAAAGATTTAGTATTATTGGGTCAAGTGTTTATGAAAAGATGGATCTTTAGCAGTTTCTTGAAAATGTGTTAAGTTGGGCAGGTCATCCCACCAGCAGGGAACAGTCCAGGTAAAGGTCAGTGAAAGTGGTTTTGTGTCTCTTTGGGATGATGGCACCACAAGGCGACGTTCACTTGCAGAACACAAGCTTCTGGAGACACATAGATCTGAAGCAGTGAGTTTAGGTCTTGCTGCAGCATCTGGATCAGTTGCAGAGGTTTGACTGATGCTGGAAGGCCTGCCAGGAGAGCATTACAATAGTCCAGTCTGGATAGAACAAGAGCTTAGACAAGGAGTTGTGTGACTCCGACAGGAAGGGCCGGATCTTTCTGGTGTTGTATAAGGCAAATCAGCAGGATCGCATGGTTTGGCTGAAAGTGAAACCATAAGCAGTTTTGTCTTGGCAAGGTTGAATTGAAGGTGAAGGTCATTCATCCAGCAAGAATTTTCCATCAGGTAGGCTGAGATGCGAGCAGCAACCGTCAGATCCTCTGGCTGGAATGAAAGGTAGAGATATATGTCATTATAAGTGATAGGAAAACGTCTCGGTTACGTATGTAACCCTCGTTCCCTGAGTAGGGAACGGAGACGTTACGTCGGATGACGACGAATGGGGTTTCGCTTAGAAATCCTATCATCTTCGAGTATTAAAACACGAGCCAATGGCAAAGAAATGCCATGGGTCTGCGGAATTTGCATAGCGTAACTCCGCCCCACCCTGGGGGTATATAAGGAAGTCGCTGGCAAGATGCAGATATGTCTTCGCTGAGGAGCCGAGACTGAACTCAGGCGTTCCAGCGGTACAGCGGAAGTGGCAGGGAGACGTAACGTCTCCGTTCCCTACTCAGGGAACGAGGGTTACATACGTAACCGAGACGTTCCCTTTCGTTGTCACTCCGAGTTACGTCGGATGACGACGAATGGGGTTCCCGTATAATCACGCCACCTCTCGACTGTCTTCCAGTGCCCTGCGTAAGTCTGAGCTCCCTGTCGTGAGACTAGCACGGACGAAGGAGTCCTACTTAACACAGGAATACCAAGGTACACTGGGAAGCATATCCAGTGGAAATATGCAATCATGCCCAACCCGAAGGGGGGGACTTGGAATACACATATGACCCCGAAGGGCTGCATACGGAGTAACACTGGGGTGTCCAGCCGCAGGTGGAATATTTCAACCCCAGGGGTGGCAAGGCGGCTTGCCAAGGGAAAGACACATGCTCAAAGAGGCTTACAGTGGAATACACATGTGGGGGTCGCCCGAAGGGAACCATGCACATGGTGGCACCTAGCCAAGCGCGAAAGCTGCCCGTGGCATAACTCTGGCGTTGACGTCATCAGTGCTGGAGGAGACTCAGGGCTTATGAGGCTCACCTGAGGAAATATCGCACGTATCCCGTCCGTGGAGAGGAATGGCGAGCAAGCGAAGACACCTGAGCAGAATCTAGTACCGGCTAGTTGAAGCGAGTACATGAGAAGAAACTGGCTCTACTCGGAGATTGTAAAATCTCGCAAATGTGTTAGGTGTCGCCCAGCCTGCAGCTCTGCAGATGTCTGTTAGCGAGGCGCCATGCGCTAGAGCCCAAGAGGATGCCACACTCCGAGTGGAGTGGGCCGTCACACCAAGGGGGCACGGTCGACCTTGCTGCTGGTAAGCCAAAGCAATGGCGTCCACTATCCAGTGAGACAACCTTTGTTTGGAGAGAGCCTTTCCCTTCAGCTTCCCACCATGACAGACAAAGAGCTGGTCTGAGGTCCTGAAACACTGCGTTCTGTCTACGTAAGCACGAAGGGCGCGTACTGGACAGAGCAGTGCCAAGGCTGGGTCTGCCTCCTCCAAGGGCAGCGCTTGCAGGTTCACTACCTGATCTCGAAAGGGTGTGGTAGGAACCTTGGGCACATATCCAAGCCGGGGTCTCAGGATCACGTGAGAGTTAGCCGGCCCGAATTCCAGGCACGCTTCATCAACCGAAAATGCCTGCAGGTCCCCTACCCTCTTGATGGAGGCCAATGCAACCAGGAGCGCTGTCTTCATTGACAGGAACTTAAGCTCCACTGATTGCAAAGGCTCAAATGGAGCCCTCTGCAGGGCAGTCAGAACCACTGCGAGGTCCCAAGAGGGTACGAGGGGAGGGCGAGGAGGATTTAGTCTCCTCGCTCCCCTCAGGAACCTGATGATCAGGTCATGCTTCCCCAGAGACTTACCTTCAACTGCATCGTGATGTGCGGCAATGGCGGCAACATACACTTTCAGGGTGGAGGGAGACAGCCTTCGCTCCAACCCTTCTTGCAGGAAGGAAAGCACGACACTGATCGGGCATTTCGTGGGTTCTTGCTGTTTAGAAGAACACCAGTTGACGAAGAGGTTCCACTTCAACGCATAGGCATGTCTCGTGGACGATGCTCTAGCGGAAGTGATGGTAGCCACCACCGCAGGTGGTAGGGTACTCAAACCTGCCTCGTCCCGTCCAGAAGCCACACGTGGAGGTTCCAAAGACCGGGACGAGGGTGCCAAAGGGTGCCCCGTCCCTGAGAAAGGAGGTCCTTCCTCAGAGGAATTGGCCAGGGAGGTGCTGTCGCAAGGAGTATGAGTTCTGAGAACCAGGTGTGGCTGGGCCAGTATGGGGCAACCAATATAACCTGCTCCTTGTCCTCCCTGATCTTGCGCAGGGTCCGCGCAAGAAGGCTCACTGGGGGAAACGCATACTTGCGTAGGTCCCTCGGCCAGCTGTGCGCCAGTGCATCCGTGCCGAGCGTGCCCTCGGTCAGGGAATAAAACAGGTCGCAATGGGACGAGTCGTGGGAGGCAAACAGGTCTACCTGTGCGTCGCCGAACTGATCCCAAATCAGCTGAACCGACCGGGGATGGAGTCGCCATTCTCCAGCGAGAGGCTGAACTCGAGACAGCTCGTCGGCCGCCTGGTTCAGGTGTCCCGGGATATAAATGGCTCGAAGCGACCTCAGATGCTTCTGACTCCATATAAGGAGGTGGCGGGCGAGTTGCGACATACGGCGGGAGCGTAGACCACCTTGATGGTTGATGTACGCTACTGTTGCGGTATTGTCTGATCGGACTAGTACGTGCTGACCCCTGAGCAACGCATGGAAACGGTGCAGGGCGAGACGTACAGCCAGCAACTCGAGGCAATTGACATGCCAAAGGCGCTGGGGTCCTGTCCAGGAGCCCGCGGCAGCATGACCATTGCACATGGCGCCCCAGCCCGTGGTGGAGGCATCTGTTGTGACAACAACATGCCGGGAAACTCGTTCTAAGGGCACTCCGGCCCGTAGAAAGCTGAGGTTCGACCACGGGGTGAAGGTCTGACGGCAGGCCGGAGTCACTGGGACCCGGAGCTTGCCGTGTTGCCATGCCCACCTCGGGACTCGATCGCGAAGCCAAAGCTGAAGCGGTCTCATATGAAGCAATCCGAGCGGCGTTACTGCGGCTGCGGATGCCATATGCCCCAGGAGCCTCTGAAAAAGTTTCAGTGGGACCGCACTCTTGCCCTCGAACTGGCGAAGACAAGTCAGCAGTGACTACGCGCGCTCGCTCGTAAGCTGCGCGCACATGGCGACCGAGTCGATTTCCATACCGAGAAAAGAGATCCTCTGCACTGGGCAGAGTTTACTCTTCTCCCAGTTGACCCGAAGGCCCAGACGAGCTAGGTGCCGGAGCACAAGATCCCTGTGTTCGCAAACCTGGTCTCGAGAGTGAGCTAGGATCAGCCAGTCGTCGAGATAGTTCAGGATGCGAACCCCGTGTTCCCGGAGGGGAACAAGGGCTGCCTCGACGACCTTCGTAAAGACGCGAGGAGACAGGGAGGACCGCGTACTGGTATGCCCGCCCCTCGAAAGCAAACCATAGAAACGGTCTGTGTCGAGGTAAAATGGAGACATGGAAGTAGGCGTCCTTCAGGTCGATCGCTGCAAACCAATCCTGTGGCCGCACACACTCGAAAATGCGTTTGGCCGTGAGCATCTTGAACGGCAGCCTGTGGAGGGAGCGGTTCAGGACGCGCAGGTCCAGGATCGGTCGTAACCCACCCGATTTCTTCGGAACAATGAAGTAAGGGCTGTAGAAGCCGGACCTCATTTCGGCTGGAGGGACAATCTCGATCGCACCCTTCGCCAGTAGGGTGGCGACCTCCGCTCTCATGACAGGGGCATTGCCACCGACCATAGTGAAGCGGACTCCGCTGTAGCGGGGAGGAGATCGCGCGAACTGAATCGCGTAGCCGAGCCTGATGGTTCTCGCGACCCAGCGGGACAATCTGGGAAGCTCTAGCCAGGCTTCCAGAAAGTGCACCAGCGGGGTCATACGAACCACAGACGTTCCGTCGGGGGTGCAGCGAGGCGGAATGACCGGCCCAGGCGTGGGTGGCATAGCGGCCCAGTGCGGGGGCACGGTCATTAGCCGCGTCCTGCCAGAGGAGGCCAGGGGAGGACCAGCGTCCCACAGGGGCGTGCTCTGGCAGGGGTCTGGCGACAGAGGGGGACGAGAGGAGCGTGGCCCGTGGGCGGCGCGTGCTCTCATCCGCACACTCCGTGTGCTCAGAGATGGGGTAGTGAGTTCTTTCTTTAACCATTTTAGGGTGCTGCCCGTCGTGGGACGAGCAGCGGGAATGGGAAAACCAAGGATTCTCCCCCGGCCCTCCACCGGGGGAAGGAGCGGCCCTGCAACCGGCTCCTGAACAGAACTCAACGCCATCTCTGAGCAGCCCGTCTCAGGAGCGCCGCTTAGCCTGGCGTTTAGCGGGGCACGGGGCGGGAGAGGGCTGTGGCGCCTTCCTACGGCTTCCTCTCCGACGCGACCCGGAAGCAGCGGACTGCTGGGGCCGATCGGGAGGGGGGGGAACCGTAGGAGGGCGCCCTCGGCGGCGAGCGGGCTGAGGCACCTGTGCCGACGGCTGCGCCGCCGGAGCAGCGGGCCGCCGGGGCAGGACGTGTTTTAAAGCCTCAGTCTGCTTCTGGGCAGTCGAGAACTGCTGGGCGAAGTCCTCGACTGCACCGCCGAACAGGCCAGCCTGGGATATGGGGGTGTCGAGGAACCGGGTCCGCTCGGCCTCCCGCATATCAGCCAGGTTTAGCCATAGGTGTCGCTCCTGGACCACCGAAGTGGCCATCACCTGACCCAGCGAGCGTGCGGTCACCTTCGTCGCTCGGAGAGCAAGGTCGGTGGCGGCACGCAACTCATCAAAGAGTGCTGGGTTAGACCTCCCCTCGTGCATGTCACGCAACATCTGGGCCTGGTAGACCTGCAGAGTCGCCATGGCATGCAGTGAGGAGGCCGCCAGCCCCGCAGCTCTGTAGGCCTTCGCCACAAGGGTGGAGGAGAACCTACAGGCCTTGGAGGGGTGCTTTGGGTCCCCGCGGGAAGAAGCACTCTGAGGACACAACTGCATCGCAACAGAGCGTTCAACCTGGGGAACCCCAGTGTACCCTTTGGCGGCCGCCTGATCAAGGGGAGGCAAGGCGGAGGCGGTCGCCGAGCGATCACGGGAAGACAATGGTGCCTTCCAGGACCTCGTGACCTCCTCATGCACATCCGGGAAAAAAGGCATTGGGGTTGGCCGCCGACGCGGATCAGCAGCCGCACCCAAAAACCAATCGTCCAGCCGCGAACGAACCGGCCCAGGTGGCGGGGACCACTCAAGACCGATCGCCGCGGCTGCCCGGGAAAGCATGGCCGTCATCTCGGGATCAGACTCGGACAATGCTGGGACACCCGAGGGTGGCAGCACAGCCGAATCCTCACTTCCCGAGGACTCCTGCCCACCTTGTGATGCAGCGATCGACATTGAGTCTTCCTCTGGAGCGCCGAATGAAACTCGCGGCAAGTCAGAGGACTGTACAGCGGTTTCCACGCGGACACTCGCGGGTTGCACGGGAACAGAGGGAAGTGTGGAGCGTGGAATAGTCGGCGCTTTGTTCCACACTGTAACCCTCAGATCACCCTGGCCGCCAGCCGAAGTACCAGCCCTCTCGGGACCAGTAGATCGGGGTGCGGATGAGGGGACTCTCACATTAAGATCATTGAGTCTCGATCTCAACCGTGCGATGGGCATGTTCCCGCAGTGGGAACATGACTCATCCACAAACGCTGCCTTGGCGTGATCGACACCCAGACACACAAGACAGCGATTGTGCCCATCAGAGTCAGATACAAATAGACCGCAACCAGAAGTGCACGGGCGAGGCATCTTTAAAAAGACGTGCCGCGTGCAATGCTCTTTTGTGAAAGGAGATTTCTCCGCAGAGTGTTGAAGCGACCAGGGAGAGAACACACAAACTCTGGCAAATCACTGCACAGATCAGCAGGGAATGTGCACTCGCTGGAACTCGCTGTCACACCAACACCTGGAGAGAGGCTCGTCTCGAAGAGATAAAGAGATGAACTCAGGATTTGGCTGTGGAGTGAAGTAGATCAACTTGGCTCCGAAGCGAAAACATATCTGCATCTTGCCAGCGACTTCCTTATATACCCCCAGGGTGGGGCGGAGTTACGCTATGCAAATTCCGCAGACCCATGGCATTTCTTTGCCATTGGCTCGTGTTTTAATACTCGAAGATGATAGGATTTCTAAGCGAAACCCCATTCGTCGTCATCCGACGTAACTCGGAGTGACAACGAAAGGGAACCCATGTTTCTAAATGACAGAGCCTAGTTACAATACAAAAAAATAATAATAATAGATGGGTGGAATCTAACACAATCGTGGTCTTACTGAAGCAAAACCAAACCTTGTGCAGCTCTAGTGGCCTCACAAGGATCAAATGAATATTCACATGGGAAAATATAGTATAAAACAAATTAAATTTTCTGCCACTTTTAGTGCAATCATATGGAATCAGAAGACTCGGCCATTACAATATTTTAAATTACTTCTTCCCATACCTTGTTTGCCATGATCATTCTGCTTTCCACTTGACCTGAAATCACAAATATATATATATATTTTTTTTTTTTTTTACAACTCAGTATTACATTTGCATATGTCAGAATATGTTCCACTGGGACAATGCAAAACCTCAACTGACGTGTTGGCAAGCATGCAGCCAGAATATGGAATTTATCATGTGGTGTTCATATTCTAGCCTCATGTGTTTTCCTGTATCAACAACAAGTACAGTATTTGCTGAATTCGTTTTCTTAACGGTCTTGATAACCACATTAACCCTTATGAAAATTAACTATGGTTTAACCAAAAAAAAAAAAACCTTGGTAACGTTAGGCCTATTTGTAGTATAACTGTGGTTATTAAAAATGGTAATAAAAATCCGCCAAAAACGTGGTTACTATTTTTTAAGAGAAGAGTTTTCAGCTTCCAGACAGTGTTTAAAAATGTCCCGCCATTTAAGAGATTGATTTACTGACAGATACTATCGCTTATTAACAAAGATTTTATACACAATTAAACGGACTTTATGTATAACAAGTCTACGAAAGCTTGTTTTAGGTATTTTTTGAGGTGTGGGTTCAACTGATCTTTCTTAAAACAGATGGAAAATGTAAAGATGCATGCTACATTTTCAGTGTTTTGCCTCCAGCTCATCATTTAAAATGCTAATGTTAGCTTGAAAACTGTAACGTAAACTTAACACAAATGTAATATAATATATCGTTCACATGCAGACTCTTACCTCAGCCGGTGATCGGTTGGCATGATGTCCGCTGTGACGAACCAGGCTCACTGAAAAGGGTGCTATTTCCGAAGAATCCAAACTGACAACAGCTAGGGCTCCTGCTCACGGCTGCTCTCGACGAACACGATTGCTTTGAATTATGAGGTGTCATATTGAACCCCTGTTAATCTCACAATCCACTTCAGGAGAGTAGACTGAATTCAAATCTCCCACTTGCACTTGATACAGATCCAAAGTCGACTGATCAGCTGACCGTTGTGGGCGGGACTAAACAGCGGAAACGTAATGGCGGCGAATTTGAATCTGCGTCATCGCGTGCGCGCGCGCGCACACACACACACACACACACACAAAGCCCTGAATGTGCAGCAACGGAGATTTAGAAAAATATTAATAAAATATACATGAAATTATGGGAGAATAAGACAATGAAATAATGATCAAAATGAGCATCTATTTGCAAGACAAGATTAAAAGACTATAGCCTAAAAACAATTCAATACAGGTCTACTGTAGCCTATGTAGGGTAGGCTGTATGTACAAATACTATTATTTAACCTTAAAAAAAACTCACTTTAAAAAAACCACATGCTTAATAATCTGTAAGGACAACATATTGAATAGATGCAGATTTCTGCAGTTATACCTTCTTTTCTTTGTTTTCTAATTTCACAGAAAAAAATCTGTAAAATATTACTTTGTAAAAATACAGACAAGTTCCTTAAAAAACGTAAATTGATGTAAAACCAAAATACAAGCAATTACCTGTAAATTTAATAGTGGACCTTTAAATTACAGCAAATATCTGTAAAATAACAGGCATTCACTATAATGACAAAACGGTAAAATTCTGTTAAAAAAATACAGACCATTACCTGTAAAAGTACACTTTTTTTTACAGTGTAGGCAACATAAATAAAACCCCAAAATGTAGAAATTTACATTATTTATTTACTTAAGAACAATCAAATAGTACAAGAACAAAAATAAGACAAAAAACTGAACAGAATTTTTTTTAATTTTTTAATTTTTATCTTTTTGATCTCAGCTCCGTGAGCTTCGAATTGATAGATGTGCCTATCTGAGCTAGGCATCATGTATGAAAGTTTCCAAAGTGAGATATGAGCTACAAAATGACCATCCTGCCATGAGCTATAGGAGACATATCTTGTATGTACATATAGGGCTTATATGTATATATAAAGAAGCAATACAGGAGACCTATATGGCCTGTATATGCACATATATGCACCTCAATTATGCCTATATGTGGCATATATACGCATATATGCAGCATATATATTATCATATATGTGCATATATGCTGTATATATGCAGCATATATGTGCATATAAACTGCATATAGGTTTCATATATGCGCATATATCCTCATATAGATTCTTTCCATGTGGGGTATGACGTAGCCTAGAATATTTGCTCCAAAACTATGTGAAAATCACCCTGACTGCTCATTCAGATAAGACAATATATTGATTAAAAATTTTTACGACGTGTTTTGTGTGAGAAAGCTTTATGTGGGAGCTCATTAATATGTAAGCTTTTCACACCTGAGAAAGACAAAGACACTCCCCTAACTGCCCTATTAGGAGCTATCAGGCCCTGTCATTCAGAGCAACCTTGCACAAAGAATGAGGAGATTTAAAAAAGAATGGCTTTTAGATTGTTTGGATTTATTTACAACACAACATAATCCAAAAATACACAACAAATGACAAAAGAGCACATTGAAAACAATGATCCAAAGACAGAGACCTTTGTGCCATTCCTAAAAACATTGTACATACCTTTCATTTCCAAGGTGTTTGATTTTCACTTTACCATGTTCATGTACAGAGACTCATGTGAATGTTGAAGTCAGCAGGACTCAATTGCATCTGGTCCCTGAAAGAAAAAAAAAAAAAGAAAAAACTGTGAACATACTGATATCATGAGAAACTATAGGGCTGCACGATTTTGGGAATAGATTTTAGATTTTTCTGGTTAAAATTTCTTTTTAAAATTCACAGAATACAGACACACACACACACACATGTTTCCAACAATATATAATGAACACCAGGTTTGTTGTGCCTTGTAGGCATAGGCTACGCAGTGCTGTATAAAATAATAATAACAATAAATTAAATCTTCCAAAAGATTTCAAGAACAACTACGCTAGAGAAAAATATATTGATTATCATATGTTACTTCAAATGTTTCCATTCGTTATGATGATATGAAATGAGATAATAGTAAAAACATAAAGCCTAATGTTTGGTGCATTTTTCCTTTCAAACGCAATCGCGCTCCAAAATATGATACATTCAAACGCGATCGCGCTCCAAAATATGATACATTCAAACGCACAGCGCGCTCCAAAATATGATACATTCAAACGCGATCGCGCTCCAAAATATGATACATTCAAACGCACAGCGCGCTCCAAAATATGATACATTCAAACCCACAGCGCGCTCCAAAATATGATACATTCAAAAGCCATCGCGCTCCAAAATATTAAACATTATGGTTATACATATCTATGTTTGAGCAGATATCCACAAACAGTATTTAACAGTAAACACGGGTCTAAATAGTATAATATTCACCATATATCTAGCAACAGTTCAACTGCAATGTGAAGTTTATGCAACAATACCATAAACTAATAAGTAAGAATTTCTTACCTTACATCTTTCTTGTCTTCAAATCGCGTTCTTCTTCTTCTGGGGGTAAATCCAATGTAAGCTCAGACGTGTCTTCCAAACTCGACGAAAAGCAGAGACTTGTGAAGTGTTTTGGTGTTTTGTGTTTGAGGTAACGAGGGCGTTCGCGTTCCATGTGGAGATTTGCATGTGAATCTCTTTTGCGCGAGTGGGCGTGTCGAATTAAAAAGTATTTAGCAAGCGTTTGAGATACTGGACATCCTGTTGGTTTTATACAAATTACTTAAACAGAGAATATTTGTTTTCAGTTTGAATCCGATCATTTAAAAGTACACACTTAAATGTGTATAAAGGTATATGGCTCATAAATGTGTGAGAAGGATTCGCTGAGTTTTGTTTCAGTTTATAGACGTGCTCAAGAAAAAAAAGTTCACCGCGACGGAGAGGCAGAACGCACACCCTGTTTATTTTCTTTATTTTACAAAAGCACAATGTTTTGATTTGATTGTAAGTGGACACATACAAAAGTAGAAATATCACAGATTCTTTTTTTATATTTCTTTTTTCTGTATAACCATAAATGACGGAGTAATTTAAGTTTATTGTACTACAATGTGAAGAAAATCCAGCAAAACGTGGGGGTGCGTTTGCCGACCTCAGAGGGTTAACTCAATGAGGATGAATGAAAGTGTCCTACCTGCTCCTCCATCAGTGAATCCTGAAACTTGTAGTTTATATCCAGCACATTCACAACCCACAGAGAAGGACGAGTACAGAGCAAAACCCTTCCTTGCTTCAAAGTCCTCCAGATCCACTCTCAGCATGTACTTTCTGTTACGTGTCAGCTGGTACATGTTCTCCAGCCCTGTTCACACACACACACACACACACACACGAAGAACATGTTCAACCAAACACATGATCATATACACAAACAGACACATGCTGTGAGATCTTACCCAGCCAGTATTCGCTCTCCACATTCCCGAATCCTCTCTTGTACTGATTCCACGGCCGATAGAAAATCACACTGCCGTCCATTCTCCTCTGAATCACCTGTGATGGGTTTATATAGAATATATGATTCATAATGTATGTTCTGATGTGTGTTTGATGACCTAAAGTCACATTCGTACCGTCCATCCTCCGTTGTCTTCATCTTTCCCATCTGAGACCATGTGACAGTAAACCCAGACAGGAACATCTCCTGCTGGATAGATGGTGTAAATCCCACTGACTGTTTCTCCTGAGTTGTAGATGTCAGAACAGTCGAATGACATGAATTTACAGTCACTGCCCAATACAACAGGGAGAAGAACCGACAAAAACCGCATCATCTACGAGAGAGAGAGGGAAAGAGTTAAGCGAACATGTTCCAAAATTTATAATAATTAAATCAAAGTGAAATTAAATGTGAATCAGGAGTTTAGACTAATTGATATAATAAAAGCAGATGAACTTACTTCCATCTTCTGAATCTCTCCTCAGTAGTTCACAGATATAGATTTGTTTAATCTACAAAGTAATATAAATGTTTTCAAATGTATTTTTGATCCGTTTATTTTCTGAAAACTGTATAAATGCCTGAATGTTCTGTTAAGTAAATGAAGAATAAAACAGTAACTCACCGTTTGTGTTGTTCAGTCTGACACAAACACTCTTTATATATGTCAGATTCTCAGACTCCTCCTCTGTGTCTTTATGTAAATGTCCACTATGAAGCTCTAGATGCCTTCGTAAATATGTGTTAGAAAAGTTAATACAACATAAATCATATGTATATTTTCATATGGTAAATATGGAAATGAACCACAATAAGGAAATGAGAGTCAAAGAGAAATCTGCATTATTTTATGTCACAGTGTGTGTCCGGCAGATAGAATACGATTATTGAGCTTATATCAAACTTTTAAAAAAAGAAGATTTTTTAAAATTTCTATACCATGTCTCATTAGGCCATATAGGCAGGGATAGGCAGTATTTTAGATACATGTTTTTAAAATACGTATTTGAAATATAAAATACCATTTTGGATTTTAAAGCCTTCGAAAAACAAAACAAATGCATTTTGTATTTAAACATTTAATTTAAATTCAGTATTTTTGTATTTTCAAAATACATAAAATACTTTGTGCCATTCAACGTCTTTATTAGGCTGCTGATTTCCTGTATCAACTAGTTCAGGCCTCCCGACCCGAGCTGCAGCTGTACAACTCCATCTAGGTTTGGCTGAGCAAATTTTCTGCATTAAAAAGTAAAAGAATAAGGGTTGTCATGCTCAATCCTTGTTGATTAAGGTTAAAACAGAACATCATGGGCACTGCAAGGGGAACAATTGTTCTTGAGAGCCACAGTCCTGCAGAGTTTTGCTCCAACCCTAATAAAAACCTAATCTGTCTGTAGCTTTCTGTAACCCTTTAGACCTTTATTAGCTTATTCAGGTGTCGAGGAGTGTGCCCAGCAGTTCTCGGCAGTCCAGAAGCAGGCTGAGGCAATCAAGAGCCTGCTCCAAAGTGCTACCAGTCCATCGTGAGCTGCCCCTCAGTCCACCCTCATCCCCCTCTCCTATTGCCAACCGTGGAGCCAGGTAAGTGTTGCACCACACACTCAGACCCCACCTCGGGACGCTATGCCGTCTGAGTCAGGTCCCTGCGATCCACCTCGCTGCCCCACTGCGGGTACGTCTGTGGTCCCTCTGACCCTGCTTGTACGGGCTCTGAGAGAGCATTTTCCAGCCCGTCCTGCTGGCTCATTCGCACGATCAGACTGAGATATGCAATTCAGTTCGCTCGGCTACCCCCCAAGTTCAGGGGCATCCAGTTCACCACGTGCGGGACTCCAATGCTCCTGTCTTATGGGTAGAAATCGCAGTCCTACTGGCGAAGGACGCGATAGAGCTGGTCGTGGGGCCCACCCGGCTTGTTGCCTCGGTCGCCGCCTAGAAATTCAATGAAGCACGGGTAAACGGCGGGAGTAACTACGGCCAATCTTGGACCTGTGAGTTTTGAACCCTTCACAAGCTCCCGTTCAAAACGCTTATGCAGAAATCTGTCCCCGAGATTGGTTTGCAGCGATCAAACTAAAGGATGCGTACTTTCATGTCTCAATTCTCCCTCAACACAGACCGTTCCTACGCTTTGCGTTCGAGGGTCAGGCATATCAGTACAACGTCCTACCCTTCGGGCTGTCCCTGTCTCCCCGCGTCTTCACGAAGGTTGTCAAGGCGGCCCTTGTTCCCTGAGAGAACACAGCGTTTGCATCCTCAACTATCTCGATGACTGGCTCATACTGTTCCAGTCACGAGAGCAGTTGTGCGAACACAGGGACATGATGCTCAGTCACCTCAGCCAGCTGGGGCTCCGGGTCAACTGGGCTCTCAGGCGAGATCCCAATTCGTTGGTACGTTCCTGACGTGACTTCTCCATTCCCTCCTTCAGGAAACGAGGGTTACATACGTAAACAAGACTTTACCATGGTAAATACACAATACTAACATTAACACCGTTAATGAAACACAAGGACACTGCTCCTGATCAACAGAATGAACAACATACCTGCATGCAAATCCTTCCCAGCTTACACACAAAGTACCAGTTATGTAATTTATTTGTACTTTTTGGTAATTTCATGATTTACTCATTTACAACATAACTACTTGCTCTTTATTTATAATGAAGTGATATACAGCACGCACCGTCGCATATGCACATGCAATTGAAGAGTGTGCGTCACAAACACAGTTACGGCTGACAGCACAGGAATGTTAGTTTTTATGAGGTGAGGTGAGAGACCTTTTATTTTGTATTACGTTACGCAAATAAAGTTAAACACTGACATATAGTCTGACAACACCTAATCTAACCGCAGATACTAAATCAGGACAACGTGTTTTTCTCAGGCACTCTGTACTTAAGCTGCATCTGACAGAAGTAAAAGCTTTCACGCACGTCTTTCAAAATAAAAGTCTTTCATAAGAAAACCATAGAATTATGCTTTTTGTTGTTTCTTTGACTGCACTCCCTGCGACCCACCCAGAGCAGTCTTGCGACCCACCAATTGAGAAACACTGGTTTAAATACTGTGAGGTCTCATTTATAAAACATGTGTACACACAGATTTGATCTTAGAGTGTGTATACACTAAAATCACACAATGTTCATATTTATAAAAGCGGTTATTTGATGTGGGAAAAGTGCTTAGCGCCACGTCAGGGTCTAGGCAGACATTCCTTGTGGCAGAGTTAAGAGTCGTTAAAAGAAAGTGCAATATACCACAACAGGGAATTCATATTCAGTATTTGCACACTGGCAGGCAGCTTTCTGCGTGTGGCTTAATGGTCAAATACACAGACAAAATTCAAAACCTGAGTTTTTACGGAAAGTTTTTCTTGTCTTCTATAACTGCTTGAGATTTTTTTACTTACATTAGTTAGACTAGTATAGTTTTTGAAGTGACATCAAAAAACCAGGAAAAGTTCTCACAGTTTTACATGTGATTTATTGAGTTGTGTTCACTACAATTAATAAGTTGCAGTGTAACCTGGTCAGAAATAAGTATCGAAATGGTGCTGAGAAAACCCCTTAAACCCAGTCTTCTTGAAAGGTTGGTAGTAGAAGGTGAAATGAAAGCCAAAGTTTCTAAGCAGTTGTACACACCAAAATGTTCTTTGCATTCAGAACAGATTTCAGCCTAATAGTTATAGTTCACTGAATGGCTAATGCCACATATATATTTTTTTTTGTGTGTATTTGTATTTAAATAATTTTTGGCATTTTATTTTGATACTTTTTTTATTTATATGGGGGGGGGGGGGGGTAATGCCCCCCTTTGCCCCCCGTAGCGCCGGGCCTGTATGCTCCTTTCCGCAGTTCAGTCAGTTTATAAAACAATATAAATGGTAATGAATAATCCAGTCAAATGAGAGTCCAGTGCGAGTTGATGACAGTGTTTATTGAACATCTCCCTCTAGTGGCCCACGTCATCATCACATTCTCAGGTAATGCAACACGCGTGTTAAAGGGCCAGTTCACCTAAAATTAACTTTCTGTCATCATGATGTCGTTCCAGGCGTGAATGACTTTCTTATTTCTTTAGAACATAAAATAAGATATTTTGACATCGGAAGAATCTTTATTATCTACTGGAGTCACTGTGGTTACAGTCATATTCAAAGTGTTATAGAAGTTAAAGAATAAATAACATGTGTTAGCCGGGTCTTTTTATTGAGATTTGCCCTGATAAAACAGTCATTCTAACACATTCCCATGCAGACATAATGATTTCCAATGCTGGAGTTTATTAAAGATATTCCAGGTCATTCTGACTTGCATGATTTATTCTTTTTCACAGTTAAGGGAGAAAGCATAAATATTCAAGATTTTCATATACAGTTAACAATACCAGACATTTGCACCTGGAAACACTGATGTTTCTAAGACACATGTTTGATCTTCATGCTGATGGATTTCATATTGACAGTGAAATTGTTCTTCCAGGTGTACCATATAACACCAATGGCTTCATGAGTATCATCATTTTCCCACAGATAAACACTGTTGGGGTTTGTATAGAGACAGTCTTTATACCAAAATGCCCCGAGACGCATTTTGGCACAGTTATTTCCATGGATATCTTGATCTTTGTCAGAGGTTGAGAACTTCTGATTATTATGGTAGGTCAAAGAGTCGCCTGCAGAGAGGAAGACCATCAATAACTGGATTAACAATATGTAAAAGAGTCTAGTTTCTACTTAGTCGGATACGTTTAACAATAGTGAAAAGTTTTTTTTTTATGCTATCAGAACAACGTGTCCGACATCTCACACTACCTGCTAAAAGTGGAATTATTCTACACTGTAAAAAACAAACAAAAAAAAGTGTAAAAAAAAAAGAAAGAAATGCATGGCAGCACAGGGTGCCAAACGTTTATCATTAATAGAAAAAAAAGTGAAAGACCATAAACTAAAGTAACATTTAGACTGCAAAAGGAAAAAGGCAAACTGACCTTAAACTACAAAAACACTCTTAAATAACAAATTAACAGTGAAATATTGGCAGCAGAGGTGACACCAGTTTAATGTTAATTTTACAGTTCTCTTATTACAATATATTTAACAGTATGTTACTGTATTAATATTAGCTCTGATTGGCTCTATCAATCTGTCTCCTCTCCACCAGTTAGCTCGTGTGTGGACGTTCTGGCGCAATATGGCTGCAGTCGCATCATCCAGGTGGACGCTGCACATTGGTGTTGATTGCAGAGATTCCCCCTTCCATGTGTAAAGCACTTTGAGTACTCAAAAAAGTGCTATATAAATGTAACAAATTATTATTATTATTAAAGGGGTGGTTCAGAATTTTGGACACCGGACCTCATTTACAAGTTAGCCTGTGTGTTATTTATCAGTGGAGACAGTTTTCAAAAATGTTCACCCAGTCCTTCCAGTTGCATAGTTCGCCGGTGCTAGGCTAGCGCGAGTCAACAGTAACTGCTCACCTGCCATTAAAAACAGTTTTACCCACTCCACAGTACACCAAAATCAAATAAATTATAACGCCAGACTACTGATGTAAATGTCTGTTGAGAGAATAATGTTAGAAATCAAATTACCCTTTCATCGCATTGCAATAGTTATACTTTGTGCCCTGTATTTATTAGCACAGTCTACAGCAGCGGCGGAGTGCTAAGTTACCTAGGCAACCGAGAGAGCCGGTCCACATGACAATCATGCAAGTGTATTTCCCTGCCGCTGACACTCATCACTACAGCAGAAGCAGAGCATATTTCACGAAGAAATCAACAAGACATAGGACTATGGCCACGTTTGAAAGCCATGGCAATGTTTTGGACTTTGGAGACGATGCAAGCGAGGAATGTGTGTTATTCAACGAACCGTAACTTACATGAGCCGGAATACACAGACGAATAACTAATCGAGATGGATGCTAAAATGGCAGAAAGAGAAAGAATGTCTGTCTGTAGAGACAACAGCAGCTGGAGATGCCATAGAGAACTGGGACAGAACATCGGGAGACTTGTGGTGCCAGTGCAGAAAATGTATAGCTACATATAGCTAGCTAGACGTCCCGACTGTAGTGCGCTTCTGTTCTGTGTTTACTTTTCGGTGCAGTACTACTAACCGGAGCAAAGTAAAATTCCGCCGCTGCTGAGAAACTAGTTCCTGTAAATGTAATGCAATCATTGAGATGCAAGAGTAGTTTGATTTCTAACATTATTCTCTCAAAAGACATTTACATCGGTAGTCTGGCATTATAATTTATTTGATTTTGGTGTACTGTGGAGTGGGTAAAACTGTTTTTAATGGCAGGCTAGCAGATACTGTTGACTCGCGCTAGCCTAGCACCGGCGAACTATGCAACCGGAAGGACTGGGTGAAAATTTTTGAAAACTGTCTCCACTGATAAATAACACACAGCTAACTTGTAAATGAGATACGATGTCCAAAATTCTGAACCACCCCTTTAATTAATTATTACTATGAACGTATTTAATTTGAGTCCACTAATAAAGAATATTGCTGATCAAAGCGTCGTCATCTTCTCCTCGACCTAAACACAGACTCTACTCTTCAGCTCCATGGTGACCCACAAAACACAGATAACAGAAACACTTTAAATCCCAACAGATCATTAAAGTGCAATGAACTTTCTATACTATATTTCTATACTATATTATATATATTATATTTATGAGATAATTAAATGATTAATCGAGTGATGACTGACCATTCGTGATGATACCTGCTATCCACAAACAGAATCACACTCTCAACAAAAAAACAAAAAAAACAACAACAAAAAAACAAATGGTGAACTGCATGGCAGCACAGGGTGCCAAACCATTAATGTAAATAACAGTCAAATACCATCAACAGAAGTAACATGTTTAGTGAAGATAAAATAAGACATTAAATCTCTCAAGATCTCAGCAGAAGAGGATTAAACAACTCCACAAACAGCATTACCAGCTTCACCAGATTAACTTTATTTCTGTCATACATCTACAGAAGATGTTATTGAGAATTAACAGAGGTTTAGATGTTGTTTCATTGCTTCGTTTAACATTACCATTATGGTGATCAGTGTTTGCTATAGTTTGCCTCTTGACCCTTGACTTTTTAACATCAGCTTTTCTTTGGCTGTAGTAACTGTGTTTTCCGAAGAATATGAACTCAATGAGAATTAATGAAAGTGTCCTACCAGCTCCTCCATCAGTGAATCCTGAAACTTGTAGTTTATATCCAGCACATTCACAACCCACAGAGAAGGACGAGTACAGAGCAAAACCCTTCCTTCCAGTGAAGTCCTCCAGATCCACTCTCAGCATGTACTTTCTGTTACGTGTCAGCTGGTACATGTTCTCCAGCCCTGTTCACACACACACACACACACACACACACATGAAGAACATGTTCAACTAAACACATGATCATCCACACAAACGGACACACACTGTGAGATCTTACCCAGCCAGTATTCGCTCTCCACATTCCCGAATCCTCTCTTGTACTGATTCCACGGCCGATAGAAATTCACACTGCCGTCCATTCTCCTCTGAAACACCTGTGATGGGTTTATATAGAATATATGATTCATAATGTATGTTCTGATGTGTGTTTGATGACCTAAAGTCACATTCATACCGTCCATCCACCGTTGTCATCATCTTTCCCATCTGAGACCATGTGACAGTAAACCCAGACAGGAACGTCTCCTGCTGGATAGATGGAGTAAATCCCACTGACTGTTTCTCCTGAGTTGTAGATGTCAGAACAGTCGAATGACATGAATTTACAGTCACTGCCCAATACAACAGGGAGAAGAACCGCCAAAAACAGCATCATCTACAAGAGAGAGAGGGAAAGAGTTAAGCGAACATGTTACACAATTTATAATTAAATCAAAGTGAAATTAAATGTGAATCAGGAGTTTAGATTAATTGATAGAATAAAAGAAGCAAATTAACTTACTTCCATCTTCTGAATCTCTCCTCAGTAGTTCACAGATATAGATTTGTTTAATCTACAAAGTAATATAAGTGTTTTCATATGTATTTTTGAGCCGTTTATTTTCTGAAAACTGTATAAATGTCTGAATGTTCTGTTAAGTAAATGAAGAATAAAACAGTAACTCACCGTTTGTGTTGTTCAGTCTGACACAAACACTCTTTATATATCTGTCAGATTCTCAGACTCCTCCTCTGTGTCTTTATGTAAATGTCCACTATGAAGCTCTAGATGCCTTGGTAAATATATGCTAGAAAAGTTAATACAACATAAATTAAATGTATATTTTCAAATAGTAAATGTGGAAATGGACAACAATAAGGAAATGAGTGTCACAGAGAGAAATCTGCATTGTTTTAGGTCACAGTGTGTGTCCGGCAGACTAAATGATACAATGCACATTGGCATAAGTGATTTGCATCGCACGCTCTGCTCCGTGACGCGGGTATAAATACGGAAGCGGGTGCGCTCGCAGTTCAGCTTTTCGCTTCGGAGCCAAGCACTTGTGATGTTCCGATGCAATCATCTGTTTGAGTGATTTACTATGAGTCAGGAAGAAGCTCTGCTTATCGGAGTTGGTGTGACGGCGCTGCAGTGGCTGTTTCAATGACCGCCTAAAAGAGCTTTCCTTGCACACTGCAGGCTGTACTAATTCCTGGAAGCTGTGCTCGGGCAGATTCCTCTGTGTGCTTAAGCACTGAAAGAGCTTATGCAAACACTGGTGTGACGCGTCTTTTTAAAGATGTTATTCCACCCGTGCATTTCTAGATGCAGTCGTTCCCATCCTCATCTGACGGCCACGATCGCTCTCTCACATCCCTGGGCACAAGCATGTAAGGCATGCTTGGGTTGTTCATGTTTTCGCATTAAAAACATGATCACTTCGGCACGCCGTTCGCGACTCTTCTTTCTCCGGAAAGCTTGAGTCCCCTCTGATGTTGACCAGCCACGGCTTGTGTGTAAAAGCACAGCCGCGGGTCTGCTTGACACTGTTGGGAGATCGAGGATCTCAGCGAGAGTTTATCTGCCAGGCAAAATCCCTGTGGACCTCCCGCTCCTCAGCGTATCATGTGTCGTCGAGCCGGCGCTCTAGATAAGGATCCTGATGCAGATTGCTGCACCGGAGAGAGAGCTATTATGCTCTAGAAATGAAGATAATGCTGAACTTCCCACTGTGATGGTGTGCTCATGCTGAATCGGATTCAGAGTTGACAGACATGCTTTCCCGGGCTGCTGCATGCTCGGCCTCATTCTAAGCTTCATGGCTGGTGTCTGGGGGCGCAGCACGAAGTGTAAATAGCCTTGCCCCGCCCCCGTGCCTTTTTCCCGGATGTGCATAAAGAACTTTGGCAGTATGGAAGCATTTTGGTGCTTGTTGCTGGGGCTTATAATTCATGCAATTCCACCCTGCAAGTCTACTAGGCTAAAGCACTCTTAATCCACGAGGATAGTTCTGAAACGGGGCTGATGCAGGAACTGCGCACAAAGACTGACCGTGATCAAGTCACAGCGCAGGCCCCCGGCCGAACGATGTCCAACTTGGTGATCCAGAAGTAGGGGTGTGAGATGTCGACAAAGCGCGCTTTCTCGATGCTCCCATCTCACAAAGTGACCTTTTCACCGACACTTGTGAGGACTGTGCCCAGCAGTTCTCCACAGTCCAGAAGCAGGCTGAGGCAATCAAGAGCCCGCTCCGAAATGCTACCAGATCACTAGTGGGCTGCCCCTCATTCTGCTCGTCGTCAAGGGTGTCTGTTCCCCTGCGGAAAAAAAGCAAGTGCTCTGACACGACCAGCTCAGACAAGGCCAGACAAGTAGTTTCTTAGGTTCTAAGTTACTCACCTTCATTTATATAGCGCTTTTAACAATGTAGATTGTTTCAAATAAGCTTTACACAGGTTATAATAGGAAATTATGTAACAGAGATTGTTTTGGCTTTACAGCAGCTCTAGAATAAAGTTATTGTCCAGCTAATGTTGGTTTTGATTGATTCATTTCCGTCGCAACAATCATTAGTTATTAACTTAGGGGCCGCTAATACGACACCGTTCTAACAGAAAACAGAAAACCCTTAATGCGCTCTGGCCGCTCACTAGCACAAAACAGTGCCTGGTGGCTCGAGAATGCAAACCATGAAATAGGTTCCAAGGTTCAAGCCGCTAGTCCTCCAAGCGGTCGGTGAAACACCACCCCTGAGACGCAGAGATGGATGGAGCTGCTCTTCCCCCGGAGGTGGAGAATCTTTTGTTCAGTTTTGTTTCTGTTCCGCCAATTTTCAATGAAAGAGCAGTTTCCTCTATCTCTGGGTCCCAATAGGGTGCGGTTGGCGGTGCGCAACGCTATGCCTTGCCACCCTCAGCCCCCTCTCCTATTGCTAGTGGGCAGCGGTTCAAGGACGTGATGCCTACTCAAGCACCTTCTGGCCAATCTTGGAGCCAGGTAAGTGTTGCACCACACACCCAGACCCCACTTCAGGCCGCAATGCCGTCCGATGCTAGCTTGAATCGGGCCCTTCACAAACTCCTGTTCAAGATGCTAACGCAGAAACGCATCTTCTGGTGCATCTGTCCCCGAGATTGGTTTGCAGCGATCGACCTAAAGGGCACGTATTTTCATGTCTCAATTCTCCCACGACACAGACCATTCCTATGCTTTGCTTTCAAGGTTCAGCCATAACAGTACAAAGTCCTCCCCTTCGGGCTGTCCCTGTCTCCCTGAGTCTTCGCGAAGGTCGCTGAGGCTTCCCTTGTTCCCCTGAGAGAACACTGTGTTCACATCTTCAACGACTGACATTAATTAGGTGTCATTTGCAATCTAAACCCATTCAGCAACATAAAATTTCAAGATCATTTGCAATATTATAGATTTCACATCTGAAAAAAGAGGTGTGTGCACATTTTTTGTGAGTACGTTCTTTCTCTGAATCACACCTATGCACATTTGAGAAATGATTGTAAGATCAAATGAAATGACTGTTTCTATACAACATTTTATAAATGAGGCTTGCTGTATGCTAATGTATCCATGGATCTTTTAGTGGGCAGGAAATATTGACACATTGGATCAATAAAGTAACATGGACAAATGAGTAATAAAGAGCAGAACGTGCTTGATGTTAAGAGTCATTAAAAGAAAGCGCAATATACCACAAAAGAGAATTCATATTCAGTATTCGCACACTGGCAGGCAGTTTTATGTGTGCGGCTAAATGGAACGTTTTTCTTGTCTTCAACTTTTTACTTTAGTTAGAATAGTATTAGTTTTTGCTGTGGCATCAAAACTTAAAACAGTCAAATTAAAAATTTAAATCTAAAATTGTGGTATTGTAATAACCTTATTTACAGAAAAACAAAGATTATATCATGATATATATTACCGTGAAACCTGATCATATCATTATATAAGATTTTGGTAATATCACCCATTCCCACATTTTGCTAGATACCAGGAAAAGTTCACACAGTTTTACATACGACATATTTATTAGCGTTCACTACAATTAATACGGTGGAGAGTAAACTGGGGCCTGTTTCAATAAAGAGGTTCAACCAAAGTTAAAACTTGAGTACCCTGAGATGGGAAACTCTGAGTTTTCGGTTCCAGAACAGCTGAATTGAGTTAGTTTAATCAACTCTGAGTAGGTTGACTCTGAGTTAAGTGCGTGCACCATGACTGTGAAAAACCACGATCAATGGAGCTCCAAAATTACGATTCACCATGGCAACAGCACGACAAAAAGACGTCCGCATTCTTCCGAGTCAATAATTATTTTTCACTGTTATAATATCAGAGGTGAAGACTGGCAGGACGGTAAGTTATTGAACTAATACTAATTTTCATGGTATACCACAGGCAAAATAATAATAATAATAAAATAAATAAAATAACGTGGCAGCATAAAATTGAACAATAAAACCATAATTCAATCAGTTAAATCATTAAGCATAAAAGGTCCATGGTTGTAGGCTATATGACTTTACAAACATTTGACATATTAACCCTCTGGGGACCAAAAACGCGCCCGCGCGTTTTGCTCGTTTTTTTTTTTTGCAATGAAAAATAAACACAAAATGCTCTGTTAATTTTGATCTTTCATTTTCGTGTAATACATCAATCGATCCTGTTCAGTTTCTATTTTTTTTCTGTATACTCACAATAAAAATAAAGTGTTTTGCTTTTTGACAAATAAAGAAAAACTAACATGATGCTATTTCTGCCTTCTCTCTGCCAGTAAACTCCCATTTGAAACGCGTTCGAAAATTATCTATAACTCCGCGAAAATTCAGTCAAACAGGGAAACAGACCCACGGGCATGAAGCTTGAGATCGCAGCTTTTAAATGAAGTAATTTATATAAAAAACAAATATTATCAGCTTCTGTAATCTGTATAAAAAGAGAGCGACTCCAGTCGAGCTCATTAGGAGCCATTCAAAAGTAATTTGACCACGCCCCGGAGAGCGCGTGCTATTCAAACGCAAATTCTGAGAACCATTTCAGTCTGTGAAACGCCCCCACATCAGCTGTAAACAAAGAGGCATAATATAGCCTACCTTATGGAGAAAATTTTCCGTGCTGATATGAGGAGCAGATCCCGCTGAGGAGTGAGGTAGGCTAAGTTATCCTTTCTCAAGTGTTAATGTGGAATAACGTTATGGAATAACGTTAGTGTAGGCCTATGTAAACAAAAAGATGAATCGCGTTTCTATAATATGAATCGCGTTTCTGTGAGATGAATGAAGGGTACATATTTGTAAAGACTGTTTAGCCTAAATATGAATCGCGTTTCTGTGAGATGAATGAAGGGTACATATTTGTAAAGACTGTTTACCCTAAATATGAATCGCGTTTCTGTGAGATGAATGAAGGGTACATATTTGTAAAGACTGTTTAGCCTAAATATGAATCGCGTTTCTGTGAGATGAATGAAGGGTACATAATTGTAAAGACTGTTTAGCCTAAATATGAATCGCGTTTCTGTGAGATGAATGAAGGGTACATAATTGTAAAGACTGTTTAGCCTAAATATGAATCGCGTTTCTGTGAGATGAATGAAGGGTACATATTTGTAAAGACTGTTTAGCCTAAATATGAATCGCGTTTCTGTGAGATGAATGAAGGGTACATATTTGTAAAGACTGTTTAGCCTAAATATGAATCGCGCGTCTGTGTGTGAATAAACTGCTTTGCTAGAGCCTACTGAGATGAGTAAAAATCGACTGAAATATGTTGAAATAAAATGTATTTGTATAAGCAACGTATTAAACTGCAAATTAACATTTATAGGCTATGCCCTAATATTTCATAAAAACAACGTTACAGTCAGGCGAAGTATGAAAGACAATATTTTGTTGACTAGATTTGGGTACAGTTTTTACTGTAGAATATACTGTCACATCAAATAAGCTTTTCTGCTCATATATATAAAATACTATTTTGTCAAAAATAAAGTCATAGACTAAGATGTTCCAATGTTGGCTATATTCAAACTAATGAATACATATGATAAAATGTAGGCCTATAATCTTTTTTTTTTTTTTTTACAAAGAAAGAGTACTTTTTTTGCAGAAATATTGCTGAAATTGTAATTATTGTTGTAATTGTAACCTTTTTAATAAAATAGCAAAACATATTTACAAGATAGATGTAAGCAAAATCTTAAATGGTCAATATAAGTCTTCTTCTAAATATATAGGCTATTTTGTCCTTGCATTGTGGCTCAGTCAGTGTCACACCTGAATGAATGGCTAATTATGCAGAGTCATTATGCAGAGTGGGTGGGACTGGGTAATCTAAGGTGTAAACTACTCCTCCCCCTCGCATATTGGCTTTCCAAGCAAAACCTGTTTTACACCATTTAAATCAATGTATTTTTTTTTTGTGAACGATAAAGCAAGACTATTTTCACATAATTTTGAAGCTAGAACTCCAAGAGAAAACATCCATTAGTCAAAAGTCTTGTGGGCACATATTTTGTATGAGTTTTGTGGTCTTATTTCAGCAACTTTCATTTTTATTTTTTTAAATAACCACGCATAAACATTATTCTCTTAAAAATACAAACATCTACATACATGTTGCTCGCATATTATGGTAGGCATGTTTGTGCTATATAGAGTGAATTTACACCTTTGCCATTAACATGTTTATAAATAACTGAAAAAAGCACAAATGTCAGAGCATGTCAGAACATCTCAAGGGCCCCAAAAACAGCTTGGTCCCCAGAGGGTTAAATAAATATAATTCAGTGTCTATTTCAATGTGCCACAGCTGTTTCCATGTAATATAATGCTCTTTTCACATAATTAAATGTTCTCTAATCCAACCTGTTACATTTTCTAATTATGCTGATGAAATTAACATGTGAGTTCTCCTCCACCAACAGCAAGAAGGCAGAGGACCTGCACCACCACTGATAGATGAAACGGAGATACACAATATTGGAAGAGTAGTAAAATCCAACAGGAAAAAGGATTACTGTTGCTTTTGTATTTGTAGGAAATAAAAATAAATTGTGAACAATTAGTGTGTAGGCTAGTTAACAGCTGTGGTGGTTACTGCATATATCTCTACCCTTCCATCTGGCATCCTCCCATTCCTTACAGTAATCTGTTTCATTTTCGGCAGGAGCGATGATGGGATTATGTATGTCAACAATGCATCCAACCACACTGGAAATCATAAAGGAAATTCGAATTATTAGGTTACTTCCATAAGTAGCATCAAGTGAACATCATTTATCAGATTACCTAATTTAAACTGATTTCTCCACCACTGACCTGCAATCCTGTGAGTCTCTTCTTTGATGGTTCTCACAGGTTTGTGTCCAGGAAACAACAAAAACTCTCAGAAAGTGTGTGAGAGCGAGGCACACTTTCCTTCCCACTCTGATATAGTGGCCTTACTAAGGTGCTCTGCATCTACAGTGATATATATAAAAATGCACAATGAATGAATGAATCTACTGCACTGCAAAAAAATAATTTTCTTACTTATAGCCTTTTTGTCTAGTTGTTTCCATTCAAAATATCTGAAAATTCTTAAATCAAGATGCATTTACTACATAAGAAAAACTCTGGGTTTACCAAAGAAAACCTGCTCCCGACCAGGTTAGGTTCACAGAGTAAGTTACCATGGTAACTGACTCTGAGTATAAGTTACCTCTCTTTCAGAAACGGGCTTGACTTACCCCTGATTTCCACCAACTGCGGAACGGCTGCGGATCCGCTCCGGAACGGCGGCGGAGTCAATAGGTTTCCATTAAAGTCAATGTGTGTATTTTCACTGACTGCGGAACGGCTGCGTTCCGACTCCGGTGATCCGCAGCCCTCCGGAGCAGATTCGCAGAGCTTCTATTTTTGCCGGATGCCGGAGAGCTCCGCAGCAATTCAGCAGTTATATATCGCGCGATCATACGTGAATTCACGAGATCTCGTGGGTCCTCGTGACTTCAGCTGTTAGTCATGGCCGCAGCCGTTCCGCAACAAATCCGGACCTGGTGGGTATTGAAGGACAGCGGAGCACGGAGCTGACACGCAGCGGAGCCGATCCGCAGCCGTTCCGCAGTTGGTGGAAATCCGGGGTCACTCTGCTTTCTCGGGTTTGACATACCTCCCATTCTGAAACGGAAAACCCAGAGTTTCTCTCATTTCAGGGTTAACATACTCAGAGTTTTCACTTAACCTCCTTTCTGAAACAGGCCCCTGGTCAGAAATAAGTTTAGAAATGGTGCTGAGAAAACACCTTAAACCCAGTCTTCTTAAATAATTGGTGGTAGATGGCTAAATGAAAAGTTTCTAAGCAGTTGTACACACCAAAATGTTCTTTGCATTCAGAACAGATTTCAGCCTAATAGTGATAGTTCACTAAATGGCCAATTCCACATGTATTTTGTGTATTTTCAAAATACTAAATATTGCATTTGTATTTAAAAAAAAAAAAAAAATATATATATATATATATATATATATATATATATATATATATATAACTCCATGCAGTATTTGGTATTTTATTTAAAAATATTTTAAATTTAAGTATTTAAATTAAGTACTTTGTATTTTTATTTTAAATACATTTTCATGCATTTATGCCCATCTCTGCATATTATCATGGAACAGAAGATAGCAAACACAGGTAGAATCTGAACAGAGTTTATTGAGAGACACACAGATATTCAGCAGGTGAGTCTCTGCATATCAGATTGTACTGGTGATGCTGGCAGGTGAATGAAAGTCTTATATGTTGCAGGTTATGAAGAGAAGTGACTGGATGAAGACGACTCATGAAGACTATACAATACAATACAATACAATACAATTTTATTTGTAAAGCACATTTAAAACAACCGAAGTTAGCCAAAGTGCTGGACACTGACATAATTTCAGACAAATTATAAACACATAACATAAGCACAAAACACAGTTAAACAAGTGACAAACTAAAAGAATAAAATGCAGAAATAAACTCTCAGGCTGGTTTAAAGGCCAATGAATAAAAGTGAGTTTTAAGTCGTGATTTAAAACTGTCAAGGCTGGGAGCCACTCTGACACGCATAGGCAGATCATTCCACAGCCTAGGGGCCACGACTGAAATTGCTCGATCTCCCCTATTTTTAAGTCTTGTTCTGGGAACAGATAAAAGTAGTTGGTCAGCAGACCTCAGTGACCTCAGAGGAGCATGCATCTTCAGTAGATCATCTATGTAAGCTGGGGCTTGACCATGAAGAGATTTAAAAACAAACAATAAAATCTTAAACTGTATTCTAAAACAAACTGGTAGCCAATGAAGAGAGGCAAGAACAGGCATAATGTGCTCTCGTTTACGGGTTCCTGTAAGGAGTCGAGCGGCAGCATTCTGAACTATTTGCAATCTAGAGAGAGAGGCCTGGTTAACTCCTATATATAAAGCATTACAATAATCCAGGCGAGTGGTGATAAAAGCATGTATAACCCTCTCCAAATCTTTGAAAGATAAAAATGGCTTCAATTTGGTAAGTAGCCTAAGTTGAAAGAAACTAGCTTTTACAACAGAATTTATCTGTTTCTCTAGGTGAAGATCACTATCCATCTTTACCCCAAGGTTCGTTACCATAGACTTGACGTAGGGCGTCAGGGGTCCCAGGTCCAATTTGGAGGTGCTAGTAGAACTGCTAGGTCTAAAAATCATAATTTCAGTTTTACTTTCATTAAAATGTAAAACGTTTAAAGCCATCCATGCTTTAATGTCATAAACACAATCTAACAGCCTTTTTATCGAATCCTCACCCTTACTTTTTATAGGCAGGTAGATTTGTAAATCATCTGCGTACAGATGGAAACTAATGTTATGCTTCTTTAAGATGGAACCTAAAGGAAGCAAGTAAAGGGAGAAGAGAATCGGTCCCAAAATAGAGCCCTGCGGTACTCCACATGTCACTGGTGCTGCTGGTGAAGTAGAGCCCCCATACCCAACTTTAAACACTCTCGCTGAGAGATATGATCTAAACCATTTTAATACAGTGCCTTTAATCCCCACGTTGTGCTCGAGACGCGAGATAAGAACACTGTGGTCAACCGTATCAAATGCTGCTGTGAGATCTAAAAGCATCAAGATTGTAGTATCTCCAGAATCTGTTGAAATCAAAAGATCGTTAAAAACTTTTATAAGTGCAGTCTCTGTGCTATGAAATGCTTTAAAACCAGACTGGAACACCTCAAGAATACCATGCAGATCTAAATAAGCTTGTAACTGCACTAGGACTGCCTTCTCTAAAATCTTGGACACAAAAGGAAGTTTAGAAATCGGACGATAATTTGAAAGAACTGAAGTGTCCAGATTTTGTTTTTTGATAAGGGGCTGCACCACAGCCTCTTTAAAACAAAGTGGCACATAACCAGAAGTCAGACTACTGTTTATGATAGCTTGAATGTTTGGTCCAATAGTTTTCCATACCTCTTTAAAAATACGTGGTGGGATGATATCAGTGGGACAGATTGAAGGTTTTAAATGTGTAACAATATCATTAAGGGCCAAGATGGAAACAGGCTCAAACTCAATGAGGACTGCAGCACACTCTATGGAAATGGAAGGATCAAAGGCTGAAAGTGAAATGTTAGCTCTAATAGTGGTAATCTTTTCCACAAAGAAGTGGAGGAATTTTTCACAGGCCGCAGTAGATTCTTCCTGCATTATAGATTGGGGGGTATGAAGAACAGAATTAATTGTTCTAAAAAGAACATGAGGTTTATGGCCATTTTTATCAATAACATCAGAGAGGTATTTAGCCTTTTCAGTTTTAACAATTCTCTGATAATTATGCCAACAATCCTTTAGGATATCATAAAAAACCTGCAATTTATGTTTTTTCCATTGGCGTTCAGCTTTCCTTGCCTAGCCGCTCGAGTTAAATCATTAATCCACGGTTCAAAATTAGGTTTGGAGCGCCTGGGCTTTAGTGGTGCGATTTTATCAAGAATATTTATACAGGTGGATGAAAAACAGGAAACAAGCTCATCTGTACATAGGAAAGCAGACGGCTCTATAGTGTCTATAACGTTACTAAATGCTTCGGAAAATTGTGCAGCAGTGGCAGGTTTAATCATCCTACGGATACGAGGTGGAGCACATTGCTTAACAGTATTGTTTGGAAGGGAAACATCAAATAAAATTGGTGCATGATCAGAAAAAACAGCCTTTTGTATCTCAATATTTAAAATAGGCAAACTGCATGACAAGACAAGATCTAATGTGTGGCCATGAATCTGTGTTGGACCACTTACAAACTGTAAAAGGTTAAATGAATCAATTAGTTCTAAAAAATCTTTAGCCAACAGATTTGTGGGACAACATACATGAATATTCATATCTCCTAAAATTAAGATCCGATCATATTTTGGCATAATTTCAGACAATAATTCAGTAAAGTCTCTGATAAAATGCTTGTTATATTTAGGAGGTCGATAGATAAGAGCACACAAAACGGGCTGAAATTTGCCCAATTCAAACATTGTTAACTCAAAACTCAAAAATGTTATCATTGACAACAGCCTGCAATTGTATTTATCCTTAAAAATATCGGCAAGTCCTCCTCCTCGACCAGTAATCCTCGGGGAGTTAAAATAGTTTGCAGCTCAGGTAAGTTCTCCAGAGGTGGTTAGTCAGGTAAGAGTTCCATAACAAACAACAAGACCAAGACGTGTGTTTAGTGCTGGCTTTTATGAAGAGGAGCTGATGAATGTTGGTGATTGATGGCAGGTGTGAATGAATGAGGAAGGAGTGCAGGTGATGATCAGAGAGGGTTATGGGAAGTGTAGTTTGCTGAGGTGACTGGTCTTGTGACAGATATAGGGCTATACAGGGAATAAGTTTTGTAATGGTTTTTAACATTATACCTCAACAAGACCTGTAAAATGCCAATCTAGTCCCCAAAACATCAGGCCTTTACAATTTCAGCTGTTCATTTAAATGTAAACATATAAATATATAATTTGATAAAGAAACAGGATCTAGAAAAATAATTACTCATAATCATTCACATATTTACTGTTTTACAATAGATTAGGTCAATTCACTAAATAAATCATTTGATAATGAGGAGAAAACACAGAGCAAAGTTCCTCTGAGAAAACCCATATTAAAATATCTTAAATTAATTTAACCCATATAAATAAGGGTTAAACTAGTCAATAAAAATAATATTTGAGGAATCACACGACACCTATGCCTCTCAAGCAGTTCTGCAAATATGAGTGGGGAAGAAATGCAGCGACTAGATGTTCAAAATTAATGGAGACGTGCAAAATCCACACAATCTCAAGGCTGAGGTTGTGAAAGTTTGTGTTTTCTCAATATGCTGCACCTACTATCATAAATAGAAGTTTTAAATGCATTATCTGTGACTTTGGGAAAGTTCTTGTTTTCTCAATGTGCTTCACACAGTTTTCTACAGATGGTTGAGATCAGGAATCTCTAGACTCAACTACCACAGATCGGGACTGCAGGCACATCCGGGTGATGATCTTGTCACAACTATTATGAACTAATATAATTTTGCTGAAGGTGATCAGTGTTATGTTTTTCTAAAAAAATCGGTTGATAAAGTTGCTGATTGAAATTGTTTATAATCTTATCTATGTTAGGTGGTTCTTCACCTTCATATTCTGCATTAAAATTGAGTTGATCATATGCTTATATTGTCTAATCTTATACAAAGATACTGAGAAATCATAAACCCCAAATACAGCATAGAGGGGTTCAGTGAATCTGGTGTTGAACGTGTGTAAGTGTGTGAGTGTGTGTGCGTCAGAGACGCTGTAGAATGTTGAGTATACATTAATGACCCATCTTCTCAAGGAATGTGAATAACTTTTAACTATTTTTTCTCTAAACTTACCCTTCAAAATTATAACACCTACTACCATATGTCATACACATATCGTTTCCCCACTGGCCCTTCCAAAACCTAAAGTCTGATTCAGATGCATGTGTCTCTTGGATGAAAAAATAAATAAAAATTCACAAAAATATTTTCTACAAAGTAAAAAGATTGCTCTTCTTTTAACTAAATTTCTCATACCTCTAACATTAAGAGAGAAAACAGCGAGTGAACCCATACTCACAGAAGAACTTCAAAACAAAAGTTTACATCTCCAATCCTCTCTGCATAGCATTAATGTTTACCTGGTAGCATACTGTAAGCATTAATGTAAACATGAGTCAGACATAAATGTCATTGCCTACTTCACAAGAACTCCTTCCTGTCCACAAACGTTCTGGTCCCAACAAAATAAGCCCTCCCGCCTTCTTGTCGTGCAGCTTCAACACTTGGCCACAGCCAACTCCTGATTTCTTTATCAACTACTGTCAGATCTTCAGCAAACCTCAACTTCTTTTCTTTCAAAAAGCTGCTTTTCTTTGCACTTTTCCACAGTAAGTCTGTGATATGCCTGGATCTGAACAGGAGAATCACAGCTCTTGGTTTCTTGTTCACGTCAAGCCTCCTTCCCACGTGATGAACTTCAGTAGCGAATCAGCGATCAATTTCAGTAGTGTACTTTCCCTTTTCATCTAGAAGCACTGCAGCGCAGATGTCCATGACCTTTTGTTTAATGTCTTCGCCTTCATGTTCGTCAAGACCCTAAAGCCTCAAGATCCAGCACCTTCTATATCTCTCCATTTCGTTCATTTTAACTTCCAGATCCAGTATTTTCTTGTCATGGGTACTACTCAATGTTTTTAGTCCAGTCAGATCTGCTTCAATGCCATTAATCTCACGAGACAAGAATTCTGTGGATTTCTGGAGAGCCTCAATCCCGTCAGAGTTCATTTTAATGTTTTTTTTGTTTTGTTTTTTTTGACAACTCTTTCTTGATTTTTTTCTGTCAGCATTCTGACAATGTTGTAGCACTGGACTTAAACTGGAGCAAAATTAATATTAATTAATTATTATGTTTATACAGTAACATAAAAGTTTATTAAAAATACTCAATCACAAATTAAATCATCAACAACCTCTCACGTTCGCACTCCTGTTGCAAACCGCAAATCCAGCAAATGTGATGGGATTTTCTGTCAGGACCACTACCATCAAATACGATTGACAATTAGCATACAGTTTGGATTGGCGGTATGGTTCTGTTCTGGGCGAGAACTCCCTGCGCATCCATGCAGCCTAGCATGGATAAGAGCAGGGAGAGCAGCAATAACCCCCCAAAACAAAACCATATGCCAATATCCCCCAAACCCAACAGCGCAATCTGGATGCTTTTATAGTTACCTGAGTGAGCCAAGGCAACAAGAATGTTATCAATACCTGAAAAGCTTGAGCAACAGCATGTTACCAACAATACCATAAAGCCTTAAGCAACAAGTATGTTGCCCTTACCTAGATGGCCTAAACAAGTATGTTGCCAATACCCACATAAGCCATAGCAACAAGTATGTTGTCAATACCTGAAATGCTTAGCAGTAAACATGTATATTGCAATGAATGACATACCACCTGAAATGAAGAAGTGAACATTGAGATATCAAAATGAATCAACTGCTTGCTTGTTGTATATCTGCAGTCCAGATCCAGTTTCTTTTGCCCTGTCCCAAATGGAACCCTAAGCACTCGCGGTCTTCCTCTGAGTCCGCACTTTTTCGTGACGTAATGCCGCTTTGACTGTCGGGAAGAAGTCTGCTGCGGAGCCCGCATCAGCGCGGGCTTGGCAAAAGTGCGCATCAAGGGCGCAAATCGACCACATGAGGGCGCTTGCGAGCACCCTTCCGAGATCTAAAAATGAGAAATGGGACACACTGCGGTCTCACGGACTTAACGGACATGCGCACGCGGCAGCCATTGTAAGTCCACAAGACCGAAAGTGCACATGAAGTGTGCCATTTGGGACAGGGCCTTTGAGTGACGCCTGTGAGCTAGAGATGAGAGATGGAGATTTCCTTTTCAATTATCTTTTTCATTGGAAATAAGTACTGAAGTACAGATGGATGGTTGAATGTAACAAGCGTGATGCTGATGCTTTGATATATTTAGTCACAAATATGTAGGTTTGAATAAATTCCAATCACTAGACAAGTTATTTGTTGACGTGTACTGCATACAGTCACCTGTCAGTGACGTCATAACCTTGTTACACTTGGTTGTAGTTTACTTCTGTACTTTACTTTACTTCTGTTTTTTTTTTTTTTTTGTTTTTTTTACACACTACCCCCACCACGACTGAGGCTGATAGAATGGTTACATCCTGACTAGTGGCAACAAAACTGATACAACTAGCATGTTTGTATAACCATAGGACTAGTATTAAAACTAGTGTAGTCTGGTCGGGGAAGCATACACCCTCTAGCTCTGAGTCAGATGCAGTGCGCAGATAAGCAATGACATACAGTGTATTCCTCATTTATTAACATGATTTCTGCTCCCGTCCTACGGATTCCATCGAATGTGGAGGTGAAGATGACGACTCCCATGATTCCACACTCCTTCACAGGACCATCAAGCTACGATGTTGTTAGTGTTGAATACCAGACCTCTGCGGTGAATGTACTGTGTATTTTGCACAAGTATGTTACTGATATCTAGATAGCTTTAGCCACAAGCATGTGGTTACCTTAACACAGCATGTTGCAATAATCAGATAGAATAAAGAACAGGCATTTTTCCAATGCAACCAGATAAGCATAAAACAACACTTGATTACTACAGCATGTTCCTGAGGACAGTATGCACAAAATACTAGAAGCTGAAGTAACAAGCTTATATTCGATAACATTGCACTAGCAAATACGGTACTGATAGCAATGTTGCTGAAATGACAGAATATTGCTGATACCTGATAAGCTTAGCACAGCATGTGACAATGACACCAGGTATAAGCCTAAAACACAGCCATGTTCCAAATAACGACTGGGCTAAATAAACTTGAAAGTAAAAAAAAACATGTTACCAATAGCAAATAACAGCTTTTAAAGCAAGCAGTTTTCAACAGCCACTAGATAGCCTTTAGAACAAGCAGGGTTTCAATAATACACACACATATATATATATATATATATATATATATATATATATATATATATATATACACAGCTTAAATATAGCCTACCACCATGTTGAATTTCAGCATATAAAAATGCAAGCCCTTAAAAACAATGCATCAAAATGAAAGTACGGTATACAATACACTAAGATAGACCAAGCGTGTCCGATAACGCTGAAGTGACTCAACTGAATAGTGACTGTTTACGATGTCTTTTTTAAAGCTGTGCCACAGCAGAATATTTCCGTTTGCATCAGGAATTGTTAATTCATATCAAGCAGCTGCTTGAATCTGTGCTGCATAGTGCTAAAAGCACAGCGTGTGCAAAGTGATCAGTTGCCAATGACAACACATAGTAACGCACATAGCCAATATGATCGCATAAGCCTAGCAAGAGCATTTTAATGAAAACGACTATGTTAGATAAGCCCAAGCGACACGGATTGCATTAGCAACAAGCATCTTACCAATACCCTGATAGCTTTTAGCAATGAGCATTAAGAAGGAACTAAGCTTTGTGAAGACTGTCAGAGATGAATGGAGAATTAATCATGTCGAGTCTTGTGTCAATAATGCAGCGATGCGAGCAGCAATGCAGACTGAGGTCACTTCCAAATCAGGCAACTTATGATCAATGCGGCAAATCTCGTGTTCAAGTTTAAGAGGTGAAATCCTTGTGGGGATCGAATTCCTCTTGCTAAATTCCCTATTGCACGATTCCTTGTGAGATGATGTTATTTGCCTGCCGAATTTCGCCATTTAATTAGCTCCTGAGAAACACGATAGCTGCTGATACTACTGAAGGAGCTTATATATGTATACAGTGATAGGCGTCGTATTCCTATAGGTAGACGTGGATCAGCTGAGAGTCACTGATGCGAGCTTGACTAACATTACCTGCCAGAACTGACGCTACGCTTGATAATTAAAGGTCCCATGACATGAAATTTTCAATTTCTGAGGTTTTTTAACATTAATATGAGTTCCCCTACTCTGTATATGGTCCCCAAGTTTCTAGAAATTTTAATCGGTGTAAATCGAGCTTTTTCTATCTTTCTCTGCCTTTGAGAAAATGGAAGCTCAACCGGGCTGATCTTGAATCTCCTCCATATGACGTCATAAGGAGAAATGTTACCTCCTCTTTCTCTGCTTTGCCCGCCCAGAGAATATTTTCCGCCCATGAGAAAATGAGCTAACGAGGATGTAGGAATGCGCACGCGCGATTTTAGTTTGTCCAGAGATATATCATGGCTTGTGAGCGAGCGACGCATAATAATTGCTCAATAACTGGATGTACAAATGAACACCGAAGGGTCAATACAGAGCTGGGCTTGCTGAACGTCTGAAATTCTGGATCAGTAACAACTCTCTTTGGCTCAGCTACACACCTCGGACAAGTAAGTCAACTATTATATATAAGTGTGTTGCTTTACTGTTTATGGTTACCTAGCTTGTTACACGTAGAATGTGGCTGTAACATTAGCTATGCAGCTATGCAGTTACTTGCGCTAATATAAAGGTAGACAGCATCAAGTATGTGTGTGAATACACACACTGTAATGCGAGTGTTGTACACTTCTTTGTTATTTGGATAACCGTTTTCCTGTTGGTTATATGGCGCGCGCGATATCCGCATTTCAAGATCGCAGAGCTTGATGTAATTGTAATAAGATAAATTACAGACGTTACAGATCTCTCATGAAAAGGCAACAGTAGGTTAGCGTTAGCTACATGATAATAACTGTAAACCATCCGAATAAAGTACCGTATCCAGACATAATATTTTAAACTAACCATTCGGAAATGTCCTGCTGGAGCCGCTTAGTTGCAACTTCTTCATCCGTTGCTTCTCCATCCGGATCAGATTCTGGGTCAAACTGAAATGCTTGAACGACTGCGTGTCTTCGTGCCATTGCAATATATCCAACATAAACAAACATGCATGGTACCGTTGCGCAAGATGGTCAAGGCCACACCCACCCTCCACCTTGCGCCGCCTTTCTCCTCCTCATCAGCATTTAAAGCTACAGACACCGAAACGGCCCGTCTGAAGGAAGCTCATTCTGGGACTGGCGTGTAGTGGCTATAATTCTGCACCGAGGCTGAATTTTTGGAAAGAGATTTCAGATACAGTACTAGGGACCACTAAGGCCTATATTAAAGCCTACAAAAAGTAGCATGTCATGGGACCTTTAACAATACAGTACTTACCCTCTTATAGTCTCTAGAGAACCTGATGCTATTTACACAAATCAAAATTCAAACAAAACTCCAAAGCTGACTGCTACCTCACAGACAATCATAGGCGGAAATCGCGGGGGGGTCGGGGGGGTCAGGACCCCCCCTATCTGAGGGTTGTCCCCTCCTAAAAATAGAATTAAAGTATGTGTATTGTAAATAATATAATGATATATACTTAAAATAATTGTTTAATAAAAATGCAAACGGGGAAAAAAATAAAAAAACTTTTAAAAATGTTGAGTCCCCCACCCTTGCCTCACAGTGCTTTGGTCCACTGCCTGCTCCCCTTTTACCTCATCATCACAAACAATCTAGTCCAGTGGGAGAGAACAAGGTTTTCATGTTGTGGAACTCCAGTAAGTCAAGGCTATTTTATTCACTTTAAACCTCGGATGAATATTTTCTCTTTAATACAGATTATGCTGCGTCATTAATAAATCATGACAATTTTTTTTATGATAACCAATGTAACGTCAGTCCACCTCGCTATGTTGGCGATTATAACCTTGTTTTATACAGTCTGTGCGTTTACCTAGATTGTTTAAAACAGTTCCCTCACACACACACACACCCATAAAGTGTAACGTTACGCATAGGCTACACTATGTGTAGTCTTGTAGATTACACAAGGGTGCGCATTTACATTTTCACACTTTCACTGTGTGATTTAGTCAGTTTATATCGTTTAATATAGTTAATCTAATATAATATCACACAAAGAGTGCAGTTTTTCTCCAGATATTAACATGATAATAAATGTGTTTTAATAAACTGATTGAAAAGTTTGCTTTTAGACACCATATTGCCTGTTTTAACTCTATTTCGCCAACGAAAATAGTTCAAAACTAAGCCAAAGCACTGTATTTGCGTCTCTGAGAAACACACGAGGTATTTCCTTACTGAATTATTAATCAGCGTTTTGAACGAATCAGTTGAATCTCAATGACTCACTCATTAACACTGAATTGCTGCCACCTACTGGCGGTTTTAATTTCACATTTAAAGTGTCTTTTCATGTTTTAAATCATTTTATATATCAATATTCAACGTTTTATGTTTTAAACAAAACATTTTTTATGTCTGTGTAAAAGCATCTAAATGCCTTTTCAAATGCAGCTTCTGTGTTTCCTCTCCATTGCAAAGATTTTGTTGATACTTATTTAATTTGATTGGTAACAGCCCTATTGTGTCTTATTATTATAATTAAATTTAATTGAATGTATGAAATTGACACAAAAGATGATGCATGCATATATTTAGGTTTAAAAAATACATTTATAAAGGTAAAAATGCCAATGAAGGTAAAAATCTATTGAAACTTATTGGAAAAATGATTTCTGTCACTGCTGTGAACTGACCGCCACACAGAATATGAAGAATATCAAAAACTTTAGGAGTCGGCAGTCCTAAACATGCCAAGTTATCAGCACAATAACACACTCAGCAAAATATTGTCTAATTATCGTTATCGATAAAATCCCTGAAAATATAGAGATAATTTTTTGTCAATTTTGCACACCAATGAAGAATATTTTGGTCAATTTAGTCAGCTTTTGAAATGAACCAGAGAGAAACTTTGAGATGAAGGATAATGGCACGGTCTCCATGCTAGCTACACTAATAATAGTAGTAAGGCTTTCCTCTGTGTAGGGGAGAATGGGGTAATGTGAGACATCGGGTAATGTGAGACACCCCCTGTATCTAGGCAATGGAACACAATTTTGGTCATTTGACCATTATGTTTTCAAGCCCCTCTAATTTCCCCTTGCCCATGAAGGAGAGGACCTCATGGTGCTGTAGTAAGCATGTTTTTTTCACAAAAATATTTTTTTTGCATGTAAAAGTAAATTTTCTTGGTGTCAACTTAATCAACTGTTGTGCCAAAGCAAATTGATTCAGGTAGAAAAACTTATATCATACATGTTGATGAACTACCAACATATAAAACCATGTGATGATGCTAGCTGAAGATAAGCCTGAATTGCTAAGAGAGATCGTTTTTTTCTAAAATGTGGCGGTGGGGTAAAGTGAGACAAATGCTGTGGGGTAAAGTGAGACATGAGGCACAAGTTAAGTTTAGTCTTAAACATATTTTAACGTAATATTACATGACATATGTTTTATTTTTAATATCATAAACATTGTAGAAAAGCCATCAAAAAGAAGGAGGAAGTAAAATCAGTAGCCTAGGGTGCAGTAGCTGAGGCAAAGAGGTGGAGCACCTTCTCCCTCTCACCTTGTCCGAATGGAGCGTTTGTCCCCTCCTCGACAAAACCCCCAAGGTTCGTTTTAGGACCGAGGTTGTCTCTGACAGGAGCTCCGCACTCTCCCTGGGAGCCTTCTAAGAATTAAAGTCAGCATGGGAATCTCGTTTATCTGCAACCTCACGGACACTGTCCGTTTTTGTTTTCGGAGGAGGACCTTCCTCCACCGCTTTTTCTCCAGGGGTGTCTCAAGCCCCTGGAGTCGCGTCGCCGTTTATCCAGACCGACCGTTCGACAAGCATACGTTTTACCTCTGGATCAACCGAAAAGCCCCGGACGGTGAACCGCGATGCACAGGCTCCCTACACACGGGTCTCGCTCCACCCGGGCCTGGGCTCGAGACGACACGGCCACTCACAGGCTGCGTGAGGAACCATCCACCGGGGGCAGGGGCGGGAGGCATCTGGATCGAGGCCGTAACCGGGAAGGATGCTTTCAAAGCGGGGGGAGGCGCAGGGCGAAGTTTGGCACTTAAGGCATGCCAGGGGTGCCCCAACTAACCCAAGCGTCTGTGTTTGGACCGTCGTTGCTTCAGCAGGAGCGCCAGCAGGTGTGGCCCGGGAGGTCTACGAGCATGAAGCTCTTCTTCAAATACAAGATATTTTTGGAAATTTTTATGAGGAGGAATATCCTCAAGTGTGTCTTTCACCCCTAGCTCACCCAGGATGGTGCATGTTCACCGGTATGCACGCCCTGGCACCGAGGGACTAGGTGTCCAAACCAGACCCTATTTACTGGAAGTCTCGCCCGCACAAAATGCACTTTCTCTGGGCTGGGTCAGGCGGTTTCCCCACCCGGTCTGACCACCACGGTTCTCTGGTCCGTGTTCCTTGTCCAAGCGGAGCATTGTCCCACCTCCACAAAGACCGAAAGGTCCGTTTTAGGACCGACTTTGCTCCAGACGGAACTCCAGCGGTGGCGGACAAATCCAAATCTGGCCCAGGATGTGCCACCCTCCTTGGGCTGGCCATGCAGGGGAGGTCTGACTGCATTGTGCTTCCAAATGTATCACAATATTTTGGACATGGTTCTTTTTTTTTAGGAGGAATTTCCTCCAGTGTGCCATTCACCCTTAGCACGCCAAGGGCGTTGCACCTTCACTTGGATGCGCACCGGTGGGTCATCAAAAAAATGTGCTTAATTGACCAATACCCATGATTCTGTTACTAGTTCTGGAATGTGTGGTTGTCAAGCTAGCTGTCAGAATTCTAACTGTTACAACATGTGTTGTTATGGAAGTTTCAGAGTGGAAAAAGTAAGTGGATCAGTTTACCCCCAGCTGGTTCACTTTACCCCCTTGATTTCTCTGGTCTGTCTCAGTTTACCCCTAAGCTGGGGTAAAGTGAGACACAAGACCACTTTTTTAAAAACAATCATATTTTCACTGCCCTTCGTCCTGAATACATTCTAATAATTTCCATTGCTAGGAAACATCCTGAATTAATAGGAAATGTGTAAATTTGACTGATATATCATTTTAGCTCACTTAGAGGGGAACAAATGTAAAAAATGTCTCACTTTACCCCACTCTCCCCTACACATATCCATAGAAAGTACAATTTTGCCTGTATTATTGGTGTCCCCTTCAAAAATTGCTCTTTAGGAATATTATGTTTATTGTCCCCCCCAACATTTAGATGAAATTTACGCCCCTGCAGACAATACACATGAGTGAATTAAAGAGCAGCTTCTGGTGGTTAATTTAAGCGCGTGAAACACAACTTCCGCTCGTGACCTGGGCCGATGCCTCTGATTGGCTGTAGGAAGCAACTGGATATATATAGCCCTTAAAATTCACTAAATCTCTAATATAACACTATACTTTTAATATATTTCAGTGATACTGATGATGTGATGAATTAGAATCAGAGAAATCAAGACCTACATATAAACCTTTTATGTGCTTTACCTGACATACATAAGCATGACTGTATGATCTTTTCTGCAGTTCACTCAGTTAATGAAACACAAATATAAACTGTAATGAAGAATAATCCATTTAAATGAGAGTCCAGTGCGAGTTGATGTCAGTGTTTATTGAACATCTCCCTCTAGTGGCGCACATCATCACATTCTCAAGTAACGCACTGTTAACATTCTGTCATCATGATGTTGTTCCAGACATGTATGACTTTCTTTCTTCTGTGGAACAAAAAATAACAACTGTAGTCACTGTCACTATGGGTGAATAAATATCACACTATACATGTCATTTCTTGAGGTTCTCCCTGGTAAAACAGTCATGAATTTTCATTCTAACACATCTGCATACAGACATAATGCTTTCAGTGATGGAATTTTAATTCAAGTTAAGTCGTTCTAGTGCCTTTCACTTCGCTGTGACCAGGGCCTGAAGTTAACTTTTTTGACCACCAGCCACTGTGGCAGGTGGATTTAAAAATCCACCCGCCACAGTAACTTTTTACCAGCCAGTTTTTTTTGTTGTTTTTTTGCCTCATAAAGGTGAAAAATAGAAATCACACAAACATTGTTCTTTAACTTGTAAGAATACACATATAAGTGCTGCATCTTTTTATTCATTGATTTGCTGTGTCACAGACATAGTCATATGTCATATTCATATGACTGCTGCTAATCTGAGTCCACAAAAAAGGAGCAGATGCACTCCTCTTCCTGCACTGCTGCTGCATCTTCATGAGGTCTGGTCTCCTTGACATGTCCCCACCACTTTTTGACATGTCCCCACAAACTGGGGCCCCCCACACCCAAGACAAAAATGGTTTGGCCACTGATCAAAATTTGATGTTGTCATTTAATTTGAAGTTCAGTACGCTCAAAATGTCCGGTCAGCACAAGTCCGGTTCTCAGAAGAGGAAATAAAAGAAAAGAAGAAAATAGAGGTTTTCTAAACAAATATATAAAAAAAAATTTTTAAAAGCGGTGACGGTGAAGCTGGAACTAGTAAAGTCAACGTAAAGCAAGGTAAGAAACACCGCAGAAAACGCTTACGAGCATTGTCAGGAGTTTTCCTGCATTTAAATTTTTTGGGCGGCCGAAGATTTTTGTCCCGCCAAAGCCGTCTCGATTTTTGTCCCGCCAAAGCCTTATTTGATCGGTAAGTGATGTAGAATAGAATGACTGCTGCGCCTGACAGGGCGATAACGAGCAGAGAGAGCCCCGGCCGCGCGCGCGCACTCTCACGTCTTCAAACAACACGTCGAGCGCTGTCTTGCGCTCTCTCACTCGCGCATATTAATCAAAGTCAATTGAACCGTTAAGCAGAACTAAATTAATATTAATATTACTGGTAAAGTTACCGGGTACCGGACATTTTCTCACTGGTTCCCAACTCAACATACACACGCACATGTAAGGATGATAAAAAATGATGTCATACTCATACATTGCATGTCATTGAATGAGTTGATACAAGTTAAAATATACTTAAAATTGTCCATAAAAAGGAGAAAGTTAAAATACACTTATAAGTTGTAGATCAGTAATCCATTGCTCTAAAAGAGGGTAAAAGAGGCTAAAGAGATTAATAAGATAAAAAGACAAGACAATCTGTGTTTAAAATGCTGTTTTATTGTATAACATTTAAATTACAATATGTTTGCTTGTTTACATAAGTTTCACTTTAAGTTTAAGTACCAGTTTGTGATTGATCGCTAATGCCTTGTTCAGTGAGGATCTGTTAACGATTAATAATGCCTCGTTCAGCCTGTGTACGGAGCGCGCGGCTGACGTTCGTCCATTATAACATTGGACTGGACAGAAGCTGCATCGTGTCCGTGTTTTATTGTCCATTTCCTCTTTTACAGGTATGAACGAGGGTTGTATTGTGTTTGAATGATTTATAGATGTGTTTAGTAATGTAAGGCACACGCGGGAAGTAAATGTTAGTGATTGTAATGATTCATGTGCATTTAGCAATCTGAAGTGTTGCTCTAGTGTAGCCTGCGTGCTAGCTGTGTACTGGAGCACATGTTGTAGCACGTGAATCGAGGTTAAAGCGTGACAGTAGCTGAACACCGCAGCCATTTTCTTTGTGCGCATTTGTTTTAGATCATACGGATAAGGTAAAAGTGCTATTGTATAGGTTTAAGAAAAGTGAGTTTTTAATGTAAAGAAGCAACATAGTTTATGTGTAAGCACAATGCTACTACTGAGGGTAAAATGTCAAGTGTATTCTGAATTAATAACTATAAAACAGCAGTATAGCATTACAGAATATATTTTATGCTGTTTATTGTTCTAAACATTTTCAGAGTAAATTCAAATCTATTTTTGTTTAAATAATACTGTTTTAAGATGCTGTAAACATATTTTGATATATTTTTGGTAACTCCCTTTAGAGGTTAACTCAGGTATTTCAGTAATATGGAGTTATAACTGACCAGCTGATATTTTTCCTAATTGTGTAGTTTCTTAGAGGGACATTATTATGTCGTGCAAAGGGAAAATAACAGGTTTAACTGTGATACTGTGTAAACATGTTATTATGCTGTTCATGGTAAATACATTATAACATTGGACTGGACAGAAGCTGCATCGTGTCCGTGTTTTATTGTCCATTTCCTCTTTTACAGAGGCGTAACATTTGGAGGCACCGCTGGGATAGTGTGCAGTGTGGTTCAGCGTCTACAACAGATGTCCCCCCGCCGTCACACATCCCTTTTAAACAACCCAGAACATCAGAAAGCAGGTGGCGAATCAGCGACAGTGGGATTCCGATTGTCTGGGGCAGCTTGCATGTAATCTGAGGTATTTCTGCATACCAGGAGAGCTGCTATTACTACCCAAAGATTGAAAGGTACCACTTCACTGCTAGCACACACACTCAGCTGGGAAGATGGAGTCGACAGGGTTAGAGGAGTTACAGCTTGAAGTAATAAGGGCATTGTGTCTGTTGCCCCGAGAAAGTTTGGTGGAGCTGTGTGACTATCTAATCATTGCCGGAGCAGAGTTTGAACATGTTACCAACAAGGGCCGAACTGCTCTCATCACACTAATTTCAAACCATATACAGAGAGAAGAGCTAGAAGAGCTTGAGGATAAAGGTATGGCTGACTTACTCCATCTTCAAGACAAAATTTCTGAGCTCCAGATAGCTGGTAAAGCTGGCACATCAAAACAAGTAGGCGAGCAACAGGACGGGGAGGAGGAAAAAATATTGGAAGGAATTAAGGCCTTGCAGCTTCAGTTAGCAAGCGCACAGAAACAAAATGAGAACAATAAGCCAGAGACAAAAGGAATTAAAAGCGTTACCCCTCCCAGACAGTCACCACAGAGTGTAGTCCACAGTCCTGCACCTCACCCATGGCACAAGGACTTTAAGATAGCTGGCCAAATCGGTGAGCCCGGTCAGAAAGACAAGCTGACTTTTTCAAGCTTAGCACGTCAAATTGAACATGGCTTAAGCAAGGGGTTTCCCGAACTTGAGATAGTAGATGCAGTGATAAGAGCGATATCTCCAGGCATGCAACTCCGCAGCTATTTAGAAGGCAAAACCAACCTGACCTTACCCACACTGAGGCGAATACTGCGATGTCATTATCAAGAGAAAAGTGCAACCGACCTTTATAAGCAGTTGACCTCAGAAGTGCAGGGCATCAAAGAAACCCCACAGAACTTCTTCATTCGCACTTTCGACCTGAGACAAAAAATTTTGTTCGCTTCGCAGGAATCTGAGTCAGGTCTCCAATATGACCCTGGGTTAGTGCAGAAGATGTTTCTTCACACTGTGTTGACTGGCCTGCAGAATGACAACATCAGGCGGGATCTTCAGCCTTATTTGGAGCAAGCTGACATCTCTGATGAACTGTTGCTTGAACGAGTGAATACAGCATGTGCTTATGAAACTGAGAGGCAGAACAAGAAAAAACTGTCAGGACAACAAAGACCTGTTACCATCCATTCAGTTCAGTCCAGCGATGCTCCTGCTGAAAAGAATGAAAACCCACCAACTCAACAAAAGTCTAAAGTTCCTCCAGCTTTTCTCTCCCAGCTTGCGGAAATTCAATCTGAAATGGCTCTGTTGAAAGACCTTAAAGCTGAAGTGTCTCACATTAGAGAGTCCATGCAACAGCCCCAGCACATGCCTAGACAACCACCGCCAGCAGGGGGGGGCGATGGCGCATCAGGACTACCATTCTCAGGTCAGCAGGTGCAGGACCCGGGACAGGGATACTGGTTTAATGTGGGCCCAAGACACCGAGGAGGAACTGCTCAGTATCAGCAAAGGTTTGCCCCACAGCCCAGCTTCCCCCAATCAAATCGTGGTCAAAGGAGAAAATGTTTTGGTTGTCAACAGAGTGGAGCCGAAGATTATTGCATGCACTGTTACAGGTGTGGCAGTAGCGAGCACTTTCTGGCTGGTTGTCGAGCAAGGGGACAGAGACAGTTTGGAGATGAGTCTTTAAATGGGGGAAGGTCACTCGCACGGGACAGGGAGTGACCAGTAACGCAGCAATGTCCCAGCAATGTGCGAATTCGGGACAGGGGGGTAAAGGACTAATTCTGAAGCAAGGTGCATCCTGTAAGAAAATGCTTTACTGTTCTACGCCATGTCAAGTTGATAATTGGACAGCACACAAAAGAGAATGTCAAGCACTCGCATGTATGACTACAAACACCACTTCGAAGAAGGACAAAAGGGCTAAAAGGGCGCCATTGGTAGGGGGAAAGCACATGGTTGATTGCTTCATCCAAGGCCAAAGTGTTCAGGCTTTGTGGGACTCAGGCTCCCAAGTGACCATAATTGATGAGCGATGGAAAGAAACGCACCTGCCAGACACAAGATTAAGAGACATAACAGAAATTCTGGATATAACACAGACTTTTGACATACAGGCAGCAAATGGGGAGAGCATGCCATACACAGGTTGGGTCGAGGTAACTTTTAGATTAGCTTCAGGGGCTGCATCCAACACAGAAGTTATTGTCCCCACACTTGTAATGAAGGGTGGTAAGCTTGTTCAACCTATCATTGGGTCTAATGTGATTAGGATTATTATAGACAGTGAACTGAAACAGTCAAACACCACTGACAGGGAAGGGTTAAGTAGAACAGTAAGGGCAGCCTTTCCAGGTCGAGCAGCGGCTTTTGTAGAGCAGGTAACTGCAGTTGTAGAGCAAGTTAGCACCACACCAGGGGATGAGTATATAGTTAAGACAAAAAGGGAGAGGATTAACATACCAAAACGCACAACAGTCAGAGTTGAGTGTTATGTAAACATGAATTCCCCACATGAAGACAACGTTTTTCTCTTCGAGCCGGATGTGAACCCCCGCTGGACAGAGGGACTCGAACTATGTGACATGCTCGTGAAGGTGAATAAGGGCAGCAAAAAACCCTCTATTACTTTAAGTGTGCAGAATACTACAGATCATGACATGATGTTAGCTGGGAAAACGGTAATAGGGGTTGTCCAGCAGGTCCAAGCAGTCTACCCCGCCTCCATACTAGAGGGGTCCCACCTTCCACCTTCAGCTACAACAAATCACATCAGAGCTGAAAAGGATCAGACTACAGGCAATGTTTGGGATCCACCTGTGGATCTGGGCCACCTCAGTGAGCCAGAACGTGAGGTAGTTAAAAAATTGTTACGAGAGGAGTGTGCCTCCTTTTCAAGAACAGAGGATGATATCGGTTGTATAGAAAAACTTCAACTCAGCATCTCCCTGAAAGACACCGAGCCTGTCGCAAAAGCATACCTCTCTGTGCCTAAGCCACTTTACCGGGAAATGAAGGACTACTTGAGTGACCTCATCGCTCAGGGTTGGGTGGAGAAGTCTAACTCACCGTACGCATCACCAGTCGTGTGCGTTCGAAAAAAGGATGGGAGTCTCCGACTGTGTATAGATTTTCGTGAAGTGAACAGAAAGACCCTCCCTGACCGCCAGCCTATCCCCAGAGTGCAAGACATAATGGATGGCTTAGGAGGAAACTCGTGGTTCTCTCTTTTGGATCAAGGGAAAGCGTACCATCAGGGCTTTATGGCGAAGGAGAGCAGACCCATAACCGCTTTCGTCACACCATGGGGTCTCTATGAATGGATCAGAATCCCCTTTGGCCTGATGAATGCTCCAGCCGCGTTTCAGCGCTGTATGGAAGAATGCTTGGAGGGGCTGAGGGATGAGATCTGTATCCCATATTTAGACGACACTCTGGTCTTCAGTAGAACCTTCGAGGATCACGTTGAGAATGTGAGGACAGTGCTACAGCGGCTACGGCAGCACGGGATAAAGTTAAAACCAAGTAAGTGTGAAGTGTTCAAGCGTGAGGTCCGCTACTTGGGGCGCATTGTGTCTGCTGAGGGCAGTAAGATGGATCCAGCTGATACTGCGGCTGTTAGGGCTTTAAAGGAAAAGAGGCCACGGACTATCAGAGAATTGAGAGCAGTCATGGGGCTACTGAGCTATTACAGACAGTATATTAGGGACTTCTCCCGCATCGCCAACCCTCTTTACGCCCTAATGGAATTAGACCCTGGCCCAGATAAGCAGAAAGACCGGAACACCAGGACAAAAAGAGTGAAAGGAAAGTTTAAAGGGACACCATCACACAAGCCAATCACATGGACTGAAAAACATCAACACATATTGGAGGGATTGATTGACTGTCTGGTTGAGCCGCCAATACTTGGGTTTCCAGACTTCAACAAATCGTTCATCCTGCACACAGACGCTTCACAGCAAGGCCTGGGTGCAGTGCTATATCAAGAGCAGGAGGGTAAGCTTTGTGTAATAGCCTATGCATCTCGCACACTGACCAAAGCAGAAAAAAACTACCATCTGCATTCAGGGAAACTTGAATTTCTGGCTTTGAAGTGGGCCGTTACAGAGCGTTTCCGAGACTACCTAATCAGCTCATCTTGCACTGTGTATACAGACAACAACCCACTAACCTACGTGTTATCGACGGCCAAGCTGAACGCAACAGGACAGAGGTGGGTTGCTGAATTAGCAGACTTCGACATAACAATAAAATATCGCCCGGGCAGAGAGAACTGTGATGCTGATGGCCTTTCAAGAATGCCCTGTGACATAGAGACAATGATTGAAGAATGTTCAGAGGAAATGTCCTCCCCTTCTGTGCAAACTACAGTACAAGCTGTGGAAATGAGTGTTTCACACACTGTTTGGTCCATTACGGCTACTGGGTGTGCGGAAACGGATGAAGACATGACTACGCCCCTTTCAAGAGCAGCTCTCTGTCAAGCTCAAAAAGATGATAAAGATATTGGCCCCATCATCGCCTGTAAACAGTCAAATGAAAGACCTGTAGGAAAGCAGTTAAAGTCATTCGGTGCAGGGAGCAGGTGTCTCCTCCGAGACTGGGAGAAGCTCAGCTTTGATGGAGATGGGATACTTCATAGAAAGACTGCAACCAGGACACAACTTGTTCTCCCTGAAATATACAAGTCAACAGTTATGAGACAGCTCCACAATGATATGGGACACCAAGGTGTGGAACGCACAACATCACTTGTTCGGGATCGCTTCTTCTGGCCACACATGCAGAGAGAAATTGAACACTATGTCACTCAAAACTGTACCTGCCTTAAACAGAAAAAAACCCTGTCGAGAAACAAGAGCTCCACTCACACCGATTGTCACCACTCAGCCATTCGAGCTTGTATCTATTGACTTTCTGCATCTAGACAAGTGTAAAGGTGGATATGAATACATATTGGTAATCGTAGATCATTACACACGCTTTGCACAAGCCTACCCCACCACATCGAAATCTGCCAAAACTGTAGCTGACAAGATATTTAATGATTATGCGCTGAAGTTTGGGTTCCCCCTGAGGATCCATCATGATCAGGGAGGGGAATTCGAAAATCAGTTGTTTGCACAGCTGAAGAGGAACTGTGGTGTGATGGGCTCAAGAACAACACCGTACCACCCACAAGGTAATGGGCAGGTGGAGCGCCTGAACAGAACACTACTGCAAATGCTGAGAACGCTCACAGAGAGGCAGAAGTCAGATTGGAGAGAGTCATTGCCCAAGCTTATCTACGCATACAACAGCACTCGATGTGAAGTCACAGGTTTCTCCCCCTTCTACCTCCTGTTTGGAAGATCACCGAGATTACCTGTGGACTTATTATTTGGCTTGACACCAGAGGCTGGGACTGCTGATCATCAGGAGTATATGAGAAGGTGGAAAGAACAGATGCAAGAGGCTTATGAGATCACAACGGCAAATGCAAAAAAATGTGCTGAAAAGAGTAAGAGAAATTATGACAGCAAAGTGAGGAGTTCTGTATTGCACGAGGGTGACCGGGTTCTCGTCAGGAATTTGACACCCAGGGGCGGAACTGGGAAGCTCCGAAATCACTGGGAGGATTGCATTCACAAAGTTATCCGTCAGGTGGGAAAAGACATGCCCATATATGAAATAATATCAGAACAAGGCAAAGCGAGAGGACGTAGGATACTGCATCGTAACCTGCTGTTGCCGTGTGACCATTTACCACTGGAAATACAATTGAAACCAGCTAAAGCAAAAAGACAAATCACAGCATGGACCCGCAAAGGAAGGGAGCAACAACACCAAGAAGTAGACGTTGAGGATAGTGATGAAGATGACTATGGATACTATCCGCCCATGGATCAGCCTCTCCCTGTGATACAGCCCGAAGTAGACACAGACAGTCAGGATGCTGACAAGGAAGTTGAACAACTTTCGCAGGATGCTGAGCCTCAGCAACAGGACCTTTGCCAGCTGGAGCAAGATAGTGGAGATACACTGACAGAGAGGGACACATCAGGACAACAGGAGATTATTGCTCAAAAGGACACTGCCCTGGAGGAGGGAACGTCCGTAGTGCAGTCACCTGTTCAAAGTGGAACTCACTGTGGACATGAACAGCGATATCAGCGACCAGTCAGGGAGAGACGGCCTCCAAGAGTCTTCACATATGACCAGTTGGGCAATCCTGGTTGTTACAGCACCGAACCCACAAGTAACATCATGCAGTGGTACTCACCAGCACCTTATAGAGCCATGCAAGCAGCAAATGCATGGATGACTCCAGTACAGCACTTTGGCTACCCGTCTGTTGTGGTACCAGGGTACTGAATGTGAAACACACTTACCCATTTGAACATACATCACACACTCATTGATGGACTGTTGAACAATCTGAGTGTTAACACACTTACCCATTTGAACATACATCACACACTCATTGATGGACTGTTGAACAATCTGAGTGTTAATACTTACCCATTTGAACATACATCACACACTCATTGATGGACTGTTGAACAATCTGAGTGTTAACACACTTAACCATTTGAACATACATCACACACTCATTGATGGACTGTTGAACAATCTGAGTGTTAACACACTTAACCATTTGAACATACATCACACACTCATTGATGGACTGTTGAACAATCTGAGTGTTATCAATACACACACATACATACTTCACTCAATGATGGACTGATAGACAAGCCGAGTGCTAACATATACACTACACACACTCCTGAACTTTTGAATAAGCTGAGTGTTTGTATACGAACTGTTGCAAAGGTGATCTGGTGACATATGTACTGTTTAACTGCATTCATCATTACTCATCTGTTGGTTGGGATGTCGAGGACGACATCTGTGTTGAAGGGGAGTATGTAAGGATGATAAAAAATGATGTCATACTCATACATTGCATGTCATTGAATGAGTTGATACAAGTTAAAATATACTTAAAATTGTCCATAAAAAGGAGAAAGTTAAAATACACTTATAAGTTGTAGATCAGTAATCCATTGCTCTAAAAGAGGGTAAAAGAGGCTAAAGAGATTAATAAGATAAAAAGACAAGACAATCTGTGTTTAAAATGCTGTTTTATTGTATAACATTTAAATTACAATATGTTTGCTTGTTTACATAAGTTTCACTTTAAGTTTAAGTACCAGTTTGTGATTGATCGCTAATGCCTTGTTCAGTGAGGATCTGTTAACGATTAATAATGCCTCGTTCAGCCTGTGTACGGAGCGCGCGGCTGACGTTCGTCCATTATAACATTGGACTGGACAGAAGCTGCATCGTGTCCGTGTTTTATTGTCCATTTCCTCTTTTACAGGTATGAACGAGGGTTGTATTGTGTTTGAATGATTTATAGATGTGTTTAGTAATGTAAGGCACACGCGGGAAGTAAATGTTAGTGATTGTAATGATTCATGTGCATTTAGCAATCTGAAGTGTTGCTCTAGTGTAGCCTGCGTGCTAGCTGTGTACTGGAGCACATGTTGTAGCACGTGAATCGAGGTTAAAGCGTGACAGTAGCTGAACACCGCAGCCATTTTCTTTGTGCACATTTGTTTTAGATCATACGGATAAGGTAAAAGTGCTATTGTATAGGTTTAAGAAAAGTGAGTTTTTAATGTAAAGAAGCAACATAGTTTATGTGTAAGCACAATGCTACTACTGAGGGTAAAATGTCAAGTGTATTCTGAATTAATAACTATAAAACAGCAGTATAGCATTACAGAATATATTTTATGCTGTTTATTGTTCTAAACATTTTCAGAGTAAATTCAAATCTATTTTTGTTTAAATAATACTGTTTTAAGATGCTGTAAACATATTTTGATATATTTTTGGTAACTCCCTTTAGAGGTTAACTCAGGTATTTCAGTAATATGGAGTTATAACTGACCAGCTGATATTTTTCCTAATTGTGTAGTTTCTTAGAGGGACATTATTATGTCGTGCAAAGGGAAAATAACAGGTTTAACTGTGATACTGTGTAAACATGTTATTATGCTGTTCATGGTAAATACATTATAACATTGGACTGGACAGAAGCTGCATCGTGTCCGTGTTTTATTGTCCATTTCCTCTTTTACAGAGGCGTAACATTTGGAGGCACCGCTGGGATAGTGTGCAGTGTGGTTCAGCGTCTACAACAGATGTCCCCCCGCCGTCACACATCCCTTTTAAACAACCCAGAACATCAGAAAGCAGGTGGCGAATCAGCGACAGTGGGATTCCGATTGTCTGGGGCAGCTTGCATGTAATCTGAGGTATTTCTGCATACCAGGAGAGCTGCTATTACTACCCAAAGATTGAAAGGTACCACTTCACTGCTAGCACACACACTCAGCTGGGAAGATGGAGTCGACAGGGTTAGAGGAGTTACAGCTTGAAGTAATAAGGGCATTGTGTCTGTTGCCCCGAGAAAGTTTGGTGGAGCTGTGTGACTATCTAATCATTGCCGGAGCAGAGTTTGAACATGTTACCAACAAGGGCCGAACTGCTCTCATCACACTAATTTCAAACCATATACAGAGAGAAGAGCTAGAAGAGCTTGAGGATAAAGGTATGGCTGACTTACTCCATCTTCAAGACAAAATTTCTGAGCTCCAGATAGCTGGTAAAGCTGGCACATCAAAACAAGTAGGCGAGCAACAGGACGGGGAGGAGGAAAAAATATTGGAAGGAATTAAGGCCTTGCAGCTTCAGTTAGCAAGCGCACAGAAACAAAATGAGAACAATAAGCCAGAGACAAAAGGAATTAAAAGCGTTACCCCTCCCAGACAGTCACCACAGAGTGTAGTCCACAGTCCTGCACCTCACCCATGGCACAAGGACTTTAAGATAGCTGGCCAAATCGGTGAGCCCGGTCAGAAAGACAAGCTGACTTTTTCAAGCTTAGCACGTCAAATTGAACATGGCTTAAGCAAGGGGTTTCCCGAACTTGAGATAGTAGATGCAGTGATAAGAGCGATATCTCCAGGCATGCAACTCCGCAGCTATTTAGAAGGCAAAACCAACCTGACCTTACCCACACTGAGGCGAATACTGCGATGTCATTATCAAGAGAAAAGTGCAACCGACCTTTATAAGCAGTTGACCTCAGAAGTGCAGGGCATCAAAGAAACCCCACAGAACTTCTTCATTCGCACTTTCGACCTGAGACAAAAAATTTTGTTCGCTTCGCAGGAATCTGAGTCAGGTCTCCAATATGACCCTGGGTTAGTGCAGAAGATGTTTCTTCACACTGTGTTGACTGGCCTGCAGAATGACAACATCAGGCGGGATCTTCAGCCTTATTTGGAGCAAGCTGACATCTCTGATGAACTGTTGCTTGAACGAGTGAATACAGCATGTGCTTATGAAACTGAGAGGCAGAACAAGAAAAAACTGTCAGGACAACAAAGACCTGTTACCATCCATTCAGTTCAGTCCAGCGATGCTCCTGCTGAAAAGAATGAAAACCCACCAACTCAACAAAAGTCTAAAGTTCCTCCAGCTTTTCTCTCCCAGCTTGCGGAAATTCAATCTGAAATGGCTCTGTTGAAAGACCTTAAAGCTGAAGTGTCTCACATTAGAGAGTCCATGCAACAGCCCCAGCACATGCCTAGACAACCACCGCCAGCAGGGGGGGGCGATGGCGCATCAGGACTACCATTCTCAGGTCAGCAGGTGCAGGACCCGGGACAGGGATACTGGTTTAATGTGGGCCCAAGACACCGAGGAGGAACTGCTCAGTATCAGCAAAGGTTTGCCCCACAGCCCAGCTTCCCCCAATCAAATCGTGGTCAAAGGAGAAAATGTTTTGGTTGTCAACAGAGTGGAGCCGAAGATTATTGCATGCACTGTTACAGGTGTGGCAGTAGCGAGCACTTTCTGGCTGGTTGTCGAGCAAGGGGACAGAGACAGTTTGGAGATGAGTCTTTAAATGGGGGAAGGTCACTCGCACGGGACAGGGAGTGACCAGTAACGCAGCAATGTCCCAGCAATGTGCGAATTCGGGACAGGGGGGTAAAGGACTAATTCTGAAGCAAGGTGCATCCTGTAAGAAAATGCTTTACTGTTCTACGCCATGTCAAGTTGATAATTGGACAGCACACAAAAGAGAATGTCAAGCACTCGCATGTATGACTACAAACACCACTTCGAAGAAGGACAAAAGGGCTAAAAGGGCGCCATTGGTAGGGGGAAAGCACATGGTTGATTGCTTCATCCAAGGCCAAAGTGTTCAGGCTTTGTGGGACTCAGGCTCCCAAGTGACCATAATTGATGAGCGATGGAAAGAAACGCACCTGCCAGACACAAGATTAAGAGACATAACAGAAATTCTGGATATAACACAGACTTTTGACATACAGGCAGCAAATGGGGAGAGCATGCCATACACAGGTTGGGTCGAGGTAACTTTTAGATTAGCTTCAGGGGCTGCATCCAACACAGAAGTTATTGTCCCCACACTTGTAATGAAGGGTGGTAAGCTTGTTCAACCTATCATTGGGTCTAATGTGATTAGGATTATTATAGACAGTGAACTGAAACAGTCAAACACCACTGACAGGGAAGGGTTAAGTAGAACAGTAAGGGCAGCCTTTCCAGGTCGAGCAGCGGCTTTTGTAGAGCAGGTAACTGCAGTTGTAGAGCAAGTTAGCACCACACCAGGGGATGAGTATATAGTTAAGACAAAAAGGGAGAGGATTAACATACCAAAACGCACAACAGTCAGAGTTGAGTGTTATGTAAACATGAATTCCCCACATGAAGACAACGTTTTTCTCTTCGAGCCGGATGTGAACCCCCGCTGGACAGAGGGACTCGAACTATGTGACATGCTCGTGAAGGTGAATAAGGGCAGCAAAAAACCCTCTATTACTTTAAGTGTGCAGAATACTACAGATCATGACATGATGTTAGCTGGGAAAACGGTAATAGGGGTTGTCCAGCAGGTCCAAGCAGTCTACCCCGCCTCCATACTAGAGGGGTCCCACCTTCCACCTTCAGCTACAACAAATCACATCAGAGCTGAAAAGGATCAGACTACAGGCAATGTTTGGGATCCACCTGTGGATCTGGGCCACCTCAGTGAGCCAGAACGTGAGGTAGTTAAAAAATTGTTACGAGAGGAGTGTGCCTCCTTTTCAAGAACAGAGGATGATATCGGTTGTATAGAAAAACTTCAACTCAGCATCTCCCTGAAAGACACCGAGCCTGTCGCAAAAGCATACCTCTCTGTGCCTAAGCCACTTTACCGGGAAATGAAGGACTACTTGAGTGACCTCATCGCTCAGGGTTGGGTGGAGAAGTCTAACTCACCGTACGCATCACCAGTCGTGTGCGTTCGAAAAAAGGATGGGAGTCTCCGACTGTGTATAGATTTTCGTGAAGTGAACAGAAAGACCCTCCCTGACCGCCAGCCTATCCCCAGAGTGCAAGACATAATGGATGGCTTAGGAGGAAACTCGTGGTTCTCTCTTTTGGATCAAGGGAAAGCGTACCATCAGGGCTTTATGGCGAAGGAGAGCAGACCCATAACCGCTTTCGTCACACCATGGGGTCTCTATGAATGGATCAGAATCCCCTTTGGCCTGATGAATGCTCCAGCCGCGTTTCAGCGCTGTATGGAAGAATGCTTGGAGGGGCTGAGGGATGAGATCTGTATCCCATATTTAGACGACACTCTGGTCTTCAGTAGAACCTTCGAGGATCACGTTGAGAATGTGAGGACAGTGCTACAGCGGCTACGGCAGCACGGGATAAAGTTAAAACCAAGTAAGTGTGAAGTGTTCAAGCGTGAGGTCCGCTACTTGGGGCGCATTGTGTCTGCTGAGGGCAGTAAGATGGATCCAGCTGATACTGCGGCTGTTAGGGCTTTAAAGGAAAAGAGGCCACGGACTATCAGAGAATTGAGAGCAGTCATGGGGCTACTGAGCTATTACAGACAGTATATTAGGGACTTCTCCCGCATCGCCAACCCTCTTTACGCCCTAATGGAATTAGACCCTGGCCCAGATAAGCAGAAAGACCGGAACACCAGGACAAAAAGAGTGAAAGGAAAGTTTAAAGGGACACCATCACACAAGCCAATCACATGGACTGAAAAACATCAACACATATTGGAGGGATTGATTGACTGTCTGGTTGAGCCGCCAATACTTGGGTTTCCAGACTTCAACAAATCGTTCATCCTGCACACAGACGCTTCACAGCAAGGCCTGGGTGCAGTGCTATATCAAGAGCAGGAGGGTAAGCTTTGTGTAATAGCCTATGCATCTCGCACACTGACCAAAGCAGAAAAAAACTACCATCTGCATTCAGGGAAACTTGAATTTCTGGCTTTGAAGTGGGCCGTTACAGAGCGTTTCCGAGACTACCTAATCAGCTCATCTTGCACTGTGTATACAGACAACAACCCACTAACCTACGTGTTATCGACGGCCAAGCTGAACGCAACAGGACAGAGGTGGGTTGCTGAATTAGCAGACTTCGACATAACAATAAAATATCGCCCGGGCAGAGAGAACTGTGATGCTGATGGCCTTTCAAGAATGCCCTGTGACATAGAGACAATGATTGAAGAATGTTCAGAGGAAATGTCCTCCCCTTCTGTGCAAACTACAGTACAAGCTGTGGAAATGAGTGTTTCACACACTGTTTGGTCCATTACGGCTACTGGGTGTGCGGAAACGGATGAAGACATGACTACGCCCCTTTCAAGAGCAGCTCTCTGTCAAGCTCAAAAAGATGATAAAGATATTGGCCCCATCATCGCCTGTAAACAGTCAAATGAAAGACCTGTAGGAAAGCAGTTAAAGTCATTCGGTGCAGGGAGCAGGTGTCTCCTCCGAGACTGGGAGAAGCTCAGCTTTGATGGAGATGGGATACTTCATAGAAAGACTGCAACCAGGACACAACTTGTTCTCCCTGAAATATACAAGTCAACAGTTATGAGACAGCTCCACAATGATATGGGACACCAAGGTGTGGAACGCACAACATCACTTGTTCGGGATCGCTTCTTCTGGCCACACATGCAGAGAGAAATTGAACACTATGTCACTCAAAACTGTACCTGCCTTAAACAGAAAAAAACCCTGTCGAGAAACAAGAGCTCCACTCACACCGATTGTCACCACTCAGCCATTCGAGCTTGTATCTATTGACTTTCTGCATCTAGACAAGTGTAAAGGTGGATATGAATACATATTGGTAATCGTAGATCATTACACACGCTTTGCACAAGCCTACCCCACCACATCGAAATCTGCCAAAACTGTAGCTGACAAGATATTTAATGATTATGCGCTGAAGTTTGGGTTCCCCCTGAGGATCCATCATGATCAGGGAGGGGAATTCGAAAATCAGTTGTTTGCACAGCTGAAGAGGAACTGTGGTGTGATGGGCTCAAGAACAACACCGTACCACCCACAAGGTAATGGGCAGGTGGAGCGCCTGAACAGAACACTACTGCAAATGCTGAGAACGCTCACAGAGAGGCAGAAGTCAGATTGGAGAGAGTCATTGCCCAAGCTTATCTACGCATACAACAGCACTCGATGTGAAGTCACAGGTTTCTCCCCCTTCTACCTCCTGTTTGGAAGATCACCGAGATTACCTGTGGACTTATTATTTGGCTTGACACCAGAGGCTGGGACTGCTGATCATCAGGAGTATATGAGAAGGTGGAAAGAACAGATGCAAGAGGCTTATGAGATCACAACGGCAAATGCAAAAAAATGTGCTGAAAAGAGTAAGAGAAATTATGACAGCAAAGTGAGGAGTTCTGTATTGCACGAGGGTGACCGGGTTCTCGTCAGGAATTTGACACCCAGGGGCGGAACTGGGAAGCTCCGAAATCACTGGGAGGATTGCATTCACAAAGTTATCCGTCAGGTGGGAAAAGACATGCCCATATATGAAATAATATCAGAACAAGGCAAAGCGAGAGGACGTAGGATACTGCATCGTAACCTGCTGTTGCCGTGTGACCATTTACCACTGGAAATACAATTGAAACCAGCTAAAGCAAAAAGACAAATCACAGCATGGACCCGCAAAGGAAGGGAGCAACAACACCAAGAAGTAGACGTTGAGGATAGTGATGAAGATGACTATGGATACTATCCGCCCATGGATCAGCCTCTCCCTGTGATACAGCCCGAAGTAGACACAGACAGTCAGGATGCTGACAAGGAAGTTGAACAACTTTCGCAGGATGCTGAGCCTCAGCAACAGGACCTTTGCCAGCTGGAGCAAGATAGTGGAGATACACTGACAGAGAGGGACACATCAGGACAACAGGAGATTATTGCTCAAAAGGACACTGCCCTGGAGGAGGGAACGTCCGTAGTGCAGTCACCTGTTCAAAGTGGAACTCACTGTGGACATGAACAGCGATATCAGCGACCAGTCAGGGAGAGACGGCCTCCAAGAGTCTTCACATATGACCAGTTGGGCAATCCTGGTTGTTACAGCACCGAACCCACAAGTAACATCATGCAGTGGTACTCACCAGCACCTTATAGAGCCATGCAAGCAGCAAATGCATGGATGACTCCAGTACAGCACTTTGGCTACCCGTCTGTTGTGGTACCAGGGTACTGAATGTGAAACACACTTACCCATTTGAACATACATCACACACTCATTGATGGACTGTTGAACAATCTGAGTGTTAACACACCTACCCATTTGAACATACATCACACACTCATTGATGGACTGTTGAACAATCTGAGTGTTAATACTTACCCATTTGAACATACATCACACACTCATTGATGGACTGTTGAACAATCTGAGTGTTAACACACTTAACCATTTGAACATACATCACACACTCATTGATGGACTGTTGAACAATCTGAGTGTTAACACACTTAACCATTTGAACATACATCACACACTCATTGATGGACTGTTGAACAATCTGAGTGTTATCAATACACACACATACATACTTCACTCAATGATGGACTGATAGACAAGCCGAGTGCTAACATATACACTACACACACTCCTGAACTTTTGAATAAGCTGAGTGTTTGTATACGAACTGTTGCAAAGGTGATCTGGTGACATATGTACTGTTTAACTGCATTCATCATTACTCATCTGTTGGTTGGGATGTCGAGGACGACATCTGTGTTGAAGGGGAGTATGTAAGGATGATAAAAAATGATGTCATACTCATACATTGCATGTCATTGAATGAGTTGATACAAGTTAAAATATACTTAAAATTGTCCATAAAAAGGAGAAAGTTAAAATACACTTATAAGTTGTAGATCAGTAATCCATTGCTCTAAAAGAGGGTAAAAGAGGCTAAAGAGATTAATAAGATAAAAAGACAAGACAATCTGTGTTTAAAATGCTGTTTTATTGTATAACATTTAAATTACAATATGTTTGCTTGTTTACATAAGTTTCACTTTAAGTTTAAGTACCAGTTTGTGATTGATCGCTAATGCCTTGTTCAGTGAGGATCTGTTAACGATTAATAATGCCTCGTTCAGCCTGTGTACGGAGCGCGCGGCTGACGTTCGTCCATTATAACATTGGACTGGACAGAAGCTGCATCGTGTCCGTGTTTTATTGTCCATTTCCTCTTTTACAGGTATGAACGAGGGTTGTATTGTGTTTGAATGATTTATAGATGTGTTTAGTAATGTAAGGCACACGCGGGAAGTAAATGTTAGTGATTGTAATGATTCATGTGCATTTAGCAATCTGAAGTGTTGCTCTAGTGTAGCCTGCGTGCTAGCTGTGTACTGGAGCACATGTTGTAGCACGTGAATCGAGGTTAAAGCGTGACAGTAGCTGAACACCGCAGCCATTTTCTTTGTGCGCATTTGTTTTAGATCATACGGATAAGGTAAAAGTGCTATTGTATAGGTTTAAGAAAAGTGAGTTTTTAATGTAAAGAAGCAACATAGTTTATGTGTAAGCACAATGCTACTACTGAGGGTAAAATGTCAAGTGTATTCTGAATTAATAACTATAAAACAGCAGTATAGCATTACAGAATATATTTTATGCTGTTTATTGTTCTAAACATTTTCAGAGTAAATTCAAATCTATTTTTGTTTAAATAATACTGTTTTAAGATGCTGTAAACATATTTTGATATATTTTTGGTAACTCCCTTTAGAGGTTAACTCAGGTATTTCAGTAATATGGAGTTATAACTGACCAGCTGATATTTTTCCTAATTGTGTAGTTTCTTAGAGGGACATTATTATGTCGTGCAAAGGGAAAATAACAGGTTTAACTGTGATACTGTGTAAACATGTTATTATGCTGTTCATGGTAAATACATTATAACATTGGACTGGACAGAAGCTGCATCGTGTCCGTGTTTTATTGTCCATTTCCTCTTTTACAGAGGCGTAACATTTGGAGGCACCGCTGGGATAGTGTGCAGTGTGGTTCAGCGTCTACAACAGATGTCCCCCCGCCGTCACACATCCCTTTTAAACAACCCAGAACATCAGAAAGCAGGTGGCGAATCAGCGACAGTGGGATTCCGATTGTCTGGGGCAGCTTGCATGTAATCTGAGGTATTTCTGCATACCAGGAGAGCTGCTATTACTACCCAAAGATTGAAAGGTACCACTTCACTGCTAGCACACACACTCAGCTGGGAAGATGGAGTCGACAGGGTTAGAGGAGTTACAGCTTGAAGTAATAAGGGCATTGTGTCTGTTGCCCCGAGAAAGTTTGGTGGAGCTGTGTGACTATCTAATCATTGCCGGAGCAGAGTTTGAACATGTTACCAACAAGGGCCGAACTGCTCTCATCACACTAATTTCAAACCATATACAGAGAGAAGAGCTAGAAGAGCTTGAGGATAAAGGTATGGCTGACTTACTCCATCTTCAAGACAAAATTTCTGAGCTCCAGATAGCTGGTAAAGCTGGCACATCAAAACAAGTAGGCGAGCAACAGGACGGGGAGGAGGAAAAAATATTGGAAGGAATTAAGGCCTTGCAGCTTCAGTTAGCAAGCGCACAGAAACAAAATGAGAACAATAAGCCAGAGACAAAAGGAATTAAAAGCGTTACCCCTCCCAGACAGTCACCACAGAGTGTAGTCCACAGTCCTGCACCTCACCCATGGCACAAGGACTTTAAGATAGCTGGCCAAATCGGTGAGCCCGGTCAGAAAGACAAGCTGACTTTTTCAAGCTTAGCACGTCAAATTGAACATGGCTTAAGCAAGGGGTTTCCCGAACTTGAGATAGTAGATGCAGTGATAAGAGCGATATCTCCAGGCATGCAACTCCGCAGCTATTTAGAAGGCAAAACCAACCTGACCTTACCCACACTGAGGCGAATACTGCGATGTCATTATCAAGAGAAAAGTGCAACCGACCTTTATAAGCAGTTGACCTCAGAAGTGCAGGGCATCAAAGAAACCCCACAGAACTTCTTCATTCGCACTTTCGACCTGAGACAAAAAATTTTGTTCGCTTCGCAGGAATCTGAGTCAGGTCTCCAATATGACCCTGGGTTAGTGCAGAAGATGTTTCTTCACACTGTGTTGACTGGCCTGCAGAATGACAACATCAGGCGGGATCTTCAGCCTTATTTGGAGCAAGCTGACATCTCTGATGAACTGTTGCTTGAACGAGTGAATACAGCATGTGCTTATGAAACTGAGAGGCAGAACAAGAAAAAACTGTCAGGACAACAAAGACCTGTTACCATCCATTCAGTTCAGTCCAGCGATGCTCCTGCTGAAAAGAATGAAAACCCACCAACTCAACAAAAGTCTAAAGTTCCTCCAGCTTTTCTCTCCCAGCTTGCGGAAATTCAATCTGAAATGGCTCTGTTGAAAGACCTTAAAGCTGAAGTGTCTCACATTAGAGAGTCCATGCAACAGCCCCAGCACATGCCTAGACAACCACCGCCAGCAGGGGGGGGCGATGGCGCATCAGGACTACCATTCTCAGGTCAGCAGGTGCAGGACCCGGGACAGGGATACTGGTTTAATGTGGGCCCAAGACACCGAGGAGGAACTGCTCAGTATCAGCAAAGGTTTGCCCCACAGCCCAGCTTCCCCCAATCAAATCGTGGTCAAAGGAGAAAATGTTTTGGTTGTCAACAGAGTGGAGCCGAAGATTATTGCATGCACTGTTACAGGTGTGGCAGTAGCGAGCACTTTCTGGCTGGTTGTCGAGCAAGGGGACAGAGACAGTTTGGAGATGAGTCTTTAAATGGGGGAAGGTCACTCGCACGGGACAGGGAGTGACCAGTAACGCAGCAATGTCCCAGCAATGTGCGAATTCGGGACAGGGGGGTAAAGGACTAATTCTGAAGCAAGGTGCATCCTGTAAGAAAATGCTTTACTGTTCTACGCCATGTCAAGTTGATAATTGGACAGCACACAAAAGAGAATGTCAAGCACTCGCATGTATGACTACAAACACCACTTCGAAGAAGGACAAAAGGGCTAAAAGGGCGCCATTGGTAGGGGGAAAGCACATGGTTGATTGCTTCATCCAAGGCCAAAGTGTTCAGGCTTTGTGGGACTCAGGCTCCCAAGTGACCATAATTGATGAGCGATGGAAAGAAACGCACCTGCCAGACACAAGATTAAGAGACATAACAGAAATTCTGGATATAACACAGACTTTTGACATACAGGCAGCAAATGGGGAGAGCATGCCATACACAGGTTGGGTCGAGGTAACTTTTAGATTAGCTTCAGGGGCTGCATCCAACACAGAAGTTATTGTCCCCACACTTGTAATGAAGGGTGGTAAGCTTGTTCAACCTATCATTGGGTCTAATGTGATTAGGATTATTATAGACAGTGAACTGAAACAGTCAAACACCACTGACAGGGAAGGGTTAAGTAGAACAGTAAGGGCAGCCTTTCCAGGTCGAGCAGCGGCTTTTGTAGAGCAGGTAACTGCAGTTGTAGAGCAAGTTAGCACCACACCAGGGGATGAGTATATAGTTAAGACAAAAAGGGAGAGGATTAACATACCAAAACGCACAACAGTCAGAGTTGAGTGTTATGTAAACATGAATTCCCCACATGAAGACAACGTTTTTCTCTTCGAGCCGGATGTGAACCCCCGCTGGACAGAGGGACTCGAACTATGTGACATGCTCGTGAAGGTGAATAAGGGCAGCAAAAAACCCTCTATTACTTTAAGTGTGCAGAATACTACAGATCATGACATGATGTTAGCTGGGAAAACGGTAATAGGGGTTGTCCAGCAGGTCCAAGCAGTCTACCCCGCCTCCATACTAGAGGGGTCCCACCTTCCACCTTCAGCTACAACAAATCACATCAGAGCTGAAAAGGATCAGACTACAGGCAATGTTTGGGATCCACCTGTGGATCTGGGCCACCTCAGTGAGCCAGAACGTGAGGTAGTTAAAAAATTGTTACGAGAGGAGTGTGCCTCCTTTTCAAGAACAGAGGATGATATCGGTTGTATAGAAAAACTTCAACTCAGCATCTCCCTGAAAGACACCGAGCCTGTCGCAAAAGCATACCTCTCTGTGCCTAAGCCACTTTACCGGGAAATGAAGGACTACTTGAGTGACCTCATCGCTCAGGGTTGGGTGGAGAAGTCTAACTCACCGTACGCATCACCAGTCGTGTGCGTTCGAAAAAAGGATGGGAGTCTCCGACTGTGTATAGATTTTCGTGAAGTGAACAGAAAGACCCTCCCTGACCGCCAGCCTATCCCCAGAGTGCAAGACATAATGGATGGCTTAGGAGGAAACTCGTGGTTCTCTCTTTTGGATCAAGGGAAAGCGTACCATCAGGGCTTTATGGCGAAGGAGAGCAGACCCATAACCGCTTTCGTCACACCATGGGGTCTCTATGAATGGATCAGAATCCCCTTTGGCCTGATGAATGCTCCAGCCGCGTTTCAGCGCTGTATGGAAGAATGCTTGGAGGGGCTGAGGGATGAGATCTGTATCCCATATTTAGACGACACTCTGGTCTTCAGTAGAACCTTCGAGGATCACGTTGAGAATGTGAGGACAGTGCTACAGCGGCTACGGCAGCACGGGATAAAGTTAAAACCAAGTAAGTGTGAAGTGTTCAAGCGTGAGGTCCGCTACTTGGGGCGCATTGTGTCTGCTGAGGGCAGTAAGATGGATCCAGCTGATACTGCGGCTGTTAGGGCTTTAAAGGAAAAGAGGCCACGGACTATCAGAGAATTGAGAGCAGTCATGGGGCTACTGAGCTATTACAGACAGTATATTAGGGACTTCTCCCGCATCGCCAACCCTCTTTACGCCCTAATGGAATTAGACCCTGGCCCAGATAAGCAGAAAGACCGGAACACCAGGACAAAAAGAGTGAAAGGAAAGTTTAAAGGGACACCATCACACAAGCCAATCACATGGACTGAAAAACATCAACACATATTGGAGGGATTGATTGACTGTCTGGTTGAGCCGCCAATACTTGGGTTTCCAGACTTCAACAAATCGTTCATCCTGCACACAGACGCTTCACAGCAAGGCCTGGGTGCAGTGCTATATCAAGAGCAGGAGGGTAAGCTTTGTGTAATAGCCTATGCATCTCGCACACTGACCAAAGCAGAAAAAAACTACCATCTGCATTCAGGGAAACTTGAATTTCTGGCTTTGAAGTGGGCCGTTACAGAGCGTTTCCGAGACTACCTAATCAGCTCATCTTGCACTGTGTATACAGACAACAACCCACTAACCTACGTGTTATCGACGGCCAAGCTGAACGCAACAGGACAGAGGTGGGTTGCTGAATTAGCAGACTTCGACATAACAATAAAATATCGCCCGGGCAGAGAGAACTGTGATGCTGATGGCCTTTCAAGAATGCCCTGTGACATAGAGACAATGATTGAAGAATGTTCAGAGGAAATGTCCTCCCCTTCTGTGCAAACTACAGTACAAGCTGTGGAAATGAGTGTTTCACACACTGTTTGGTCCATTACGGCTACTGGGTGTGCGGAAACGGATGAAGACATGACTACGCCCCTTTCAAGAGCAGCTCTCTGTCAAGCTCAAAAAGATGATAAAGATATTGGCCCCATCATCGCCTGTAAACAGTCAAATGAAAGACCTGTAGGAAAGCAGTTAAAGTCATTCGGTGCAGGGAGCAGGTGTCTCCTCCGAGACTGGGAGAAGCTCAGCTTTGATGGAGATGGGATACTTCATAGAAAGACTGCAACCAGGACACAACTTGTTCTCCCTGAAATATACAAGTCAACAGTTATGAGACAGCTCCACAATGATATGGGACACCAAGGTGTGGAACGCACAACATCACTTGTTCGGGATCGCTTCTTCTGGCCACACATGCAGAGAGAAATTGAACACTATGTCACTCAAAACTGTACCTGCCTTAAACAGAAAAAAACCCTGTCGAGAAACAAGAGCTCCACTCACACCGATTGTCACCACTCAGCCATTCGAGCTTGTATCTATTGACTTTCTGCATCTAGACAAGTGTAAAGGTGGATATGAATACATATTGGTAATCGTAGATCATTACACACGCTTTGCACAAGCCTACCCCACCACATCGAAATCTGCCAAAACTGTAGCTGACAAGATATTTAATGATTATGCGCTGAAGTTTGGGTTCCCCCTGAGGATCCATCATGATCAGGGAGGGGAATTCGAAAATCAGTTGTTTGCACAGCTGAAGAGGAACTGTGGTGTGATGGGCTCAAGAACAACACCGTACCACCCACAAGGTAATGGGCAGGTGGAGCGCCTGAACAGAACACTACTGCAAATGCTGAGAACGCTCACAGAGAGGCAGAAGTCAGATTGGAGAGAGTCATTGCCCAAGCTTATCTACGCATACAACAGCACTCGATGTGAAGTCACAGGTTTCTCCCCCTTCTACCTCCTGTTTGGAAGATCACCGAGATTACCTGTGGACTTATTATTTGGCTTGACACCAGAGGCTGGGACTGCTGATCATCAGGAGTATATGAGAAGGTGGAAAGAACAGATGCAAGAGGCTTATGAGATCACAACGGCAAATGCAAAAAAATGTGCTGAAAAGAGTAAGAGAAATTATGACAGCAAAGTGAGGAGTTCTGTATTGCACGAGGGTGACCGGGTTCTCGTCAGGAATTTGACACCCAGGGGCGGAACTGGGAAGCTCCGAAATCACTGGGAGGATTGCATTCACAAAGTTATCCGTCAGGTGGGAAAAGACATGCCCATATATGAAATAATATCAGAACAAGGCAAAGCGAGAGGACGTAGGATACTGCATCGTAACCTGCTGTTGCCGTGTGACCATTTACCACTGGAAATACAATTGAAACCAGCTAAAGCAAAAAGACAAATCACAGCATGGACCCGCAAAGGAAGGGAGCAACAACACCAAGAAGTAGACGTTGAGGATAGTGATGAAGATGACTATGGATACTATCCGCCCATGGATCAGCCTCTCCCTGTGATACAGCCCGAAGTAGACACAGACAGTCAGGATGCTGACAAGGAAGTTGAACAACTTTCGCAGGATGCTGAGCCTCAGCAACAGGACCTTTGCCAGCTGGAGCAAGATAGTGGAGATACACTGACAGAGAGGGACACATCAGGACAACAGGAGATTATTGCTCAAAAGGACACTGCCCTGGAGGAGGGAACGTCCGTAGTGCAGTCACCTGTTCAAAGTGGAACTCACTGTGGACATCAACAGCGATATCAGCGACCAGTCAGGGAGAGACGGCCTCCAAGAGTCTTCACATATGACCAGTTGGGCAATCCTGGTTGTTACAGCACCGAACCCACAAGTAACATCATGCAGTGGTACTCACCAGCACCTTATAGAGCCATGCAAGCAGCAAATGCATGGATGACTCCAGTACAGCACTTTGGCTACCCGTCTGTTGTGGTACCAGGGTACTGAATGTGAAACACACTTACCCATTTGAACATACATCACACACTCATTGATGGACTGTTGAACAATCTGAGTGTTAACACACTTACCCATTTGAACATACATCACACACTCATTGATGGACTGTTGAACAATCTGAGTGTTAATACTTACCCATTTGAACATACATCACACACTCATTGATGGACTGTTGAACAATCTGAGTGTTAACACACTTAACCATTTGAACATACATCACACACTCATTGATGGACTGTTGAACAATCTGAGTGTTAACACACTTAACCATTTGAACATACATCACACACTCATTGATGGACTGTTGAACAATCTGAGTGTTATCAATACACACACATACATACTTCACTCAATGATGGACTGATAGACAAGCCGAGTGCTAACATATACACTACACACACTCCTGAACTTTTGAATAAGCTGAGTGTTTGTATACGAACTGTTGCAAAGGTGATCTGGTGACATATGTACTGTTTAACTGCATTCATCATTACTCATCTGTTGGTTGGGATGTCGAGGACGACATCTGTGTTGAAGGGGAGTATGTAAGGATGATAAAAAATGATGTCATACTCATACATTGCATGTCATTGAATGAGTTGATACAAGTTAAAATATACTTAAAATTGTCCATAAAAAGGAGAAAGTTAAAATACACTTATAAGTTGTAGATCAGTAATCCATTGCTCTAAAAGAGGGTAAAAGAGGCTAAAGAGATTAATAAGATAAAAAGACAAGACAATCTGTGTTTAAAATGCTGTTTTATTGTATAACATTTAAATTACAATATGTTTGCTTGTTTACATAAGTTTCACTTTAAGTTTAAGTACCAGTTTGTGATTGATCGCTAATGCCTTGTTCAGTGAGGATCTGTTAACGATTAATAATGCCTCGTTCAGCCTGTGTACGGAGCGCGCGGCTGACGTTCGTCCATTATAACATTGGACTGGACAGAAGCTGCATCGTGTCCGTGTTTTATTGTCCATTTCCTCTTTTACAGGTATATGAACGAGGGTTGTATTGTGTTTGAATGATTTATAGATGTGTTTAGTAATGTAAGGCACACGCGGGAAGTAAATGTTAGTGATTGTAATGATTCATGTGCATTTAGCAGTCTGAAGTGTTGCTCTAGTGTAGCCTGCGTGCTAGCTGTGTACTGGAGCACATGTTGTAGCACGTGAATCGAGGTTAAAGCGTGACAGTAGCGGAACACCGCAGCCATTTTCTTTGTGCGCATTTGTTTTAGATCATACGGATAAGGTAAAAGTGCTATTGTATAGGTTTAAGAAAAGTGAGTTTTTAATGTAAAGAAGCAACATAGTTTATGTGTAAGCACAATGCTACTACTGAGGGTAAAATGTCAAGTGTATTCTGAATTAATAACTATAAAACAGCAGTATAGCATTACAGAATATATTTTATGCTGTTTATTGTTCTAAACATTTTCAGAGTAAATTCAAATCTATTTTTGTTTAAATAATACTGTTTTAAGATGCTGTAAACATATTTTGATATATTTTTGGTAACTCCCTTTAGAGGTTAACTCAGGTATTTCAGTAATATAGAGTTATAACTGACCAGCTGATATTTTTCCTAATTGTGTAGTTTCTTAGAGGGACATTATTATGTCGTGCAAAGGGAAAATAACAGGTTTAACTGTGATACTGTGTAAACATGTTATTATGCTGTTCATGGTAAATACATTATAACATTGGACTGGACAGAAGCTGCATCGTGTCCGTGTTTTATTGTCCATTTCCTCTTTTACAGAGGCGTAACACACACACATAACTGTCATTGTACCATAACCAACGTCAGCTTTGCTTTATCTCATCTCATCCCATCTCACCAACAGTTTAATACTGTTACTCGCACATCCAAAACATCGTATTTTACGTCGCGGACTTAAAACAAAAATAAAAAACAGACGCAAAAAACCCCAACAACTAATGAATCACTCAATTCTCATTGGCTACCCGCCAATGTGGCAGGTAGATTGACAGTTTTACCCGCCAATTGCAAAATTCACCCGCATTTGGCGCGTGGTCGGGTGTTAATTTCAGGCCCTGGCTGTGACACTTATCTGTGCTGTTTCTCTGAATTTTCTTCAATAAATACCTGGGAACATTATTCCTGTTGCCTGTTATTCAGCAACGCTGGCAAATATCCATACATCCACATTTCACGAAACACATGACAAATGGTTGACTGTCACAAGTCTCATCCTTATTATGCAATTTATTAACTTTTGTTCTGTTATTTGACAGATGTGATGCAGGCGAACTTTGTTAGTAATGTTAGTTTTTATTTGCATTTATTTTTTATTCTGTTATGCTGAAGACTTTTTGAATGTATTCAGTCTTTTTCCTGATTTAAAATAAGGTATTTTCAAAAACCTGTTTCAACACTCAATATCACAGCCAGCGCAGTTAGTACTTGGTTAGTACAATAAGTGCAAATGGTTAATACAACACACAACACTGAGACAACTAATACCACACACTCAGCACCCAACATTAAAATATCATACGCTTTTTCCACGTTTAAACAAACACTAGACAAGCAGTTCATTTCTCAGCTTATGATCACTAGCCCGTACAGACCTTCCTTGAGTGGAACATACTGTGAGGCTACCCTTATCGCCTACCAAAGGGGCTTTTCACTTCCTTTGGCCTTGCCCACACTGGAAGCGTTATCTGCAGGTTTTTTACACCTCTCTTGCGTGACCTGTCCGTTCAGCTCTCTCCCGTGGTGCTATTTTGAGAACAGCTGATTTGTGAGCCGCTGTCCCCGGCCAGCACACAGCCCCTTTGGGTTCCCCCTTTTTTGCTAGTGTCACCACAAGAGAGCAGTATCCACAGGATTTTACGCACTTCAACAAGCCCCTCTTGGGCAACACACGCCTCTTGCATATGAGTACTCTTACACCTTTCCTTTGGCTGTTTCCACGCCAGAGTACTCCAGAGCACAGAAACACTGATGATATGCTGCATATTGCTTTATTTAAAGGCAGTGACTGTGTAGTTGCTGATGCATTGATGATCTTTTTGTTAAGTTCTTCATCTCATGCATGTTTTTCTGTTGTTAACTAGCAGGATCTAGTTAAATTGATGTTTCTAGTTAACTCATTGAAGTATTTTTCTTAGTGGACTCAAATGAAATAAATTTATCGCAGTATAAATATTTAATGGCAATTGACCAATCGATTTCCCCATGAAATGAGTTATATCTTTTAATTCAGTGCATAATTAATAACAGTAACATACTGTAAATGTTACAGTAAACACTTTTACATGAGTGCTGTATAATTTTACAGTATAATTGTAGTTTATGATTTACAGTACTCTTGTAAATTTACAGGCTTACTGGCAACCAAAATTGCCAGTGAGTTGCTGTACATTTTATAGAATTTTTTTACATTGCACCTGTTGTTTACTGGAAAATCCTTGACTAAACAAAAACTGCTCAGTGGCCACAGGACTTTTCTCAGACGCATCTGACTTTTGTAATAATTATTTATCACAGTCACATGGGCAATAAGGCCAAATATTTCATCATTGGCATCCATTTCTAAAACTGTAAAACATAAATGTAAACATAAAAGATGGTGGCGTCCATAAAAAGTGAAGGACTATACAAATGTAAATGAGTCCATATAAGGAGCTGAATTTAGGGAGGGTAAGATCAATTATAAAATATACTGTGTCAACATAACCAGTACCAAAACGTATGTGAAGACACAGTATATTTTATAATTGATCTTACCCTCCCTAAATTCAGCTCCTTATATGGACTCATTTACATTTGTATAGTATTCAGTATGTGTGAATACTATACAAGTATAGTATTAAACGTATGTGAAGATTCACAACAGTCACTGACCTTTCATTTGCTGGTCATCTGTATCTTTCTGATTTATGCACTGGTAGATCAAATACTGGCAAGACGTGTCTATTATCTGTCTGTTAAAGTGTTGTTTTCTCTGACTTGCTATCAGCAACACTTAAAGGGAAAGTTCACCCAGAATGAAAATTCTGTCACCTGCTACCATCAAAATAATTGCAGGTAGCAGAAGTAACATCTGGACTTGGATCCAGGGGTTTTAGGCAGGTCTGGTTTAGTGTTTTCTGTTCGATATGATAAATCACTTTGTGTGCGACTATGAGCTTTGTAATTTTGCAGATCTTATATATGCACATACATTACAAACTAAAGGAAAAAGAAAACAATAAAAAGCATTATATGACCCTTTCAATAAACAAGACCGTATTGTAAAACATTACCAAAAACTATCAGTTTTGATCACTAACATTTCAGTGGCTGTGAAGCACTCTTACAGATGTTAGCCAGTCGAGTTGAAATGAAAGTAATGAAATGAGTATAACAGCAGCTTAAGAACAGTCTAGAGAAAGTTATTATATGACTTTAACCTGTTACCTGTCTATGTTTGGTGCTCATTTTATTACTGCCATTTTTCCTATCACATATTTTATCTTCATAAATTAGGTATCATTCAAAAGCTTAAACCCTCAGTATTCATCCTGTGAAAAACATTTTGAAATTGGACATTGCATTGCCATGGACACTGTACTTTAATCATTTTCACCTAATGGGTGGTGTCAGGTTTCATATTACAAAGATTACTGCACTATTTTATAATCAAAACTTTTAGAAATCTTGTTGAAAAGGTCTTAGGCTCGAGACTCCATATTGCCATCTGTTTTGTGATAGAAGTGATTCTGTGACAGAAATGTATTAATTTGTGAAAGGACAATACATCAAAAAACTGTAGACACCCAGTGTCCTCCCACCCAACTCCAATAAGGAACACGTCAACATAGGAAAGAAAACTGCACTAGTTTAAAAATGTCATGAGATCTTTGATTTCCAAACTAAATTAACTCATAAATAAGGAGATAAACGCTTGCTAAAATGCAGCATTCAACTTATATTTGCACTTCAAAAAGAGGATGACGTTTTGACGTGATTTCAACCCTAATCTTCTGTTTCACTTTTGAGGGTGTGTGGGACATCTGACCTGATGCCTTCTGCCCAAACGCGTGAAGTGTGACCTGGAAATATGTGAATATGAGTCATTATCAGGATTATTTAACATTTTTACTCATGTCCCTCTGCCAATAGAACAATACTAACTTTTCTGTCATATTTTAAAGATATAAAGGACTCCTCTGATTTGAACATTGCAATTTCTTCTCAATTTTACATCTGTACCTTCAAAAAAATCTATTCCGCTCAGCAGATTCTCAAAAACACAGTCATGCTGCAGATGAGAGTTTAGCAACGTAAGTTCAAGTACTAACTTACAGTACATGTTTTTGGTCAAACTCGCAAGTCTACCTAGTCCCAGTACTTTGGGGTTAAACCAATATAAAAAAAATATATAATTTTTAATCTTTACAGAACTGTAACTCATTAAGCTTTAACTTTGTAATTCATAACATGAAACTGAAATTATCCATGTGCTTTTTTTCTAGATTAATATAAATGAGGTTCCCTCATTTAAATATTAAGAAAAATATGTTTACCATTTTTTTTTCCCCACTTCAGGAATCCCTCAGTGTGTCGCTCACCCAGTGTCAGAAAAACACAGGACAGAAGTTAATCTCATAAGTGAAAATGATTAAGTTTATTGCAGTGCAGCAGTGACAATTACACAAAGCACCTCGAGTCAGACTGAACTAAACTCAAACATTTTATCCAGTTTGTAAAACAGTGTAAACCACCCCTAATGTAAATTAATAAATAAGTTCAATCTCCAAGTGACCTGACTGAGCACAAGCAGTTTCGCAAAGCTGAGAAAGATTCATCAAAGCTGATGCGAGTCATCTGACACTTGTATATGGAGACATTTGTTGAGAAAAGCTGAATATAGATGACATGATTAAAATCTTTATCTGCATTACTTCTGATCGCACAACCTCATTGGAGTATCATATGGTAAGATGAACGTTTTTGTGATGCTGTTCTCATTTAACTGTCATTCATTCATGTTCATCTCTAAGTTTAGCATTGCTTCAGCTGTTTAATATTGGGGTGTTTTAACCCCCGCCCGCAGATAAAACACAAGGCCATGCACATATGTATGTGAGAAATGAATGTACTTATTTTATCTTGAGTGTGCAACTTTAAGTTTTAATCTGACACAGAGACACTGAAGAGTTCCCATAAACCCTAAATCCAGCAAAGAGGGGTTCCTTGAATGTGGTGTTGAATGTGTGTAAGTGTGTGAGTGTGTGTGTGTCAGAGACGCTGTAGAAGGACAGAGTGCCGGCTGACACGTCCACATACACTCCTACTCTAGTAGACATGGGTAAAGGGACACGTATGACCGTTTGCTTTTTATTGTGACGGACAGTGAATCTATAATCAGAGCAGATCAGACTCCAGGATTTGTCATTGTATCCAAACTCACTGTCATGCCTTCCTTTCCTGTTGATTCCTTTATACATCAATGACATTCCAGCATTATATCCGCTCCATTCAGCCTCCCAGTAACAGCGTCCAGTCAGACTCTCTCGACACAGAACCTGGTCGCAGTTCTTAAATCTCTCTGGATGATCAGGGTACAGCTGATCCTCTAATACATGTGTCACCTTCCTGTTCTCATCAGACAGAATGAGTTGAGTGTATGCTGTGTTTGGATCCAGTGTGAGATCAAAGGCATCTGAACACAAGAAGAGAAAAAGATCCAGAATAACAACACAACAATCATTACTTACTTTTACTTTTAAAAAGCATGCAACCGATTACCTTAAAAAAACGAAGTAAAGTGAAATAGTACATGTACTGTATTTTGTACTGACAAATGCTTAGTTAGTATAGTTCACTTACACAAGAGTTCTAGTAATTAAAAAATAACTGTAGAGAGTACTTGATAATTTACGTTAGATTTACTCTTGACTTAGTATGTGTGTGTGACATGGCGATGGTAGACCACACTCCGACAGCTCCAACACGGAGTCCCTCCATCCATTTCGGTCAGAGGCTGCAAGTCTGCAAGCCTCGAAGATGTTCAGCCTCATTTTTTCCAGATCCTCTTCCAACTTGTTGAACCATCTTTTCTTTGGTCGCCCTCTCCTCTTTGTCCCGTGGACGTGACCGAATAGAGCGACATTTGGAAGTCGTTCTGTTTTCATTCAGACCACGTGTCCAAAGTATCCAAGCCTCTTTTTCTGAATTTGTTGCACCACATCGATTTCCATCCCCAATTCTCTTCTTATGTCGACGATTCTTATTCGGTTTCTTCTTGTCATCCCTTGGATTTTCCATAAGCAATTCATTTCAAACACTCTCAGTTTATTCTTGTCTGCTTCTCTTAGTGTCCATTTTTCTTAATTTTACAAAAGTATGTTGAGTACCAAGGCTTCATAAACTCTTATTTTTGTAAATCTGGAAATGTCTTTAGATTTCCATATGGAGTTCAAGTTTTGCATTGCACCACACGCTAGTCCAATTCTTCTTCTGTGGTCCTGTTCTTTAGAGGCGTCCTCACTAATATTTCCTCCCAAGTACACAAATTCGTCTACCTGCTTAAGTTCCTGGTTTTCTATTTGGATGAATACTTTGGTCTTTTCCCATCCAATATGTTGTACTTCTGTCTTTCCTGTGTTGACCTTCATGCCCATCCTTGTACTCTCCTCTATGATTCTGTTGATCACTATTTGTAGGTCTTCCTGGTTTTCTGCCAAAGCTGCGATGTCGTCCGCGAATCTGAGGTTGTTGATGATTCGTCCATTCATGACTGCTCCTTCCTTCGCCTCTTCCAGTGCACTTGCCATGATCACCTCTAAAAAAGATATTAAAGAGAAGTGGAGACACCATGCAGCCCTGTAGTACTCCTACTATTGTTTCGAACCATTCAGTCACATCAGCACCTATTCTTACGGCGCTGAATGTACTTTTATATAGGCTCTCTAATATTCTGACAACTTTTTCTGGGTATCCTAATCTCCTCATCACATTCCACAATCCAGCTCTCCACACGCTATCGAATGCCTTTTTATAGTGTAAATAGCATACAAATAAGTCCTTGCTGAAGTCAGTATACTTCTCAGCAAATTGTCAGAGCATGAATATTTGGTCTATTGTGCTCTGTGATGTTCTGAAGCCCACCTGTTCTTCGGAGAGTATTTCTTCCGTTTTCTTCTTTATTCTTTCCATAATTATTGTTGTGATGATCTTGCCACTGTGGCATAACAGGCTGATGCCTCTGTAGTTATTGCAATCCAGTTTATCTTTCTTTTTGTATATGGGAACGATGACAGCTTTTTTCCACTCTGTTGGGAACACCTCCTCGTCCCAAATTCGTTTACAGAGCTGGAAAATAATTTGTAATCCTGTTCCATCTGTAGCTGCTTTTATTTACTCTGCTGTAATATTATCGATGCCTGAGGCTTTCCTTGTTTTAGGCGGTCTATTGCTCGGACAACTTCTTCCATCATGATGCACGGTGTTGGTTCTTCGTCTCCGTTGTAGTTCAAGTTGGCCAGAGTTCTCTCGTTGGTCAGAATTCCACTGGATTTGGATCGTTATACAGATCTTCGAAGTTCTGCTTCCAACGTGTCTTTACCTTTTCTGCATCAGTTATCATAGTCCCATCTTTATCCTTTATTATACTAATTTTGATGGTACTCTTCCCGCTTAGGTTTCTGATACTTTCATATACTTCTCGGCTCTTGTTTTGTTTTCTGCTTTCTTCTATTGCTTTGCATGTGTCATTTATATATCGTTCTTTGTCTGTTTTTGCACTTTTTTTTTTACTTGTCGGCATAGGTAGTTGTAATGTTTTACCGTTTCTTTGCTTTCTCTTCTTCTCGCTTTACACTCCCTCCTTTCATCAGAGAGTTTCAGTGTTTGCGAAGAAATCCAATCAGGTATTTTACCACCTGATAACCTCCCTATGATCTTGTCGGTTCTCATTCTGATTTGTTTCCATTATTTGTCGATGTCAGCTGATGGATTTTCTTCTATTCCTCTGGTGTCAAGCAGGTCGTTCCATCTTCTCTCAACCTCTTCTTGGTATTTCTCCTTTATGTCTTCATCCTTTAATTTTCTTGTGTCTGCTCTTTTCTTTCTCTTCCCCTTGTAGTTTCTCTTGAGTTTTAATTTTATGTTGGCCATCACCAGTTGGTGGTCTGATCCAGCATCTGTACTGGGGAAAGCCCTGCTGTTCCTCACGCTGCCTCTCCCTTTCCTGCTGATCATTATGTATTCTGATTGCGGTCGACACCGTTTGGTGATATCCATGTCCAGCATCTATTTTCCTTGGACTGTTTGAATTGGGTGTTTGTGATGATAATATCGTTTAATCCGCAAAAGTCTATTAGCCTGTCGCCCCTATCATTCCGTTGTCCATATCTAAACCTACTACTCCATTTGAGTCCTGATACTGACATCCTACTTTGGCATAAAAGTGTCCCATCAGGATTATGAGAACTTTTTTTGGCACATTACTGATTACTTCTTGTAGTCTGGAGTAAAAATCATCCATATCGTTATCGCTTGCCTTCATTGTTGGAGCGTAGACCTGGCATACCGTCATACATCCGATCATGGTTCTGAATCTTGCTGTGATAATCCTGTCGCTTACTGGGTTGTACCCCAATAAGGCTTTCTCTGCCAGTGAACACCAGAGCTACTCCAGATCTATGAAGGTCTTCTCTGCCGCTGGATAGGATCCGATGATCTTCATAACGTTTGTCATCCGCTCAGATCCAGTGAGTTTCAGATATTCCAATGATGTCCCATCTGAATTTCTTCAGTTCATGCATTAGTAGTGCTGTTGCACCTGTTGTGTGCAATGTTCTTACATTCCAACATCCTATCGTCAGGATCGACTTTGTTGTTAGAATGATTGACTCTTTAGCATGTAATCTATCCCAAGAGGGTTTAAAGGAGTCGCTTCTTGGCTCTCGTTAAGAGGATCGTCTGCTTGTTGAGTCGATATAGCTGGGACTTCAACCCAGGTGTATGTTTGTTGTTCTTCCATGTTGGGGTTTCATAGTCGATGTCGATGGTTTAAAGGGCAGCTGACTAGACCTCTCCCTCTTCCTGTCCTTATTTAGCCGTTGGCATCTTTTCTTTTTGCCGACGTTTCCAGAGGAGATGGACATGGATGTACTTGACTCCTCCTCCAAGTTCAAACTTGATTTAGTATAGCTAAAGTTTTTGTGTTTTGCACACTGAATGTTGAAGTCTGTTTGTGGCTCAAGCATGGTCAATTGCAAGATATTGTCATAAATATAGAGGTATAAATATAGAGATTATATCAACACAATTAAAAGTTTCAAAGGGTGTTTATGACATAAGTCTAAGCAATAACATTTTAAAAGATCATTATTCGACATGAAGGAAAGTAATAAATATGTTGCTCTTAAAAGGTGACCTAACTTCCGACTGATTTGGTCAGAAGTTAGGTCACCTTTTAAAAGCAGCCTATTTAATACTTCCCTTTCATTGAAACCAAATAACTGTGATTTCTTGTTGCAATTCTGCATCAATAGGAAGAGAATTTCAATAATATAAATTATGTTTGAAGTGCCCAACCAAATGGAACAATAATTACCATAATGGGGATTTAAAACAAAAACATTTTAGGAAAATCAGTATTAATTTATGAAGTCAGATTACGTGATGTTCACATAAATGTTTCAGTTGAATTGACAATTTAACATTCAAGATGACTTTGTGTAATGAGTGAATGCAACTAGAGAAAGATAACTGTAGAAGTGGAGGACATGAGTGAAGAGTCTTAAGAATTGCCCTGTCTCCAAAACTTTTTTTTCTTCTTGACAAAATGGCACTCAAACCAATCAATTAATTGACTTGGGTTTTCTGAGTAACCAATGCATAGTATGTGAATAGTACAGATTACTATATTTTTACAGTTAAGACATTAAGTAAAGTTAAGTAAAAAGTGTTAGAACAACTATTGGATTTTACAGTGTAGACGTGTGTGTGTGTGTGTGTGTGTGTGTGTGTGTGTGTGTGTGTGTGTGTGTGTGTGTGTGTGTGTGTGTGTGTGTGTGTGTGTGTGTGTGTGTGTAGACGTACACTTCCGTAGTCCTGCTTTCATCATGACCTCTCCTGCATGATTCACACTATAAACACACAAACACACATTAATGTAGATATCTATCATGAACACACGTTTAGTATTTCAGTATTAGTGTGTGTCATACTTGAGTATCTGCAGTGAACAGTTTGGATCCTTCAGTTTGTCATTGAGTAGCTTGACTGAATCTCCTGGGTGATTGTAGCTCAGATCCAGCTCTCTCAGATGTGAGGGGTTTGAACTCAGAGCTGAAGACACATAACCATAGCCTTCGTCTGTCACCATACAGCCAGACAACCTACAGACAAACACACAGTGTCAGATTGTCCCAACCAGCTGCATACATCATGTATATGTCAGTGATGTCACACTAAGGAGCCCCGTACACACTGAAACCTCCTTGGACCGAGGTAGCACTCCTTGTGTATATTAAACATCAAACATGGATAAGAAGAGAGTAATTGCAGATGTTTATAATCAGATATTCACAAATCCCTCTCAAGTTCCATAAGGAGACCCATAAAAGCATCCAGTCTGGTGAAGTAACCCATAGCAGATGTGTTGAGAATGACATGCGTGTTCTTAGTTTTACTCTATTCAGCTGCAGTTGTGAGTGATTGGCATTTTGTTAGTTTTTTTTGGTCAAAAAAAAAAAGAAAAAGAAAAGAATAAAAAATATATATTTTTAATTTTTTTTTATTTTTATTAAGGTTGTGGTACCACACTCATTCACGCTAGTGTAAAACCATCAGCATAAGACACTTTCCCTTTCTGCCATGTTTTGTTTTAATCAGAAAAAGTTGCCAATAAATCAATAATAATAATAATAATAACAATAACAATAATAAACATTTATTTGTATAGCACTTTTCATACATGGAATGCAACTCAAAGTGCTTCACAAGCATAAAAACAAATAATAGGAATACAATTTAATACAATATTAATGTAAAACTATTTGAAAACAATGAAAGGTTCACAAAGGTTGTGTCAGGAAACACAGACTTGTAGTGAGCAGTGAGAAACAATAACAAATACTTATTCAAACAGGTAAATGGTCAATTAAGTATATTGCAGGTAGACAACAACCATGACTTTCACATAAATGATTTGTTGAGTAACTTGAATTAAGGATGTTTCTTCTTACAGGGAATCGGAGAGCACACTCGTAGAACTGGGGACATGAGGAGGAGACAGGCTGGAGTGGAGACGAGGAGAACAGGTAGGATTCTAAGGGAGAACAACACGTAGGTAGGTATCTCAGGTAAGATTATCATCCAATGTTGGGTGAGTCCTATATGAGACCAGACAATCTCCGTAACTTGGTAGCGGTGTTCAACTAGATTTCGAGAGCACATGAGGATGTCGTCAATTTAGACCAATACAAACTTGTGAAGAAACTCTTGGAGTACTTCGTGCATGAAATCTTGGAAGACTGAAGGAGCGTCGACCAGGCCATACGGCCTAACATAGTACTGAAAGTGGCCTATAGGTGTCACAAAAGCTATTTTTCACTCATCTCCATCGCAAATCCTGATTAGATATGCGCTACGGTAGTCCAGCTTTGTAAAGATAGTGGCGCCGCAGAGTTGTTCTAGTGCTGCCGGGATGAGAGGAAGTGGATATATGAGTTGTATGGTGATCTTGTTAAGGGAACGATAATCAATAGAAGGCTGAAAGCCTCCTTCCTTCTTTGCCACAAAGAAAAATCTGGATGCAGCAGGGGATGTTGATGGTCGAATGTAGCTCTGTTGGAGAGCTTCCTTTAATAATGCTGTTTCAGTATTATGACCTTGTCTGAAACCTGACTGTTATTTCTTCCGAATATTATATTCATCTAAAAATTGATTCAGCTGTTGCAGTACAACTTTTTCTAAAATCTTCATTAAAAATAAAATGTTAGAAATTAGTCTGTAGTTATTAAGGAGAAAACAATCTAGGTTTCTTATCTTTAGTAGTGGCTTCATATTTGAAAGCATTAAGAAAGATGCCTATTTCCAGGGAACAATTAACTATATCAAGGACGTAGTATATCAAACAGTGCAAATTCTCTTTTAAAAAATACTGTTGGTATAGGGTCAAGATATTTAAAAATCTCACATAAAACGCAGATATAGCCATAATAAGTTATTCTGAATTCCATTTTCTGTTGTATATGGGAAGTGAAAAAACATGTCTTAAACATTTAAAGCATTCTGTATGTATTATTAAATATTGTATTACATTGCAACTAAATACAAAAATGGGTTGCTATTTCTTTGAAGAAAAACACTATTTGGGTTACTGTTATACTGCAAATGGACAGAGACATTTTCTAAAACACTTGGGGCAGTAGAGAGTTAACCACACACCATCTACACCAGGGTTTCTCAAATATGGCCCTTGAAGTTCACCGTCTACAGAGTTTAGCTTCAACCACGATCTGCCTGTGACTTTCTAATAATCCTAAAGAACTTGATTATCTATTTTATTGTATTTCACTGCATTTTTTAACAAGGGAGTGTAGTTGTACTTTTTTCAAAACACACAGACCAGTTAAATATCCCCATAACTACCTCATTATCTCCAGTTGACAGTTTGGAGTCTTCAGTCCATCAGAGAGCAACTTCACTCCTGAATCCTGCAGCTCATTGTTACTCAGGTCCAGCTCTCTCAGGACACAGTTTGAAGATTGTAGAGCTGATGACAAACTCTCACAGCACTGAGCAGTGAGATTACAACATGGTAATCTAATACAAAAAAGAAAAGAAACATGATACTGAAGTAATCATTACAAATGGAAAGTGCTTTGAAAACACACGCTAATGTCTCATATTTCAACAATCTCCTCATTCTTTGAATTTCACTTTCCAATTTCCTATCTAAATTTGTATGACTACTGATATACACAATATGAATGCAAACAGAAAAAAAAATTTTTTGATTGCAATTTGTAAATGGTGTGACAAAATATGGTTGTAAATTCACTGAGTCAATGATCACATACATTTTTTAGTGATTTGCTTTATACAGTAGCTGTGCTAGTTTCAAGTCTCTTGTATCACTCCACACTGTCTCTGCTCACATAATAAAATCATTTACACTCAAATGTCCATTTCATTTCCATGTATTTTTTTTATTACTCATATAATAAGCAGGATGATGTATGCTTAGTAAATAAATGTGGAAATAAATAAATGTAGACATAAAAACATATGCACAAATACATTTGGAAATTAATGCATAAATAAATAAACGTGGAAAAAATATATTTTTTGTATTATTTATTTATTTTAATTATTTTTTACATTTCTTCGTATATTTGTGAATTTATTTATTATTATATCAGCTTTGGCATTCCATAGCTTAGCACATCATTGCAGCAAAATACATTATTTTACCCACTACACTTCACATCCGGATCCTGATCATCCTGTCAGGATTTAGTTTGCAAATAATCATATGACTGTACATTATCTTATACATAACGTATGATGTGCCTCGACAAACTGAATGAATCAGTGTTAAAGTCAAACCTCAGTATCTCCAGCTGAGAGTTCTTCAGTCCATCAGAGAGCAGCTTCACTCCTGAATCCTGCAGGTCATTGTTACTCAGGTCTAGCTCTTTGACACAGTTTGAGGATTTTAGAGCTGATGCCATAATTTCACAGGACTGACCGGTGAGATTACAGGACTGTAGTCTGTGGAAAACAAAAACCTTTATCAGCTCTCTGAATCTGAGTTGTTGACTAGAGAATAATAATAATAATAATAATCAAATAATCAAATATTATTATTATTATTATTATTATTATTATTATTCTCTAGTCAGAAACTCTGATTCAGAGAGCCAATGACTGATGATGCGAAAAGGTACTAATGCTGAATTTTAGCATTGATTTAAGTGAACATTATTGTAAATGAAAATCCTGTCTCGTTCACATGAACCCAATATAATTTCTTGTCTCGTCTGGTGAGCTAAGTGTCTCGTCACACCCCTAATATATATATATATATATATATATATATATATATATATATATATATATATATATATATATATATATATATACATACACACTCACCTAAAGGATTATTAGGAACACCATACTAATACTGTGTTTGACCCCCTTTCGCCTTCAGAACTGCCTTAATTCTACGTGGCATTGATTCAACAAGGTGCTGAAAGCATTCTTTAGAAATGTTGGCCCATATTGATAGGATAGCATCTTGCAGTTGATGGAGATTTGTGGGATGCACATCCAGGGCACGAAGCTCCCGTTCCACCACATCCCAAAGATGCTCTATTGGGTTGAGATCTGGTGACTATGGGGGCCATTTTAGTACAGTGAACTCATTGTCATGTTCAAGAAACCAATTTGAAATGATTCAAGCTTTGTGACATGGTGCATTATCCTGCTGGAAGTAGCCATCAGAGGATGGGTACATGGTGGTCATAAAGGGATGGACATGGTCAGAAACAATGCTCAGGTAGGCCGTGGCATTTAAACGATGCCCAATTGGCACTAAGGGGCCTAAAGTGTGCCAAGAAAACATCCCCCACACCATTACACCACCACCACCAGCCTGCACAGTGGTAACAAGGCATGATGGATCCATGTTCTCATTCTGTTTACGCCAAATTCTGACTCAAAAGAAATCGAGACTCATCAGACCAGGCAACATTTTTCCAGTCTTCAACTGTCCAATTTTGGTGAGCTCGTGCAAATTGTAGCCTCTTTTTCCTATTTGTAGTGGAGAGGAGTGGTACCCGGTGGGGTCTTCTGCTGTTGTAGCCCATCCGCCTCAAGGTTGTGCGTGTTGTGGCTTCACAAATGCTTTGCTGCATACCTCGGTTGTAACGAGTGGTTATTTCAGTCAAAGTTGCTCTTCTATCAGCTTGAATCAGTCTGCCCATTCTCCTCTGACCTCTAGCATCAACAAGGCATTTTCGCCCACAGGACTGCCGCATACTGGATGTTTTTCCTTTTTCACACCATTCTTTGTAAACCCTAGAAATGGTTGTGCGTGAAAATCCCAGTAACTGAGCAGATTGTGAAATACCCAGAACGGCCTCTCTGGCACCAACAACCATGCCACGCTCAAAATTGCTTAAATCACCTTTCTTTCCCATTCTGACATTCAGTTTGGAGTTCAGGAGATTGTCTTGACCAGGAGCACACCCCTAAATGCATTGAAGCAACTGCCATGTGATTGGTTGATTAGATAATTGCATTCATGAGAAATTGAACAGGTGTTCCTAATAATCCTTTAGGTGAGTGTATATATATATATATATATATATATATATATATATATATATATACCACAACGGTTTTTTCCATCCCTCCTCTACCCGACTCGACTGGTTCCTATTCCAAGCCTGGGATACAGAGGAGTACTTTGGGTTTGGGCCAAATTCCAAACTCGGAGTCCTCGAAAACCCTCAGAAAACAACTGCCACAGAGAAGACATTTTGTTCTTCTTTTTTTTTCAAAGATTAGTTTTTTTGCCGTTTTTGCCTTTTTATTATGATAGGACAGTGATTAGACAGGAAGCAAAGTGGAAGAGAGAAAGGGGATGGGATCAGGAAAGGTCTATGAGCCGGAACTCGAACTTGGGTCACCCAAGCTGCCCAAAAGGCTATCAGCGCCGATAATAGGACATTCTTTTTCAACTTGACCGCAATGTTTTATTCTCCATCATTCAATGTTTTTTGCCTGTACATAAATTAACCTTTGTGTTACTTCATCGCAGATTGAAATCTATAAATCAAAATATTTATTGCATTAATGAAGAAAAGGCTCAGCACCCAAGGCTCTATCGCCTATTAACTCAATGCTGTACAATGTCTTTGGGTGGATTGTTGAGGTGGACTGTTTGTGATTTAGTCTTAGTGACTTAAGAGTCCTCTTGACTACCCCTAAACTTTCACAGATTTAGGAGATGGTTTTAGCGCTAAACTGCTTTGTGAAATACTCTTAGAGCAAACATTTAGTATTAGAGTAAAATTTGTATTGACAAGCCCATTATCTTAGTATTAGTTTCTCCTAATTAGGCAAGTTTGTGAATATGGCCCCTGCAAAGTTTAGGTTCAACCCTAAACAAACACCCCTGAACCAGCTAACTAAGATCATCAAGAACATTCGATAATACTAGACAGGTGTTTTAGAGCAGGGTTGGAACTATCCACAAAGGTAGACCTCCAGGAAGAGGATTGGGCAATCCTGCTGTCAAGTTTGGCCCAAACTCAAACTTCTACAATTATGGACCAATTAAACTTACAAAGCATGCAAATAAATTAAAGTAAAGACAACTCTTACAGTGCTCGTCTAGTGTTTTTGATCACTGGCAGCAGTCTCATCAGAGCTTCATCAGAATTGCTGCTGATGTCAAAAGATACTCAGGAGAAGTTTGAACTGCAGAAATAATGCAGTTCAAACTTCTCTTGAGTCGCTTCTGACATCAGCAGCACGAACACCAGAGCCGACCATTGAGCAGAGGAGAGATTCTGTGCTGAAAGATTTCCTGAGCTCAGATTCTTCTGAATGTCCTCCGAAAAGTCATCTTTCAGTTCATTCAGACAGTGGAAGAGGTTAATGGTCCTCTCTACTGATTTCTCATTTTCTACTGTCTTTTTTATATATTCAATAGTGTCTTTGACATTCTCTATTTTCAGTTTCAGTCTGGGCAGCAGTTCCTTCAAGTCACTCTGATTGGACTCCAGCGAGAGACCCAAGAGAAACCGGAGGAAAAGGTCCAGGTGACCATTCTTGCTTTGTAAAGCCTTATTGATCGCAGCCTTATGAAAGTCAAATAATGACTTTTTGGAGATACTCCACTTCAGATTTTTAGACCATGATTGAAGAAATGGGTTTCTTCCAGAACATTTGTGTTTGAAAAGCACATAGAGGGCAGCGAGGAACTCCTGGACACTGAGATGAATGAAGCTGTAAACCTTTCTCTCCGACACAGCTTTTTCCATCTGAAAGATCTGAGTGCATAACCCAGAGTACACTGAACCTTCACTGATATCCAGTCCACACTCCTCAAGATCTTCTTTGTAGAAAATCAGATTACCCTTTTCCAGCTGTTTAAAGGCCAGTTTCCCAAGCTTCAGAAGAATCTGATCAAAAGACTTGGCTTGGGAGTTACATACAGGATCAGCACAGTATTTTGTTTTCATCTGTTGCATCTGTGAAAGTAAGAAGTTTGTGTACATCCCTGTGAGAGTTGTTGGTTTTTTGTCATTGCTCTCTTGAGCCAGAAGAGGCTGAAGAACAGTGAGAGAGATCCAGCAGAAGACAGGGATGTGGCACATGATGTACAGGCTCCTGGATTTCCTGATGTGACCGATGATGTTTCCAGCAACCCCGGGACTGTTTTTGTTGAAGTATTGCTCCTTTTGCTCGTCGTTGAATCCTCGCACCTCTGTCACCTGATCAATGTAGTCTCGGGGGATCAGACCGGCTGCTGCTGGTCTGGATGTGATCCAGATGAGAGCAGAAGAAACCAGGTGTGTCTTGATCAAGTTTGAAACTATTTTACTCACTGTTGTTTTTTCATGCACATCTGTAAATCCATCACACTCTTTAAATCTCAAAGGAAAACGACATTCATCCAACCCATCAAAGATGAACATGACCTTACCATCACCTTGAGGAAGAGAGGGCAGTTCTTCAGGATCGTTAAAGAAGCATTTGTTTAGCAGTCCCATGAGACTGTGCTGTTTTTTAATCATATTTAGTCTGCGGAATGGGAGTGGGAATATAAAGAGTATATCCTGATTTTCGTTTCCTTCAGCCCAGTCAAGAATGTATTTATTGACAGAGACTGTCTTCCCCACCCCTGCGATTCCCATCGTCAACACTTTTCTGTTTTGTCGACCCATATGAACTTTGAATATGTCATTGCACTGGATCGCTGAGTCCTTCGCAGTAAATCGGCTGATATTTTGTTCAATCTGTCTCACCTCATGTTCATTCACTATTCCTCCAGTTTCATTCTCCACCACATATAGATCAGTGTATATATCATTCAGGTACTGCCGATGGCCTGTCTGCGAATTACCAACCAATATCCGCTTGTAGACCTCTTGCAATTTGTTCTTCAGCCTGAGGCTGATCTTTCTATAAAGATTAAGATCAGCTACATTGTCCTCTGCAATTGAGCCTTTAAAGAAAGAGGAAAAGATGGCAATGAGTATCCATTATCTTTTTGTCTTAAAGTTTACATGTAAAACAATGAATAGCCATGAATAGTGCTGCAGTGTAAAACCTTGCTGTAAAAAAATTCCCAAATTCTGACACAGTAACACACCCTTGCATGCTTGTTCTATTGCGGATTGCTATTATAACGGCGGATTTGCCAGGCGCACGCCAGGAGCGGTTCGCCAGGAGCAGAAAAGTGACATTGTATGGGGATGGGAGAAAAACACCCAAATAAGCTTACGGTTCAGATCCACTTTTGCGACACGACTGACGCGTGGTGTCGCGACGCCTCCCCACATTTGTACGTTGATGGGTGTTCTAGTTTACCGCTATGGGCGTGGTTATGACCGAGCGGGAAATGTTGCGTATTTAAAACATGCGAGAGACTTCCCCCCGTCTCCATATGCTCTACTTCTATTGGATAGTCGCGTCGCGTTCAACGGAATTAATTTGCATAAAGATGGGCATCGGCCAGCTTTTTGACGTGCAACATTTTTCCAAATGAAGCGCCGCCTTCCCGGAATGCTTTGCGGGCAAAGTCGCTTGACGTCACCCATAGGAATAAAGTGGAGTGCGACGCAACAGAAGTGTTGCATGGACAAGTGGATCAGTACCGTTAGGTTAAACAGGCGTATAATAATTTGGATAAATGTGTAAGCTAGATTTATGCCTATTTTTTCACATCTTCATGGACACCACAATGATTTCCCTCGTGTAGAAATATTTGTCCTTGTAATTATGTATGGTTTGCAAAAATGGCAACTGCTGCGTAGATCAGAGAAATTGTGTATGTGCCCTTAAAATAGCATCTGAATAACGCGCCACTGACTTTAGACTAGGTTTTTCCTGGGCTGTGGCAGAATTTTTTCTGGAACTGCAAAATAATACCAGGGAACGTTTGCGCCGGAACACGCCTCCTCTTTTCGCTGAACCGCCCCCGGGAGCGCAAGTTCATTCCCTAATTTACCAAAGGTGTCTGTGGAGGGAAAAGTCTGCTGTGCGTCGGGTGCAAAATAGGAATGATACATGCGTCGGTGTACAAAGTCAATTGCGCTGGGTGCAAGATAGGGCCCCTTGTGTCTAATCAATGATTATATGTGTGTTTAATTAATTTTATACTTATTTATTATGGTATATAAATAAGTACCATATTATGGTACTTATTTATATGCCATATTATGGCCATATTATGGCAGAGTTTAGCTCTAACCCTGATAAACTCTCCTGTCTGTAGCTTTCTAGTAATCCTGAAGATGAGCTGGTTCAGGTGTGTTTGATTGGGTTCCCAGATAGCAAGAAACCATTAAAACAATGTTAATGTGTCAATGTTAACTGCATTTAATCAACACATGTTTGCTCCCGCAATTAATGTTGAATTTTTTATTTATTTTTCATCCATAAATCAATGGCACAATGTGATGTTGGTTCAACATCATGCTTGCACTCTCAGAAAATGAAACACAACAATTACAACCGACTTAAAGCCACACAGCCTGAAATCAACTGCAAATAAAAGAAGACAATAAATCGTTCAAGATCTCAGCAGAAGTTTATATATATATATATTCAATTAACAGAGGGTTGGTAGTTGATGTTTTATTGAAAAAGTTTGGTTACCATTATGGTGATCAGTGTTTATTTTAGCTGGACAGTTTGACTCTTAGCTTTTATGTGAGTTTTTGGTCTTTGTAACATTGTTTACCAACATGTATCATTTATTGCAAAGAAAGCCAGAAACCAAGTGTAACGTACGGATCCACTGGAGGCAAGCTTGTAGAACCCAAATGCAGTTTATTCAAAAGATCCAAAACATAAAACAAAATATAAAACAAAGACTTGGCATGGCTTGGCAAAACATGAAACTTAAGACTCACCGACAGCGGTTACACAAACAAAATACAAGACAAAGACACATGACAAGACAAGAGACACCTGTGAACAATGAAATAATGAAGTAATGACAACATGACACATCAGACAAGGAAACACATGGCAGGATCACATGACTAACAGGGAATCACATGACAAGGCGATGAAACATGACTGACATGAAACAAAACCAAAAAAAGACATGACAGATTTGTAACAGGAAAATGAAACATAACCAAATCAAGACAAGATAAGATGTTACATATGAACCTGACAGTTCAGGGAGCCAGGGCAGACCCGACAGTTCAGGCTTATCTGTTGCAAACTTTCTTGCAACAGATAAGATGTTCTGAATGTTGATTTTTATATATACAGCAGGATTTAAAAAAAAAAATTTTTTAGACACAGACATCAAGAATCAGCATACGAATCTCAACAATGGTGACATGCTTCATGCCGCAATGCAATCTGGTTTTATACTATGGTGGCTCCCAATATATACATTGCAGCATGATGCATGTCACCATTGTTGAGATTCATATGCTGAATCTTGATATTAATAACAAATTGCCACTTTTGATCAGTGGTACAATTAGGGAAATACGGTGCTGAAAGTTAGTTCACCTGATTATCTTTGTTTCTGGCTGTCTTTGCAACAAAATTGTGTTTTAGTGAACACTGTTACAAAGACCACAAACTCACCTAAAAGCCAAGAGTCAAACTGCTCAACTAAAGCAAACACAGATCATCATAATGGTGACCAGATATTTTGCAATAAAAACATCGACATCTAAACATCTGTTAATTCTCAAGAATAACTTCTGCTGAGATCATGAGAGATGTATTGTCTTCTTTTATTTCCAGTTGATTTCAGGCTGTTATAGTTGTTGTGTTTTATTTTCTGAGAGTGGAAACATGATGCCGAACCAACATCACATTGTAACATTGATGACATTTAAAAAAAATACAACATTAATTGTTGGAGAAAAAGTGATGTTGAGTCAGCCGAATTTCATAACAGTATACTAATGCGTTCATAAAATACAGTATTTTACTACAAAATTAAAAATGGCAGACGATCAAAATGGCCGATATGGACAAAATTGGATATCATTTGACTCGACATGATGCCCCGAATCTAACAAGACCTTTTATGATTGTTGGACAATCAATACAGAAGTTATAAGCGAAAAAAGCCATTTTTGAATCTCCGGACCAGTAGGTGGTGCTGTGCTGAAACGCAGCATGTAGTCTCAGGTTATGCTTGTGGTGATATGTACCAACTTTGGTCTGAATACGATAAAGCGTTGCGGAGATATAGTCTTGTGTCCAATTTGGGGTTCTCTGCATCAATTTAATTTATGTGTTATGCAATAACAGTTGGCTTTATTAAAAAGCTTTTAATAATTTTTTTTGCCAGCATTGTCTGAAGAAGATGGGATTCGAAAATGAGACAAACCGTCTAGGAGGAGTTTGAAAATTCAAAATGGTGGAAAAATTTTCCTGATGGAAAATTACATCATATGAGCCGAATCGGCTTGGGCCAAGGAATCAAGTGGTTTCTAGCCCTTACGGTTTAAAAGTTATTAGCATAAACATGAGTGCAAATATGGAGAGCTGGTGGTGCTAGAAACTGTAAGGCGGGTGCCAGTAAGAAAAATTCACATTTTAACTCTCTCTTGCACATGCAACAGCAACATCCAAGACGCACCACAGAGTGCAGCTCACACCTCACTTTTACAGTCTCATCATCTCCCCCCGCTCCCCCCTTCTCCACCTCACCTAAAACTCACTGAAAACCTATGCAATGTTAAGTGTGTACAAAAAGTAACTATACATGTTTGGTATCATTTAAAGTGTCTCATTGCCCCAGGTAAAATTCTCCCAGCCATAATGAAAAGCTAAAAAAAAAGTTATAAAATATGAGAAATGTGGTGTGCCCCTTAACCCTCTGAGGTCGAGAAACGCGCCGACGCGTTTTGCTGGATTTTTTTCACATAGCAGCAACATAAACTTAAATTACTCCATCATTTATGGTTATACAGAAAAAAGAAATATAAAAAAATAATCTGTGATATTTCTACTTTTGTATGTGTCCACTTACAATCAAATCAAAACATTGTGCTTTTGTAAAATAAAGAAAATAAACAGGGTGTGCGTTCTGCCTCTCCGTCGCGGTGAACTTTTTTTCTTGAGCACATCTATAAACTGAAACAAAACTCAGCGAATACTTCTCACACATTTATGAGCCATACACCTTTATACACATTTAAGTGTGTACTTTTAAATGATCGGATTCAAACTGAAAACAAATATTCTCTGTTTAAGTAATTTGTATAAAACCAACAGGATGTCCAGTATCTCAAACGCTTGCTAATTACTTTTTAATTCGACACGCCCACTCGCGCAAAAGAGATTCACATGCAAATCTCCACATGGAACGCGAACGCCCTCGTTACCTCAAACACAAAACACCAAAACACTTCACAAGTCTCTGCTTTTCGTCGAGTTTGGAAGACACGTCTGAGCTTACATTGGATTTAACTCAGAAGAAGAAGAACGTGATTTGAAGACAAGAAAGATGTAAGGTAAGAAATTCTTACTTATTAGTTTATGGTATTGTTGCATAAACTTCACATTGCAGTTGAACTGTTGCTAGATATATGGTGAATATTATACTATTTAGACCCGTGTTTACTGTTAAATACTGTTTGTGGATATCTGCTCAAACATAGATATGTATAACCATAATGTTTAATATTTTGGAGCGCGATGGCGTTTGAATATATCATATTTTGGAGCGCGCTGTGGGTTTGAATGTATCATATTTTGGAGCGCGCTGTGCGTTTGAGTGTATCATATTTTGGAGCGCGATGGCGTTTGAATGTATCATATTTTGGAGCGCGCTGTGGGTTTTAACCCTCTGGGGTCTGAGGGGTTTTTGGGGTCCTTGAGATGTTCTGACATGCCCTGACATTTGTGCTTTTTTCAGTTGCTTATAAACATATTAATGGCAAAGGTATAATTACACTCTATTTAGCACAAACAGGGCTACCATAATATGTGAGCAACATGCATGTACATGTTTGTATTTTTGAGAGAATAATGTTTATGCATGGTTATTGAAAAAACTAAAAACTAAAGTTTCTGAAATAAGGCCACAAAACACATACTAAATACGTGTCAATAAGACTTTTGACTAATTGATGTCTTTGCCTAGAGTTTTTTCTTCAAAATGATGTGAAAATCATCCTGCCCTTATCATTCACATAACACAATACATTGATTTAAATCTTGTAAAACACTTTTTGTTTGTAAAGGCAATATGCGCAAGGGGCGTCAACCATTCAACAGCATCATGCATATGTAGTGGTTCACACCTCAGGAGACAATGGGGCCCGCATACTTAATGAGCCATTCATTCAGGTGTGTCACCTATAGCCACAAGAAAGAATGCAAGAGCAATATATATACAGTATATATATATATATATATATATATATATTCTACCAAATTGGTTCACAGTTGGAAGCATGTCAATTATTTATTTTTTTTCATAAATTTTGCTTGCAAATTGTATAATATCCAAGGAAAACATGTCTATTAATTGTGCAGTTAATTCTCATACTGTATTTTCAGTTTTGGAATATGTATCCTCTCCCCAAATTTGTCAATAATAAAACACAATAAAAATTATTTAAAGAAAATGCTTATATTTACCTTTTAAAATTTGTTTACATCTACCTTGTAAATATATATTTTTTTATTAAAAAGGTTACAATTACAACAACAATTGAAGTGTAATCTTTCTTTGTAAAAACTAAAGTATACATTTTATCATACATATTTCAAACTTCGAATATAGCCTACATTGACAAAACATACTATATTTAACATATTAGCAAAAATTGGCAAACAAAAGCTTATTTGAGGTGGCAGATATTTTACAGTAAAAATGTGTAATCTATCCAAAACTAATCAACGAAATGTTGTCTTTCATATGTCTGTAACATAGGTCTTTCGTTTTTATTATAAGGAATATAAATGTTAATTTGCAGTTTAATACGTTGCTTATACAAATACATTTTATTTCAACATATTTCAATCGATTTTACTCAGTATAGCAAAATAGTTTGCTAAAAGCAGATCATTTATTCACACACAGAAACGCAATTCAAATGTAAACCGTCTTTTTGCGAGTTGTGGTAAACAGCGCATCTCTGCGTTCATTCATTCACACAGAAACGAGATTTACTTGAGAATGAAAAAAAAAACGTACTACATTATTCCATCCGTTGCTCCTCGAAATACCAGCACTTCTGAGGTAAGTTTTCCATTATTATTATTCCTCACAGCGCTGCGAGACAGTGTAGACAACTACACTTATCTGAATAAACTTGATGTGTTTTCTCGAGCTGATATGGGGGCGTTCACAGTTTGTATGAGATCGTCTCAGTCATTTGCGTTTGAATAGCGCGCGCTCTCCGTGGGCGGGGCCGATTATAACGTAATGAGATGAGATGAGCTCGACTGGAATCGCTCTCTTTTAATACAGATTTCACAAGATGAGGATATTTGTTTTTTATATAAATTACTTCATTTAAAAGACGAGAATTCAAGCTTCATGCCTGTGTCTTTGTATGCCTGTTTGACTGAGTATTCGCTCAGTTATTGTTCATTTTCGGACGCGTTTCAGAATGGACTTCACTGGCAGAGAGAAGGCAGAACTCGCTTCGTGTTTATTTTTCTTTATTTGGCAAAAAGCACAACACTTTATTTTTATTGTGAGTATACACAAAAATAATACACATTTAACAGAATCGATTGATGTATGAAACTCCTATGGAAAATCAAAGTCAACAGAGTATTTATGAGTTTCTTTTACATTGATAAAAAAAAAGCGAGCTGGTATCGCCGGCGATACCGTAGACCTCAGGGGGTTAATGTATCATATTTTGGAGCGCGATTGCGTTTGAAAGGAAAAATGCACCAAACATTAGGCTTTATGTTTTTACTATTATCTCATTTCATATCATCATAACGAATGGAAACATTTGAAGTAACATATGATAATCAATATATTTTTCTCTAGCGTAGTTGTTCTTGAAATCTTTTGGAAGATTTAATTTATTGTTATTATTATTTTATGCAGCACTGCGTAGCCTATGCCTACAAGGCACAACAAACCTGGTGTTCATTATATATTGTTGGAAACTTGTGTGTGTGTGTGTGTGTGTGTGTGTGTGTGTGTGTGTGTGTGTGTGTGTGTGTGTGTGTGTGTGTGTGTGTGTGTGTGTGTGTGTGTGTGTGTGTGTGTGTGTGTGTGTATTCTGTGAATTTTAAAAAGAAATTTTAAGCAGAAAAATCTAAAATCTATTCCCAAAATCGTGCAGCCCTATAGTTTCTCTTGATATCAGTATGTTCACAGTTTTTTCTTTTTTTTTTTCTTTCAGGGACCAGATGCAACTGAGTCCTGCTGACTTCAACATTCACATGAGTCTCTGTACATGAACATGGTAAAGTGAAAATCAAACACCTTGGAAATGAAAGGTATGTACAATGTTTTTAGGAATGGCACAAAGGTCTCTGTCTTTGGATCATTGTTTTTAATGTGCTCTTTTGTCATTTGTATTTTTGGATTGTGTTGTGTTGTAAATAAATCCAAACAATCTAAAAGCCATTCTTTTTTAAATCTCCTCATTCTTTGTGCAAGGTTGCTCTGAATGACAGGGCCTGATCGCTCCTAATAGGGCAGTTAGGGGAGTGTCTTTGTCTTTCTCAGGTGTTAAAGGCTTACATATTCATGAGATGATCACGCCTCTTCGCATATGGCTTTGTCACACAAAACACGTCTTAGAAATTTTAAATCAATATATTGTCTTATCTGAATGAGCAGTCAGGGTGATTTTCACATAGTTTTGGAGCAAATATTCTAGGCTATGTCATACAATTTTCAAAAGTCTTGTGAAGAAATAATCAGTATGGGTTTCATGGCCTTATTTCAGTGAGAATTTTTTTTTGTATTTTCACAAACCACGCATAAATGTCATTATCTCAAAACTACAAACTTTTACATACATGCTGCTGATATATTATTGTAGCAGAGTTTGTGCTGAATACAGTGTAATTAGACTTTAGCCATGAAAATGTCACTAGTAGCAGAAAAAAACACAAATGTCAGAGCATGTCAGAACACCTCCAGGGCCAGAAAACAGCTCAGACCTCAGAGGGTTAAAGGTGTGCCCTCCCCCAGTTCCTCCATTCAAACTACCTCCTGTATGTAAGTAAGTATTCTCTTCTACAGGTATCAAGAACCCATTCAGGGAGTCTGTAGGTAGACTTCCCACACGATCGCTGTGTGTAGTTTTCATTGCCAGGTAAATATCTCTACAGTTCCTCGATTTCTGAATTGTTGTTATTGTGTATGATTAACTGATGATTTTATTCTATGAATTTGATTTTGAATTATTGTTTTATTACCTGGTCAATATTATGTTTGAATTCATTCTGAATTACTCTGAATTTATTTTCTCAAGTATCGAATAAGTGAAGTCTTATGTTTCCGCAAATCTGCGTCCAGGGTTAAGTACATACTAGATCCCAGTTTAGATGGAACGTGAGGCACATCTGATTCTAGATTCCTGAGTAACTGCTTGATTTTAAGTTGTTATGCAGTCGAAAAAAGGGGATTAGATAAAAATACTATTAAGGTAATAGCAAGCGTTAAAGCAGCGTTATCTTAATGTACTAGTCATAACCTCTGGTTATTGTTTGGGCTTTAACTAAGTTGTAATATGGGCGACTGTAGGGAGTTACATGGGTACTTTTTAGCAATAGCAAGCGTGTATGCAGCATTGTTGAATTGCTTTAGCCATAACCTCTGGTTATCTATCAGACTGGCGAGTTTGTGACCGTGAGATCTGCTTAAACGGCCGGCGCAAGACTCTCTGAGCGACATAGCTTCCTAATGAGTGAGTAAAATATAATGTAAAGAGTTAAATAGAATAATCAAACGTTCACTCACATTTCATGATACTCGGATATCATTAAAAACCTTTTTTCATTTACGGAGTCAGATAAAATAATGAGGTAATACATATGAGAAAATGTATTTTATTTAATCGTGTTGTGTTGCGTAAAAGGAAAGACAGTAACGTGCCGAGACCTTCACCCGTCCTATCGGATTAACAGGCTTACAAGGGATTGAGGTAGAGACTCCAAATTTGCTATGACGACAGTTCAGACTGTCCTCTATCTGTATGCCAAATTTCATAACTTTCCCGCCAGCGGTTCTATGGGTTGCCATAGACTTCTAGAGCGGAAGAAGAAGAAGAAACGGAAGAATAATAAGAACGAAAACAGATACAAAATGTGCCTATGCACCTTCGGTGCTTGGCCCCTAATACGTTCACAGTAATAATAAGCTCACATTATTAGCACATTATAAATATTAGTTAATAAAATGAAACGGCTGTTGGTCAATTTAAGGCAGTCGATTTCTGCAAATGAAATGAGTTAGCTCGAGTTTTAATTTAGTGCATGGTACTTTTGCAGATTACAGTAAAGAACTTTACAATTAATAGTCAAGTCAAGTCAAGTCAAGTTTATTTGTATAGCGCTTTTCACAATACAGATTGTATCAAAGCAGCTTCACAGTATTAAATTTAAATAATACAACAAAGTTTATTTCAAGAGGAATTTATTGATTGATAAAATTAAATTAAATATCCCCAAAATATCCCCAACTGAGCAAGCCAAAGGCAACAGTGGCAAGGAACCGAAAAACTCCATCAAGTGACCTAATGGTGTCCTAAAACTCCATCAGGTGACCTAATGGAGAAAAAAAAACCTTGGGAGAACCCAGGCTCAGTCGGGGGCCAGTTCTCCTCTGGCATTTATGAGCTAGAGGCCGGATTGTAGTTTGAACTGTGGGATTATATGAATGCCTGGCAGAAGAGATGCGACTTTAATCTAGTTTTAAACTGGGAGAGCGAGTCTGAGCAACGAACAGTATCAGGAAGACTATTCCAGAGTTTTGGAGCCAAATGTGAAAATGCTCTCCCTCCTTTGGTGGTTCTGAATATCCTAGGTATGACCAAAAGCCTTGAATTTAGTGATCTTAAAGAGCGCGATGGATTATAGGGCGATAGAAGATCCGTTAAATAGACTGGAGCTAAGCCGTTTAGGGCTTTATAAGTCAGTAGCAATACCTTGTAATTAATACGGAACTTTATAGGTAACCAATGCAGTGATGATAAAATCGGTGTTATATGATCATATTTTCTTGATCTCGTAAGAACTCTAGCGGCGGCATTTTGGACTAACTGTAGCTTGTTTATTGAGGATGCAGGACAACCAGCTAATAAAGCATTACAGTAATCCAGTCTCGAGGTCATGAATGCATGAACTAACTTTTCTGCATCAGAAACTGATAGAATATTACGTAGCTTAGCAATGTTTCTAAGGTGGAAAAAGGCTGTTTTTGTAACATATGAAATATGATTTTCAAAAGACAGGTTGCAATCGAGTATAACACCCAGGTCTTTTACTGTAGCGGATAAAGTAACAGGACATCCTATGATGTTAAAGTTGTATTGTGCGAGGTTTTGTGGGCGGTTTTTTGAACCGATAAGTATTACCTCTGTCTTGTCTGGATTTAATAAAAGAAAATTACGCATCATCCAATCTTTTATATCTTTAACACACTCTGTCAATTTGGAAATTTTAGCGTTTTCATCCGGCCTTGATGAAATATATATTTGAGTGTCATCAGCATAACAATGGAAACTAATTCCATGTTTCCTTATAATATTTCCAAGTGGCATCATATATATTGAAAATAACAGAGGGCCTAACACAGATCCCTGCGGCACTCCATAGTTTACTGGAGTTATGATCGATTTTTCTCCATTTAAATAGACAAAATGGTAGCGGTCAGATAGGTATGATTTGAACCAGCTAATAGTAAATTACTGGCAACAGTGTTGTTGTTTTTTTGTTTTTGTTTTTTGTTGAAAAAACTACTTCCTAATTCCATCCTGTGCATTCACCAAATTTTGCATGTGTCATTGTAATCATGTCCTGACAACACAAATTTGGTGACTGTCCCAACTACTGGTCACAATTATAAGCAACTCTATAACAGAATAACTGTGATGGATTGGTCATCTGACTGATGCTTCCCTGCCTATAGCCTCAGATGCTGAATCAGTTTCAGCATCCCTGTGACCCAAAATAAGACAAAAGGATTTATGGTTTATAGTACAAGCCGTTTTAAATATGGCCTTTAAAGCATCATACAATTGATCCCATTTACGTCATGTAATTTCTGCTTGTAGTTATATGTTCTCTTGTACCTACATAAGAAGTATGTACGTAAATACGTATGAAAGAACCCCATTAAAGTGCCAATATGTATTCCCCTGTACAGACAGTGACCCTTATTTACCACAGATCTGTAGTGAAGCAGCTCCAGCTGTGACAGAAGCCTCCACATTTCCCTCAGCCTGAACTGTAGAAAGAGAGATGAAACAAAATGAAAATAATTTGACATAAATCACACAAACAGCAGCAGAGAGGAAAGCCAACAATTACATTACTGTTCAAATTAAAAACCATCACACTTATAAAAAGTCACTCTATTAAATAAAACAATACTATTTCTATTGTATTAATGTAATTTTAATGTTACCTTTTTTATGTTCATTCTCTAACTGTTCAGCCAGACGGTTCTGGTTCATCTTCCTCAGGATGTTCACTGTGATCTTCACAGCTTCTGTTGGTCCAAAACGTGCCACCATTTTATCCACTGTGTCTAAGATATCCGCGTTCTCCATCTCAGAAGTTGAAACACACTCATGATTCTTCAAGTGCCACTGAAACTGCTTCAGATCATCTTTTACTAGTTCCTTCAGTGAGTTCACGAGCTGCTCCTTAACAGACGCCATATTCATTCACCGAATCACTGTTACAGGACGAGAAAAAGATCACTCTTAACATTTGGATTTAGGTCCTCAAATGTTATCTGAATTATGAAATTAAGCTGTGATTAAATAGTTTTAAATTTCAACCACAACATTTAGATTAAAGTCTCAATATTGTCTGATACTTAAGGTCTAGATTCAACTTTTGAATATACACAGGTATATATTTCATGAAGTAGTATTTATTAACTTACCATGAATAATGGGGATGTAGATGTTTCTTGTTCCTCCTTTAAACGGTCGTCTCTTATAGCAGAAGCTCTGAAAGTCGTCCCACTTCTGCATTTTTTATACAATGGGAGTGTTTTGTCCAAAATAAGCAGAACATTTAGTTATAGCAGAAACATTTTAGAAAAAGAAAACTAATGAAAATGAATGTTTTCCCCCAGAGACAGCGAGAGTGAAAGTATGTGGAATGTGTAGAATCAGTCAGTCTTAAAAACAGCCAAAAACACCTTATCTGAAGTACAATTCAGTGTATTGGAAATTACAGGTAAAATGAGACAGGCATCAACGAGACATACAGATAAATATAGACAGACAGAACCAGAGACACTCTGAATACGGTGGAGTAAAGGATGATGCTAGTTGATAGTCGGTTAAATCTGGAAAAATAAGAGTCATTAAACCGCATGTTGCTACAGTGACAACTAATGATGTGCATTTTAGTGAGCTTATTTACTGTTTGAGCAATCTGGGGTCTTGCTGAAGACACTCACCAACTCATTGAAAAACAATTCAGAAAGCCTGTCTTTTTGCTCTGTCTTCAGATTACCGTAATTATCAAAATAAGCACACACTATTTTCACTGTAACTGGTGAGACAAATGCTGTGTTGAACGCTGCCGAGAATTGTGTCATAACCATAAAATTAAAAGATGCCTCTATTTGACACATTATTGTAGAGTTATTACTTAATTTCATGGCAGGTTATTGTTTTCATGATCAGTCTCGCTGCTCAATGCACATCTTGACACACACCCTGCTATAGTGGTCAAATGTGTGAACAGCATCTTTATTACCAGGACTGCGTTCAGCCCCGACAAAAAGTAGCAAAACGTTTTTTTAAACAGAAATGTTGGTGCGTTGAACACCCTGTTCTGATGACGTAAGAGTTGCAACTACGGAAGCTGAGAAGGACATTCTTTGTGTTCGTTTTGAAGAATTTTCGGAGCGTGATGAAATCGGTATAAATACGTGCAAAATATGCTCGATGTTACAGTCACTGCCCTCGCCGTCCAGAATACAAGAGAACATCCCAATCGAGTGAAGGGGTTTGTGGAAACTGTGGTTCCTAATTATTGTGATCCAACATTTGCCTCGAATTTCAGGATGAAAAGACAAACATTTCAGGTGAAGGATAATCCACTTCATACCTCTGAGACTGTGTTATGATCTATATTACTTTATTATTTTTATTGTGAGTATTAGCCTTATCGGTAACACTTTATAATAACTGCATGCTATTAATCATTAGTTAAGCATTAGTAAACAATTAATTCATCATTTATAAAGTATTAATATACATTAATAAGCAGTTTATAAATACAGTTATAAATGCTTTGTTCTTGATTTATAAGCATTTTTTATTTTCATACTTTATTAATGATCAATTTATCATTTCTAAATGAATATGGCATTATTTACAAACTGGTTATTTAGGAGTTGCCAGTGTTCATAAGATCACTTAGAAAGTGTAAGTAAATGATTAATAAACTGTTTATATACATATTATTAATCAGACATATAGTAATAGTTACTTTGTGTGTTAATAAATGCTTTATTAACATGTATTTCTATTGTAATGCAGGGTTAATTCAGGTAGTTATAAAGCATTTAGTAGTAGTGAGGACTAGTTATACCTTGTAAAACATTTATAAAGGAGATTTAAAAGCTGTTAATATTTATATGTTCTGTATCGCTGTGTTGTGTTTGTTTCCTTTTTCTGTTTAGAAGAAAACTGAGTCTTTAAATCTCCTTTGTAAATGCTTTAGAAAGCATAACTAGTCCTCACTTTAGATGAGCTCACACACATAGTGAACTGACCACTACTAAACGCTTTTATAACTCCCTGAATCTACTACATTTACTCACACTTTCTAAGTGATCTTATTAATCAATGACAACACCTAGCTTGTAAATAATGTAACTGGTTTGTAAATAATGCTATACTTCATTTAGAAATGATAAATTGATCATTAATAAAGTATGAAAATACAATTATTAAACACATTATAGATATGCTTATAAATCAAGAATAAAGCATTTATAGCTGTATTTATAAACTGCTTATTAATGTCTATTAATACTTTATAAATGATGAATTAACCGTTTAGTAATGCTTAACTAGTGATTAATAGCATGCAGTTATTATAAAGTGTTACCGGCTTATCATTATTGCTGATCACTGTTGATATGCTATATTTTTACTATACAACTCTTACGACAGACATGTCTTCTAATATCTTCAATTGTTACGTATTCCAAACTGCAGGACACATTTGTAAACTACTTTACTTGGACCCATTGTGTGAGCTGTCTCTTTCATACCGCGTGGTTTATACACATGTTGCTGCTGATTGGGCTGACATTTTTGACACACCCACCAAACAAGAGAAAATGTATCTCGGTATTGCACAACATTTCCAGGAAACATGTCGTTCAACCCAGAAAACAGCAAAACATTGTGCACCGGTTTGAGCTTGAACGTGCCCCTTGTGTTACTAGACAGTGTTAAGGGAACATGTTGCAACATGTAAAGGACCCCTAACCTGTTCCCAAAGACTTTATAAAGTTAAACAAGAAAAAAAAAGAAGAAAAAAAAAGAAAAGAAAAAAACAAACTGAAAAGCTTTACTACAAAAGCCACAAGCAGAACAAAGAGAAGTCTCCTTGTGTAAGTCTCAAGTCTCAGTGTGTGATTGGCTGGTCACAAGACAGACAGCGATTGGCTGGAGCAAATGCAAATGGATGAACCAATAGCGGGCAGGCTCTTGCAACAGAAAACACATAGAGAGAAAGTAAAACACATAGGCCTAGAGGGCGTAACACTCAGATAGTGAGCGAGTCTTCCAGCTTATCTGTTCTTCTACAACAGGAAGGTTTAATACATGACAGTTTTTAAAGAGGTATGATCTAATATTCTCTGTTTCACTTTTAAAAGAAATACTAATGGTATTTTAAACAAGATTATTTATTACACTATGTGAAATACTAAGAGAAAAAGCTCTTAAAGAAACAGAAGCAGATTAATAATCAACTCAATATTGATCTATAAAAAAAGACTGTAATGTAATACTGGAGTGTATGCTTTGTTAGGTCAGTTGTTTTATATATTTTAATGGTCTCTTTAAGAATTTACAAAAAATTTGGGGGTGTAAAAGTACCGATTTCACTCACTCACAGCCAAAAACATACTTGAAAGTAAAAAAGTGTCCACATTTAATTGCACTAAAGTATTTAAAAGTTAACACTTTCTAAGTCATCTTTAAAAACTTTTCTCATTTTAGTATTGTAAAAAAATTGTTTGGAGAAACCTGTCAAACTGTTGTTTGACTATGTTATTGACAATGTTATCATTGTTCTGATTATGTAAGACTCTGACACACCAGACATTAAGCTAAAGCCAATACCCAGAAACCTGAAACCTTTCATCTTTTCAGCAGATGATTTTACTGTGGTTAGGGACCGTTCGGTATTTATGGAAGGGGCCACCGGAGGAAAATAGGGGAGGGTCATGTCTTTTTATTCTTTGTTGAGGGGAGGGTCATTCAACTTTTTTTAGTCTAGGGGAGGGTCACCCAACTTTTATTTACATGAAAACAGCAACATTTCAAAGTGGCTTGTTTGGTGATATTTTTTTCCATTTAGCTCCATGTTGATCTCGCGTTATCAGCCCCCCTTCGATATCAGATGGGTCTGACCCAACAAAAATCCAGTTTGGCGCTGTTTGACAGTGCGCACGCACTTCAGTTCGCGCTTAGAAAAAATGCATCATGTCAGAACAGAATGCCAATGAAATGTTTACCTGGCAAAGCTTTAAAGCACGAGCAAATAATGAACTTTTGTGATTGCGAATAAGTGCACAGTGTCCTGTGAGTGTAACTCTACCACTGCATTAACATGTGATGTGAACGTCGAGTTTTACAGTATTGCGACTGAGGCGCCAGAACTGCTGCTGATAGAATGTGCGCTGTTGTAACGATAACCAGCTGGAGTGCCCTTGAAAGCCTCCAGAGGGCACTCCACACCAGACTATCATGTTTCACTCACAAACTACATTTCCCATAACTCACTGCCCGGACTCATCATCACTTATCACTGATCACATTCACCTGTACCTCATTCACTGATTGCATTCACCTGTCTCATCCTGTTAGTCTGTCTATTTATACCATGTTCATTCATTCACTCACCGCGAAGTCTTGTTTAAGTGTTATGGGCCTTTCACACAGGACGCGGTATGCGCGGCGTCGCGCTATAAAACCCATTCATTTCAATGGCTTGCGCCGCGCAAGGACGTTTTGTTGCTGCGTCGACCAAAGCGCAAGCGCAGCGGTGCGCATCATTGGCGTGCTCAAGCGCATGCCGCGGTCAAAGTTCAAAATTGTTCAACTTTTGCCGCTGCGCTCTGTGACGATTACCAGCGCGGCCAATAGAATCGGGGGATCCAAACAAGGACGGAATTCAAAATGGATGAACGGCAAAATTGTATATCTGAATTAAAACAAGAATTATGAAGTCAGCTCTTTTTTTAGAATAAAACATTTATTCAAACATTAAACCTGAAACTAAGAAACAAAAACAGACGTAATAGAGCTCCCGCTAAAAGTTTTTAAAACTCCGCCTACGTCATAGCTCAGCGCAAATCGCGTTGTATCTGAAGGGCAACGCTGAACCCAGCGGCAAGCGCCGCGCATACCGCGTCCTGTGTGAAAGGCCCATATGTCATAGCGCAGCGCAAATCGTGTTGTATCTGAAGGGCAACGCAGAACCCAGCGGCAAGCGCCGCGCATACCGCGTCCTGTGTGAAAGGCCCATTAACCCCTCATTTACACCGCACACGTCTGCGGCGCATTACGGCTGCGACACGGCTACCGGAGCTGGTCGCGCCCATTCTAGTCAATGCTTGTGTTTACACCGGCCGCGACGCAGCGCGTTTCAGAAGCTTCCCAGAAGCGGCTCTCCGCGCCGCTTCGCTAAATATAGGCGCTTACCCCTCATTTACGCCTGGTTCACACCGGACGCGGAACGGAAAATCACGCGCGGTCCGGCGCCTGCCTGTTCACACCAGACGCGTATTCTCCGCGGCGGTCGACAAGCGCTTCTGCTCAGTTGTTGTTTATTCAGAGCTATTTTTTACATCATGGGTAAGTAAATAACCTCATAAAATGAATACACCATGTTTCTGTAACCAAGAAGTTTGTACACTTCTTTTATTAATCAGTTGTCGAGACACACACGCAGCCAGAGAGAGAATATGGTAGACAGTTTTTTTCTTTGTTTGTTTTCATCTTTCTAGTCTGTTTAGATACACAAATATGATCGCATTTGTCATTCGCGGTATTTTAATTTGAAAATTGCTTTTATTTTGACAATTGACCGGATGTCTCGTGTTTCTTGGTGTGACTTCCTGCCGGAATGGACGCGGATCACTCGCGGTCGCGCAAAAAATAGACCAGACGGCGAAACTGGCGCTTCACGGCCGCTTCGGCGTCCGGTGTGAACCCGGCCTCACACTGCAAACGTCTGCGACAAGGTTTTATTCCGTCCTCCACGCGGTGCCAACTCACACCAGGAGCATTTCAGAAGCGGAGCGACTGGATGCGCGAGACCACGTGATTTGCCTGTCCGACGTGGTTTTTCTTGATTTTTTGGGTTTCTACCATACAGTCTATGGTTTCTACCAAGGATATTGTTGTGTAATACGTTTGGGAGTTTGCACAGGGTGTTTATTTTTAATTTGACAATGTTTTTTTTTTACTTTGTTTTTTTATTTTGTATTTCCGGTGCGACTTGGACGCGCGTCCGTCAAAAATAGACTAGGCGCCTATATTTAGCGAAGCGGCGCGGAGAGCAATTGGCTGCCGACCGCGTTTTTCGCTTGATATTTGCATAAAGTCGAGAACTGCCCAACCTTTTGACGCTCTCGGTCGCTCTCAACGCTTTCTCCGGTCCGCTGGCAATCCCAAAATGCACTGCGCGAGCGTGAAGCTCGACTTCCATAGGAATGAATTGAAAACGCTCGCTCCGTGCCAGTGGACACGCACCGTTAGTCTATTTTTGACGGACGCGCGTCCAAGTCGCACCGGGAATACAAAATAAAAGTTAAATAAACATTGTCAAATTCAAAATAAACACCCTGTGCAAACTCCCAAACGTATTACACACCAATATCCTTGGTAGAAACCATAGACTGTATGGTAGAAACCCCAAAATCAAGAAAAACCACGTCGGACAGGCAAATCACGTGGTCTCGCGCTTCCAGTCACTCCGCTTCTGAAATGCTCCTGGTGTGAGTTGGCACCGCGTGGAGGACGGAATAAAACCTTGTCGCAGACGTAATGCACCGCAGATGTGTGCAGTGTAAATGAGGGGTAAAGGCCAATTTATACTTCTGCGTCGAGTGTACGCCGTAGTGTACGTCGTAGGCTACGCACGTAGGCGACACCGTCGTGAGCTTTTATACTTCTGCGAATGTCTGTGTTGCTCTGCAGTTACACCGCCGAAACGCTAGTTGGCGCGGGTGGGTTTTAATGTTCCAGTTCCACTGTGTTTACATTCCTCGCGGCTATTTTGAGTTTAGGTTTCTACGAGCAATGGCGACTGAAGGAGTCATACAGATGGCTGTATTTCCGCACTTCTTCAAGCAATCTCTCGGTCACTTGGTCTATTTCCATGGCTCTTCACTGATCTTCGGAATTTAAAAATGGCGGGCGGGCGGGCGGGCGGTGCAGAGTGCAGAAGATCATTCCGGAAATGCGTAGGAGGACACGCGATGCTATCCAGCCGACCACTCACAGATCTTGCGGTCCGCGTCGCCGCGACGCGTAGTTACATTTTTGAGGAGGTGCGCGTCAGGGTACGGCGAAGGGTACAACGTATGGTACACGTCAATGCGTATGCTACGCCGTACCTTCTACGCGCACCCGACGCAGAAGTATAAATTGGCCTTAAGCCTTGTTTATACTCGACGCGTCCGCATGAGCGCGAAGGTGCGCGTGGCAAAAATGACGTCATTGCAGTGTGGGCGGTCGTGCGCGTTGGGTTCGCAAGACCCAATTTCGCCTGCCGGTGTGCGCAACATTTTTTGTAACAACGCGCGCGGCGCCGCATCCGAAAATGAACGACTTCGAGCCGAATCTGGCCGAGCTCGAACTTCGAGCCACACCGGCACCCAGTTTGCACGTCTAAATTAGTTGCTTACATTTAACAAATAGCATAAAAAGTATTTTTAATGAACATAAAGGTCCATGTTTAATAAAAATGTTCACGGAACTTAATGAAATGTTTAGTGAAATTAGAAAATATAAGAGATTGTTCATTTATTTATATTGTATACACATTCTCATATCCATATATTTTGTTTTATTGTCACTAGTAATAATCTCAGGGTTTACTGGGTTTTACACGATTCTTTTTGTAGTGTGGTATTGGTGGCCGTGTACTAAAATAAACATTGTCACGTGTGTATAGCTTCTTCTTCTAACTGCTGATTCCTGATGGTTTAGAGGATAATTACTTGAGTCGCCCCCTATCGTTTCAAAGAATAGTACAACGGCGAGCGCGTCAAGTATAAACGCCTCGTCCGTTTGGGGAGGTGCGCGCGCAGTCTGCGGAGACTCGCGCTGCGGAGCCAGGCTTAAGTATAAACAAGGCTTTATCGTGTTGGATTGTGGGAAATAGTGTCTCAGCAAGTGTACATCGGATGTACACTCGAATTCAGAGAGGATTGTGGGTAAAAGTAGTGAACGAATGTAGGGAATGATGTCGTTCACTCAGAATTCGGACACCACTACAAAATGGCCGACACCCTAAATAGTGCACTATATAGTGGATAGGGAGCGATTTCAGACACAGCTTTTGCTGAGACACTATTTCCCACAATCCAACACGATAAGGCGATAGAGCGCGAATGAAAAATAAACAACAATGTCACCATGGCAACGGCGCACGCGAGATAGAAAACAATAATTTATAAGACCAGACGCCTGGGGCCTGTACCATGAAGCCGGTTTAGGTGGCTAGCCAGCTATGTTTCAGTTTAGTTTCCGCCAACCCTGGGTTTTAGGTTCTATGAAAGTAGCTTGGCTTGAATCGGTGTTCGTTGCCATGGTATCTTACGCTGCACGGCTAACCTGCTCCGGGGCAGGTTGTGTTCTGGATTCAAGATCTCAGACTGAAGTTTGATCAATCAGCTGAGAGCAAAGAAACATATAGATGACATAACTTATTCCCAGTGTCTGTTGCAATGACTTCACCTTTTCTTCCAAATCCTGTGACATCTCAGCGCAAATTGTTTGACGAGCACTTCGTAGAGAAAGAGTTTTTAGCCAGACAAAATCCCCTTGCCTTAACTGATAGTTACTTGTATGAAAGATACAGATTTTCCGCGGAAGGAATGTCTTATCTTTGCGAACTTCTTGAGCCGCACATAAAGAATTTAACACGTCGAATTCATGCACTTACTGTACCGCAAATATTGCGTTGCGTTTTTTTTGTTGTTGCAAGTGGTACATTCCTGCACGGTGGGTGACGCACAGAAGCTATAGGGGAAAACACGGTTTGTCGAACCATTCGTAAGGTGGTCCTCGCTCTGCAGGAGTACATGAATAGTTTCATTAATAGTGTTCCCCGGACATTTATCGGCCATGTCCATAAAAGAGGGCTTTTATAAAATTGCCGGTAAGATATATTGATAGGGTGACATCACATGAACACTTTTTATTTTATTTTTTTCAAAAAGCAAATTGCACAAATGTACTATACAATATAATACATGTTAAGAATTATTTTAAATCTTTATTATTATTCTGTTAATCTTATGATAGGATTCCCTAGCTTTCTTAGTAGTACAAATACGTTCTATATTTATGTAAAATTATGTATGTATGTGTAGCCTATGTGTAATATAGCCTATAGCCTATTTTTATAATATATAAAAAATGTGCATGTATCATTTTTTATATATTATAAAAATAGGCTATAGGCTATATTACACATACAGATGGTGGACAACCAGAATGAGACTTTTACCGCCGCCGTTCCCGCGGCGGCAAAATTGGGATGTGTATTTGCTGCCTTTTACCGCTGAGTGGCGCTGTAATCACAGACTTTGAAAAGTGTCAGTTTATTCTCTTTATGACGTAATCTGCCGCGGCAGTAATCTGAGCTGAGGTCACAGATAAATTCAAGATAATATTGTGGTTAAACGAATTCAAATTCATTACATTTAAACAAAGTAGACACACGTTAACATTGTGTGCCCAGTTTTTCTATCATTTAGAAAGGCTATGTCAATAGGTTACTTGTCATTTACTTCATGTTATTTTAATGTGTTTGTAGATTTATTAACTGAAACATAACAGTGAAATAAATTAAAATAACTTACCGTAAAATTAAAACATTTTCAGGACTCGCTGTTACTAACCGATGTTAGTCGGTTTAAGCATTCTTTGTTATATTCAGAATTAAATAGGCTTACATGTTGTTATGATTATCAATTGAATTCTTTAATAAATAATCAACCACAATGCCTATTAGCCTACTGCCGCAGCAAAAATAAACCAATCGAATTTCAAAGTCATTCGCGAAATGACTAGGCTATACCGGGTGGCGCAAGTGACAGGGCAAAACAGCAGCAACTGCGGCATTTTAAAAGGTAAGTTTCCTATCTGTTTATTTAAAAAAAAAAAAAAAAAAAAAAAAATGGCGCTAGATCTTGTAAAAAAAACAAAACTTTTTTCATTATTTGAACAAAAATGAGACTGATTGAATATGTAAAAATATAAACAAACAAAGCAGAGAATAAAACAACTTTTAGGGAAAAAATATAGGCCTATTATGCTACAACAGAATTGGTTAACATTAACGAAAGCAAAATATGTAAACATACATTTCAAACAAAATAAAACAAAACAAATTTGTGGCCGAGTTGTAGGCTATAACTTACGTTTCAATAATTCAGATGACACGGTTTCAAATCCCGAACAAACATGGGCTACTTTTTTATTATTAATGCAGAGAGATTTGATAGTTCTAAAATATTGCTACACTATATTGTTTTTTTTCAGTAAATTGTCAATGTTAAAAAAATAAAAAGAATATAACAAACTTTTAAAACAGAGAAAATAGTAGACCTAGGCTATTCAGGCGATAGCTATGTGGTCAATGCATTAACAATAGCCTCTCGGAGCTTCAAACGATCTGAGATCGAATCTCAGTGTAGCCGACAGTGTTTATGTTTTTCCGTTCTTGATGCTTAAATATGCATCTGTTTATTAAAGTCAATCATCTTGTTTAATTATCAATTGTACATTACAACATAAATTTGCTACATTCCAGTTGAGCCGCTGCAAAGACGACACATCTGATGAAGGAAGACCGTCAGCCGATCGCACCAGAAAATGAAGATGATGAAGCTCGTCTTTAATCTGCTAAATTATTTTTGTTGTGTGTGTGAATCATTCACGAGATTGAGATGACTGACAGTGATACCCAGCCATAGCAACGGAAGACATTTTTCAAAACAGATCGAACAAATCAGAAAAATACTTTCAACAGTATAGCTTTCAATTAAAAAATAAACAATGAAAATGTAAAAGAAAAAGAAAATTAATTAAGTTTGAAAACCCATCGCACATTTCAAGGTACGAATAAAGTGTCGGGACAGTTTATTTATTTAAACAGGGTTGCATCGATAGAGTTTATTCCCTTTGTGATGCAAAATAAGAAACACAGAATCTTATTCTTGCAACATTTAAAATTTCTATTGTCAAAGAAATTGCAGCTAAATTAAAAAATTAAAACGGTACAAAACGAAAAAAGTTCAAAGCAACATAAATTAAGAACAGGCGGTTTTTTTTGCCTCTCTCGCGCTGGATATTTTTTTAGTAAGTTTGGTCTCCCTCACTGCGCGCGCCGGGTCTTTCTCGAAATGAAGCATTTCATCGTAAAAAACCACCATACAGCTGATAATACTGTATATGTCGCTGTGTGTCATCCACACAAATCACGAAAGAAAAAAACTGTAACAAATAGCTTTTGTTCCTTCAAAGATACAACATGCCTTGCTGAATTCACCTTACAATAAAAGGAGGTGGGTCGCGAATTAAAGAGCTCTGTATCTGCTAAATTGAAATTGTGTGTGGAAAACCTTTAAATACAATCAATAAAACTACAATATTTATAATTTAATAAGATATAGGGCCTACATATGGACTTTTGGAGATTTTGAGATTAATCCTTAAAAGAATTTTGCCTTTGCCTGCTCATCAGGCTCAGGCTGGCTCCGACACTCTCCATATGAAAGATGGAACATTAACACCTCTGTCCTGCACCCCCACGATAAAGCAACTATTGCCTTCTCCAAACCCCCCACAGGCTAGCTGAGTTTGCAAAACAAAACAAAGAGTTTGCCACTCGTCGTGGTGTGCCAAAACACTTAATTATTAACTTCAATATTTCATTCAAAACAATCTCAAAACGCTTTGTGACATTTTGAAAAGCCGTGGATGCATTACTGCCACTGGAACCATGAACGCAACAGAATACTGGTTCTGATTTTATTTGTTTGTCGTTTAAACGTCATATATACATAATTATATGCCTATATACATTTTTTTTAACAGAACTGCTTTTGAAATTACGATTGGAATTATTATAGGCTACAGAAGTAAAGTCATTGTATAATATTTGTTCCTTAGTGTAAAATGGAAATGCATGGTGATTTTATTTTGTAAATAGGCTATAAGCAAAAAACTATGTTTTAGAACTAGACAAATAGACTATACAATGCATTAATAGGCTAATATACAAATATCAGTAGTCCAAGTTAGTTCGGGATTCGAACCCGTGTCATCTAAATGATCGTAACGTAAGTTCAACCACTCTGCCACGATTCACTCGTTGCGACATGGCCTAACGTTCCAGTGTGTGTTCGCTCACACGAGCGAGAAGCGCTCTTCATTCAAATGAACGCGCCGCCGCGTTTGTCGAACACTAATAAAACCTGGCTTTAGAACAATGCATAGCGCCACTCGTCGTGGTGTGCCAAAAAATTTACAATAATTTAGTTTCATTTATTTCAGTGTTAATGTTTGAGTTAAAAAAAATTCTCTACAAATTATATTAACACAAAGTCGGCTATAAGAATCCTTTATAGGCTACGTAAAAAAGCAAAGGGCTTACAGTCTTAACATTTAGGCTACTTTGCTTAAATTCGATACATTTATTTTCAGTAGGGCCTAATACATTTGTAGGGATGTAATTTCAGTATGCTTTACCAACGCTATGTATTCAATTAAAGTTCCAAGAGGTCTGGTCTCTATATTTCCTTCCCAGCTGACACTAATATGCAAGTGCACAGCAAAAATCACAACTTGTGCTTGCTGCGAACGCAAGTTATTTAAGGTGTCTCAACTGTACACAGTCTACCCTACAGTGTGAATTCATTACAAGGTTTCATTTAATTAAATTAATGTGCAGCAATTTGTACAAATAGAGTCTATAGGCCTATTATACTGTTGTAGACATTAAATAATCTCATTTAGTATCATATTTGTTCAAATATTATAATGTTATTTTTTTCCATCTATGTTGAATATGAAAAGTGAACAGCACGAGTATAAGATAGGATGCATTATATCGAGAGATGGATATGGAGTGGGTCAGACATGATTTTGACCACTTCATTAAGTTTTGTTTAGTAGAAAACCTTTCTTTAAAGTGAATTTCGTTTTCTATAAATTGTATCTTAATTTTAATCAATTTTTCATCAACCAATTGCTGGATTTAATAAGTAAGAGAAGCAAATATAACAGACACTAATCATGGAGGCGCCCGCGCGGTCACTTGCATGCATCTCATCCTCCTAACTTAACGAAACTCAGCGTATGCCTCACACAGACATGATAAATACCTCAAATACACAAAGCTTGAAATGTCTTCAAACGAAATAATTCAAAACGAAAAGAAAAAGGCTACTCTCTGATTATGTATTTATGTGCATTTCTCTCTAGGTGCGTTCACTACAAATATGGCGATCGTCAACTTCATCTTTGCAGTCGACACTGTCAGAAAACACTAGTTTATTGATAAAAATTTTGCACGCATCACCGGATTTACAAATACACATCTTGCTTGTTGCACGCACATATTATGTCGAAAAAACGAAATATTATGTTGAAATAACATTATTATTAATAATACATCTTTTAGAATATTTGATTAAATGCTGATTGTTGCGCTTGTTCAATTGAATAAAATGAAAACTTTAATTGTGATAATTAAAATAACTGAAAATTAAATATTTAGTGGCCAAGTTTTGCTAATTTATTATATAGGCTATTATATGCCTATTGCCTATATTAGGCCTAAGTAGGTAATATTAAGACAAGGCATATATTAAGTTATTTTAGCTGTTATGAGAAAAATAAATCTAACGAAATCTAAAATCTAAATCTAATAAATCTAAAACAAAATTCTAACGCCAATTCAACATGCCAGAATAAAACCTTATTTTTGAACAATGCGTAACGCCACTCGGCCTGGTGTGGCATAAGACTACATTTTAAACTTCAATGTTTAATTCAAAACAATCTCAAAACGCGTTGTGACATTTTTTTAAAGCAGTAGCCTAGCCTATATACATTAAGGGCATTGAAACCAGGATCTTAACTAAAACGCGTTCCGCGTAATCTCTCAAAAATTATGCCTAACTACTCCATGTATTTTTTTTTTTTAAGGACTGCTTTTGAAAATCACTATAAATTACTATGCAATTGTATCGCTCACGAGAGCTCTTCATTTATCTAATTCCTCAATAGAATAGTAAAAATATTCAGCGTCATTGCTCCTAATATCGTCTCTATTTTTAACTTTTGATTCTATTTTTTCAGTTCTAAAATTGATTCTATCTTTGGTTCTATTCTGTTGTAGTCTAATAGGCCTATATATATATATATGAAAAATATGCCTATTAGGCTTAGGGTTTTATATTTAACCCACTTACATTTTAAATACGGCAATTGCTGCTGTTTTGCACAATGCCCCTTTGCGCCACCTGGCGGTCATTTCGGGAACGACTTTGAAATGCGGCTGGTTTATTTTTGCCGCGGTGATTTCGCCGCGGCAGCTGGCGCGGCGGTAATAGGCATTCTGGTTGTCCACCATCTGTATAGGCTACACATACATAATTTTACATAAATATATAACGTATTTGTTTAACTTACACATTAACAATCAGCAATCTTTCTCCAACAGTCTTCTCTTGCTTTGGCAGCGGAGACCGTATTGTTTCGAGCTTGAAATACATATTTAAATTCATCGTAATTCTGAATGAGTAGGCTTGTTTGAGATGAGCAAAATCTGCGCAGAACCGATCACCGGTGATCAGCGCGAGATGCATGCCGGTTAGAAATGTGTCCGAGTGCGGACCGCCTGGCTCTGATGTCATGCTGACGTATGTAAAAAATCTCTCGCGAGCGCAAGGCGCACGTGTAGGATTTTGCAGTCGAGCGCAGTTGCTCTCCTCCGACTGCGCTGATCAAAAGCACGATGGGAAACGACTTGCTGACGACACAGCTTAATGCTCATTGGTTTAAACAACTGTGATGTATTGTTCTCTTTTAAAATGTTTGATTTTAAAACTCTAATATCAGGTTTTATGTGTATATGTTATGTGTGAATATTCCCAAACTATCTGACAGTGCGATCTCTTTGGGTTATGCAATTTAATTTTTATAAAAAAAGAAAATAAATAAAAACACATGTCTGTATTAAAGAAAAAAAATATTGATAAACATGTATTTGGAATGGAATTAAATAACAAGTACTTTGGGTGTCTTGTTCATTTTATTTATTTTCATATAAAAGCAACAGAACTTGAATTACATCCAGTTTATTAGCAACACTGCACGAGCGTGAATCCCGTGATATCCATCTTTGATCTCACAGGTGTCAGATCCACTACGAGAAGAGAGATCTGTCCGGCTTGCCTGCGCTTTTTTCACTCCTCCCCTCACTGCAGCCGCCTACTCTCGCATACATTTCAGGCGAGGCAAGGCGCATCTCAAACAAGCCTAGTATCTCTTGCTCCTCCGCGGGAAAATATATCGCTCACGCTCTACCCACGATTGGTTGTTCAGTGTCGACGTCACTCTTTTATGTGCACGCGCGCGTGGAGTAATCATAGCTTTAGGATCAAAGCCTGAGTTGACAGAGAAAGTTGATGAGCTGCATCATGGTACCAATAAAGCCTGATTGCATCGGTTTGGTTTTGTCAACTCAAAACTAATCCTGTAACCTCGAGTTTGTTCAGCTACCTTCATGGTACAGGCCCCTGGTTATTTATATATATATATATATATATATACAGGGACGTGCACAGGGGGGTTGCTCAGGTTGCCCGGGCAACTGCCCATATGCCCTTCTCGACTCACGTTGCCCTTCCGAGAAAAAAAAAAAAAAAAAGAAAAAAAAATCGTACAATGGATGCAGAATTTCACGTAGGCCTAGATAAAAAAATAAAAAAAAATCGTAAAGCCTCATTCTCTTCCATTCGGGCACCGAAAGTGAAAGTCAGTAGGGGAAGGGCAAACTCTGCAGCGCTGCATGCGACCGGTGTAGCACGCAATCATGCTACAAATCATGCGTAGTTGGCCCAGTTACCATACGTACCATCAGAACTGAATACGAGCAAGAAGCACAACTGAATGTACGGGAAGCCAAAAGGTTAAAAAAGGATTGTATTTTTTCCTGAAATTTAAGCGTTTTTTTTATTATTTATTTTTTAGAAGCGAGTTTTTCCCCATCTGTCAATTCAATCCAGATTATTTCTTTTCAAAAAAAAAAAAAAAAAAAAAAAAAAAAAAAAACCAATAATATGAGGAATTATTTTTCTCATGTGTATTTTGGTGACATTTAACATATTGTTAATACATTTTGTATACTGTTACCAAAGTTGTATATCATAAACCTGTCATCTCTGACGTTTTGCAATCTTTATAAATAATAATAAGACCATAATATGAGGCATTGAGTTTGGACATAAACACGGTCAGATAAGGCAATTTGTATGGGCAAAATTCAACTGAATATATTCAGACATAATACAAAAACTATGAACAAGTGCAAGATTAATTCAATTCACAGAAATATTACTGGAGTGTGAGATAGGATATTGATAGGGATATTGATGTAGGGATTTTCATGACTCAAGTCATGTTTTTCTGTTTTATTTTTAGTAGTAGTTAAGGTGATTGAGAGCTGTATTTCAGTTTTTTACTTCTTTGTGTATATATATTTTAATAAATACCCTGTTATTCTCAGTCCTTCATATAGAGGAGGGAGGGGGGGTCCCTTTTTTCAGGTCAGAGCAACTGCCCCTCAAAATTCCTGTGCACGTCCCTGTATATATATATATATATATATATATATATATATATATATATATATATATATATATATATATATATATATATATATACCGTTATATCTATATTTGAATAAACAAATGTGTTGTGTAGTGTTTTGTTCTCTTTTATTTTCACATATAAATGTAAAAAGTAAATAAATATGACAAGCAAGTGTTTTTTTTTATTTTTTTTTATCAAATAACGCAATAAACGTGAAAAATACATACATACAATTGTTACATACAATTCATACAGCCAAAAAAGGAAATATTAAAGATGGGTAAGTAATGTTTATGACGAAATTGTCCGACCTCTCTGGCGCGTGATAATGATGTCAGTCCGAATTCGCTCACTCATTTTTGTTCACTCATTGCTGATGTAGTGCACTCAACTGCCATTCACTATGTAGGGATTAGTGAATGAGTGAGCGGTTTCAGACACAGATACTGCTATCAGAAGTTACTGGTAAGTTTTAGTTGCTGTTTGCATAAATAAATAGCTCACGGTTTAGTTTTTTTTTTTCAACATTTTTTTCCCCAACATTTTTTCCTAGTTTCCTAGTCTAATTTGTGTTAATTCATGTAAAATCTATTTATTTAATTGTTTTTTGGGACAGCTGCAAGTCACTTGTCCTGGCTTACAATATTTTGCACTACTTCTAATTTCCTTAAATCTTTTTTAACAGAGGTGAAGAGTGTATGTGTTTCTGTACATCACTTTTTTTTTTTTTTTTTTTGCTCTCAAAGTCAAAGGGGGCTGACTAAAACATTAATGCTAAAAATAAAGATTAGCATTTGTTGTACATTATAATTATTATTCTTGTTGGCTGGGTATACTTTTTCAGTTAAACAGTTAAATTGCCCTTTTTTGCTGTGATACAGTGACATACCATGAAGACTTCACAGTTGTTCAAGAGATATTTTATTAACTCCTTTTCTGAATTACATTAACATTTTATATTGAATGTCTACTGTTAAAATATATGAACTAAGCATTACATGCCATGTTAAAGAATTCCATTTTTACCAGGTGAAAAAGACTTACTATTAAATATGTACTTAAGTATGTTTTTAGTACAAAACAAATGTACTTTAATGCATTTATAATACATTTAACAGTACGTCTTTTTCACCTTGTATGTACAACATAGGGAAATGTCAAAACATCATACTGTGTTGAAATAAAAATCGTCTAGGTTACGACCTCTGTTCCCTGAGAACAGGGAATGAGACACTGCATCGATGACGCTATGGGGAACACCCTCCATGTGAACCGGTGTTTGAAAAGCTGTACAATCTCGGCAATAGAATTTGACTGGCGACAGCCTATGACACGACTAGTGCGACTCAGAAGTATTAAAGAGGCGCCTAGAGAACATCGTTCCCCAATAGCATCATCGAAGCAGTGCAAGTTCCCTTTTGAAAGGGAGCAGTTACTTTTTTAACAGAGGTTAATTTTGCTTTAATATAAACATAAACTCCTCTTTTTCCCCTTTCACAGACACTGTGATCAAACAATTTCCAACATGTCTGAGGTGCGAGCACTGATTCGAAGGAAATGCAACAATGAGGCAAAACTCAAAGACCAATCACTCCAATTCACTTGAAGGATGAAGATGGTTTGAGTTGTAACTGTAACTGTTTGCAGATATTAATGACTGCACTTTATTGACTGTAGTTAGGTTTATTTATATTCATGTTAATGTATTTTTTTTTTACAGTTTACATATGCTGCTGTACTGATGTACACTGGGTGTAGTACATTAAAGTTTACTAGCTTTCAAAGTGTGTGTGTGTGTGTGTGTGTGTGTGTGTGTGTGTGTGTGTGTGTGTGTGTGTGTGTGTGTGTGTGTGTGTGTGTGTGTGTGTGTGTGTGTGTGTGTGTGTGTTTTATACAAATATTTTTTACTGTTTTATTGAATGATAATTTTTCCACTGTATTTGTAATACATTAAAATATATTATTTTCATAATTTTAGCATAAATGAGACAGAAAATGCTACTGATAACACAGTAATAGTGTACTTGACTACTTTTAAAATGCACCATTAACATATTTATGGGTTTTTTTGTATTATAAATATGATTTGTATATATTATTATATTTTAAATAATTTATAAGTGTATTTAAAAATGCATTAAAGATGGGTTCAATTGTACTAAAAGGGGTAACAAAATAAAAATAAAGCTGAAATAGTATGTTAAAAGCATATTTTAGTTCATCTTCAGTGTGTCTAAAAATAGCACAGTTGAGTACACTAAAATCTTAAGTTTATCTTAAGTACTAAAGAAAAACTTTTAGTATATTAAGTACAAAATTAGTGTGCGAAAATGGAGCACTTTAAGTACATTATGGAAGGGTACTTTAATAAAATGTATTTTAATGCACTTTTTTAACCTATTAATACATAAGTATTTGTATATATTTATTATATATTATTATTATATTTTAAATAATTTATTATTGTATTTAAAATGCATTAAAGATGGTTTCAGTTTTACTAAAAGTGGTAACAAAATAAAAAAATGTAAAAGCTGAAATAGTATATTAAAAATACACTTTAGTTCATCTTCAGTGTGTCTCAAAATAGCACAGTTGAGTACACTAAGATGATCTTAAGTTTATCTTAAGAAGTACTAAAGATAAGCTTTTAGTATATTAAGTACAAAAAAAGTGCGCGAAAATAGAGCACTTTAAGTACATTATGGAAGTGTACTAAGTGCACTTAAATAAAATGTATTTTAGTGAACTTTTTTTTCACCTGGGTATACATGTCATCTCTTGAGATTAAAACAGTCATGAATTTTCATAATAAAATCAGCATACAGACATAATGCTTTCAATTATGGAATTTATTGAAGATCATAGGTTCATTGGTTCATCAAGTCATTTGGTTAGTAAAAAAAATTTAAAAAAAACACATTTATCAGATTTCTTTGTAATGTTAGTATGAATTAATATTTTGTAAGATAGTAAAGCTGCTGTATATTTGGTTAAAGCAATATTTTTCCTAAATCTTCACTAGAAAAGTCTTCAGTTCATGCTCAGCAGTTTTACACACACACACAGCTTGAGCTCACGGTGGAGAATCAGACCAATGATCTAAAGTGGTAAAGCTTCTCTTCCTGAAGAACTGAGATGAATTCAGCTTTCACATGATCTCTGTGTTTGCGTATAATGTCACAGATCTTTCTCATGCTCTCCTGACTGGTTAAACTCTGTGTGATTTCTGAATATTGTTCATCATGAATTAGTTCTTGCTGACACAGTTTATCTGCAATGATCTGGACATTAGTAACCCCCTGAATGAGATCTGGCCAATGGTTATCAAAATATCTTGCTTTATCTGCATCAGTAGTCAGACGCGACTAGTCTCTCTTAGGATGAATCTGATCAAATACATTTTTCTTAATTGTTGCAGTCCAGACAGTCTCCTGATCCTCTTCTCTGATAAGAGTCATTTGAAGATTATTCTCCAGACGAGTCTTGACCTTGAAGTAGTTTGGGGGAGTTTCTCTTCTGAGTGTGATCCCTTCTTCAGGAATGATAGTGGAGGCACCAGGAACATCAAGAATGTGTGGCGTTTTCATCCGAAATGGCCTGTCAGGTCTGGGAATCAGTATTGGGTAATTTCTCTTTTCTTTCTTCTCAATCATTTCTTTTGCATGATCATCAAATGGAAAAAAGTAGAGATGCAGAATGAGAGGATCTTTAGAACACATGTAGAGAAGAAGATCACAGTGTTCGTGAAGATTGCCCCATCCCATTATCCAATTCATAAATAATGCTTTCAGAGGGAAGGATGGTTGGTTAATCTTAGCATGGAATCGGGTCAACTGCACAGGTTCTGTGGTTATTCCCTCGTCTTTTACGGTGAGGACTTTCACAGCATCTTTGAGAGAGGGGTCAGACTCTCCTAAACAGGCGTAAAGGGGCAGATGAACTTCCTCCAGTTTCCCTGAGATCACCGTCACGTCAGTCACTGAACTGATCTGCTTGCACTGCAGCCTCTCCAGCTCGGCTTTGAGGAAGTCTTCGTCTAGGGCACGGTACTGAAGGGTGACGACACAGTCACAGACCCATCGCATTCTGGTCCTGACACACTCGTAACGGCCTGGGTCAGTGCTGACCCTGAACTTTGACCCTCCTTCATCTGTACAGGCCGACGGCTCAATCTGAAGCCACTGATCAGAAGGTTTGGGCTGAGAGAACCTGTAAAGAACCAGAAGGCGGCAGAAGCAAAGAGTCAGATGGTTTTGATGCACAAACAGGGTACAAAATTAATTGTTGAATAATTTAATAAATAAAACTTGCCTAATTGTACAGCTCTTTACTGTAATCTACAGTATGTTACTGTAAAAATGCACAAAGTTAAAATTCAAGTTAACTAATTTCATTTGCAGAAACCGACTGCCTTAAATTGACCAACTGTCATTTAAATGTATTAACTAAAACTTATAATGCATTAATAATGTGAGCAAAGTATTACTGTGAACTTCTTTAATTTGAGACCACTAAAAAAACTATTGTACATAAAAAGATTTCCACTGGACCAGCAACTACACAGTCACCGCCTGTTAAATAACAGGGGTGCAAACACATGTATGGTCAAAAAAGAGAGAGGTAATCGAAGCCCTCGTCCCGCGGCAAATATCCAGATACTTACATTGCCACCCACCCCTGCCACCCCCGGCCCACCCCTATAGGCACATATAGTCAAATGAAATCCTGAAAAACTATCTAGCACTTCTTCTTGCTTTACTACTCCTTCCTGAAAGCAATTTCACCTGATGATTTGAATAGCTCTTTTTGTAAAGAATTAATAATTCTAGGATGATTGGGGTAATTTTGTAGGGTAGGCCTATAGCATCTGCATAGAAAATAATAAACAAATTACAAGCATATATAAATACAATAAAACACAAATACACGTGAAATAAAGCAGTGCTTTATGTTTATCAGGTAAATTAACTATTAAGTTACAGACATTGAATAATCAAATGTAAAATAACACTGCCTTCACTGTATACATTCAATATGATTCATATAATTAATACAGTTTATCTTTAGACAAACGTGATTTTTCTCTTTCTCTTTTGTTGTTTGATTAACTTTGGTGACACAAACTGGTATACTGGGTGCTGTCCCTTTAAGACAAATGCACGTATCTACCGGTAATACTGACACGCATCCTTTTTCTCTGACTGTGTTTACGAGGAAACTTGTTGAGACGGGCACTGACTTTTTTTTTTCGTGCACATGTCTGTTCAAACACAAATAGATAAGAAAGAAAGGGGAATTCGGTGTTCACGAACTTCACGTGCTGTCTGCGACTGCGTGGCTCTGTGCGCCGACAGACCACTCTACATTTGGATGTTAAACATAATATATAGCCTACTGATACAGCAAAGACAACGACAGCAGTACTGACGGCAAAATAGGCTACAGAATGAATATTTCGTTCTGTATTGACAGGGGCAATATTTGAAAATCGATAATTAGGCCTATTTTTTTTTATTACAATTATATATGCACTGATGTCAAAACCGAGAGACTTTCAAACATCAAAATGTAATTTATTAATATGTATTTGCGCCTTCTATTTTGCCTGGAAACTTCCAACACGCTGCGTGTCGCATGAAAAATAGGCGTCGGTTCTATTTCTAGCACGCGTTTTCTGCGCGGCTCGTGTGTGTCACGCAGCCAGTGTGCAAGCTCTAACCTGTTAACATGGGAGCCGAAATAAAAACGAACCCGCCACGCAGCCAGTGTGTAGCCGGCCGGGAAGGCACGGCGCCGAACTCTGGTCTCAGCAGAGATGCAGAGTGAGACACTAGTGGTTCACGCTTGCGCACATACTGCTGTTTTGGCGCGCAGTGTTCTGATTTGCATATTTTCTATTTACTTTTTGGTGAAATTATAATCAGGTCCTCTCAGACTCAGGCTCTACTCTTCTGCAACATTGTTCCAGTATATACCTGTTTTATAACTTACAGTTTATTACTGTTAAAATACATTTCGTGGGTGTGTCTTTGTATCTTACACTGTTAACCCTTTCAACCCCACAGGGCAATCCACACTACGAAGAGTAAAAGTAACATTGAGGCAGTGTTGCAGTGAGATAATTAAGGGAATATGTAAGTGATTGTTGAGCATTAGTGATGAACGCCTGCTGTTAACAAGCAGAATCACTGAAGGAAAGAGGAACACACGAACAGAAAATAGAGAAACACAAGAAATACAACTGACTTCCAGCCATTACACATTATTACACTTAGTATTAACCAGTATGACTTTATTTCTGTCATACATCTACAGAAGATGTTATTGAGATGTTTAATTGAAAATGTTTGGTTTGAAGTTTCCATTATAGAGATCAGTGTTTGCTTTAGTTGGGTTCCTGACCCTTGACTTGTTAACATTAGTTTCTCTCTTGGTGCTTGAACTGTGTTTTTGCAGGTCACACTTACAGACACACACACACATGGTTAGTGAATGATTGCAGTTATATTGACTATGATGCCAAAATCATCATATAGCCTGTTCAATCACTAATCATCATAATTATCATTCAGAGTTTAATCCTGTATTAAAAGTGTTACATAACCACCACTGTTAAAGCAATGAGTTACAATGATGAATTTTAACACCTCATGCACAACCAGAGAAACAGAGCTACACTGTTTTGTAGAAACACTGAGATATCAAAAATTAGCATATGTCTCTCATCAATGGTGGCAATAATTTTGTTATTTTTTTAATCAAGCAGCAGTGCATGCAGGGAGTTTTATACTATCCTGGAACCCAGCATGCATTGCGACATTAAACTTTTTATTATCACCATTGTTGAGATTCATGTGCTGATTGTTGATGTCTGTGTGTGTCTGAGTTAAGCAGGAGTTCAAAATGTTTTAAGGCACTATATGACTTCAATATCCTTCAAAATAACTAATTACAGAAATATTGCTGTATTTCATGTTGTAGATTAACAGATATATGATAAATATTAAATACCCATAAATTCAAAGCTTATACTGGATGTGATCAGAGAATCAGACATGTCCAGGATGATTATGGCATCATCTCTACAGCCTAAAACACCAGGGCCCGTATCCCTAAAGATTCTGAGAATCCTCTCAGAGAGCTCCTAACTTAACCTAAAAATTCCTTGCCAGGAGTTTTAGCTTAGAAGTGATTCCAGAACATTTTCAGTGAACTCTGAGCAAGGAATGGATGGAAAATCCTATCTTAGTGAGGAGGTGTGGTTGACCCCGTTGCTAGGTATGAGTCATCATTTCAAAAGCCGTGATTGGTTGATCCTACAAGTTTGATGAAAATGAACTTTTGGTGATAATGAGCAAAGGATGTACCCTCAAATCAATAAACATAATTATACACTCTAATCTTATGCAGACTGTAATTGTAAATAATATTTCACATCTGGAAAATGAATAGTAAGCTGTAGGGGTTATAGCCTAACATTAGAATCTAAAATATGTGAAAACTTAAGCTCATTACACCCTGTTCAAATAATGATTCGTGTCTTATTTGCTCATATTAATATCCTAGCTGGCATATTTTGTACTTTCACTCCCATATGGACCCCATTGAAAACAAGATGGCCTATCTCAAGGGGCTGTCCTTAATGAAGTAGAAATTGCAACGTTACAACTCAGTGTGGTCTTAACGAGGGTAACACGGCTCAGCTTTTATCAATGTCTGTGATTGCTGGCTGGTCTATTTATGAAGGCTTGTTAACAAATATCCTACAAACACAGAAAATGGAGAAAAAAAGGTTTTGTGCAGCTGCTTAGGGGAACTCCTAAGCCACTAAAAGTCCTCTTCCCTGCTCTTAGCAGATCTCGCCTTAGGAGCCCTTTTAAGCGCTAGGAATCTTGAGGAATAGCTTTTATATTAACTGGGATTTTCGTGTCACTTTTAGGGGAAATTCTAAGAAAACGTCATGACTCTGAGAATTTTCTTCGAATTTGGCCGCTAGGAGCCACTTTTTGCACAAAAATTCTTTAGGGATACGGGCCCAGGGCCCGTATTCATAAAGATTCTAAGAATCCTCTCAGAAAACTCTTAATTTAGCTTAAAAACTTTTACGTAGGAGTCTTAGCTTAAAAGCAATTCGGGACCGATCTGAGAGCAACTCTGAGTAAGGAAAAGACAAAAACTTTCATCTTAGTAAGGAGGCGGGGTTGACCCCGTTGCTATGTATGACACAATCTTTTGAAGACTGTGATTGGTTGGTTGTCCAAGAAGGGAAAAAAAAGTGATTTTAAGTATAGGGTCTATTCTAAGCCTTCACTTTGAAATTACATGCGTAATTTTTCCCTATTTGACTGTTCTCACACACACACACACACACACACACAATATATATGTGTGTATATAAATCCTTTTTTTTTTATTTACCATGCTGTTAATTTCCTATAAGGTATTTGATTGGCTTAGAATGATAAAAATTGTTCCACTCTTTCCAGTTACACTGATTGCTGGCATGTCTATTTAAGTGGTGGTTTGAATGTTGGTTTTAATGTATCAAACATGGAATTTTCCCAGTTGTCAAATATCGTAATGTAGTGATTACTTTCATTTCTGGCGCTATGGCATTTCTGTGCTGTGTCGGAGATGTTAGCGTGTCTCTAATAAGATCAGTCACAAACATGATCCCTGCACGATCTAATCTATAGCGTCTTATTAACTCACTGTTATTCATTGTCTGCAACACATTTCTTCTCCCTCTTCATCTTTCTGCCATTTTCTCCTCTGCTAAAGAAACTCTTAAGCCTCTTAAAAGTCCTCGTCCGTGCTCCTAACAATTTTGACCTTAAGACCTCTTTTAAGGGTTAAGATGCTTTCTGAATTACTTTGTTCTTTACTAGGAGTTTTTCTTTAATTTTAAGAGTAAACGCCCACATTTCTAAGAATTTTCTTAGAATTTTGTCACTAGGAGCTACTCTTTGCATTAAGATTCTTTATGAATACGGGCCCTGATCATCTTTCTCTCGACTTTTTCTTGCCATAATAAATGTGTTTTATAAACTCACAGTTACAGCAGCCAGAGAAAAACTAATGTTATATTCAAGGGTCAAGAGATCAACTAAAGCAAACACTGATCTCCATCATGGTGTCTAACTTTATTATATTTCTTATAAATATTATATTATTTCTTATATTACTTTATTATAAATATCTGTTAATTCTCTACAAGAACTTTTGTACATGTATGACAGAAATAATGTTAAACTGGTTTGTAAACTGGTTTCACACTCGGTTGCTGCAAGTCAGTTGTAGTTCTTGTGTTTCTCTTTTTTCTGTTCTTGTTTCTCTGTCCTTCTGTGATTCTGCTTATCAGGTGTTCATCAGTGTCTCAATTCACTCTGTCAAGTGGACTATATTAGTGAGCTAATGTAGGGAATAGTGAATGAGGGTATAGGGTGTGATTGGGAAAACAGCCTCTGAGTGTCGACTTTGAGCACTGTTGATTCACAGTATATTCCTGTAGGCTGTTTTCTCGAAAACGACAAATATAACCCAGAATGCACTGTTTTCTACGGTATATTACTGTTTTAAAGGAAAATGATATGATACTGTCAGAATTTGACCTTTTTTTACAGCAAGGGTTAACAGTGTACGTTAGTTAGCATGAACTAACAATGAAAACCACTAAAGTGTTTATTAATCTCAGTTAATGCTAATTTCAACGTTTAATAGATTATTAAAATCAAAAGTTGTATTTGTCAATATTATTTAATGGACCTGAACTAACATGAACTAACAATGAACAGTTGACTAACTAACGTTAACAAATACAGTTAATGCATTAACGAATGTTAAATAATGGGACCTTATTGTAAAGTATTACCAACAATTCAAAACCAACAACACACAAACAGTTTACTATAAAAACTATTTGACAGGCAGTTTGACAGAGAGAAAATATAAAGCTAGTATATAATGCTGCGACTGACACCTGTGATGTCACTCACTAATAACAAACAATCTAATATAACAAACACATATATACTATAATGAGAGTTTAATTCACACATAATTGTCCAGTTATGTTTATGTTTAACTAGCCAACATGAACTCTATATTCTCCATCAATAAGCTCAAGCTGAATAATGTGTCAAGTCTTCTATAAATCAGTGTTTTTAACTGTGGATATTTTCACAGAGGTGGACAGATAAAGACCATCAGCAGTCTGGGGTGGACAGAAATGTTCATTATCAAACATAATAAATGAGTTTGACTATAAAGAACTGGACTGTTTTACTGCTTACAACACAACTGTCTACAGTTAATTGTGCTTGATTGTAATTGAGGGAGTGCTGGAATAGATCAAGTAATACTGAGTGAATTTGACTATTTCTGTCTTATTCCTCGTCTTCAGGAATATTAATAGAAAAGAAGATCACACTACAGCTAGAAAATTACAGAAAATTAATAGCAAATTACAGTTTAGAGATCGTGTGTGATCAGGAGCTTTAGAGAAATACCAGTAAATCAGTCTTAAAGGTCCCATGACTTGCTACTTTTTGTAGGCTTTAATATAGGCCTTAGTGGTCCTTAGTACTGTATCTGAAATCTCTTTCCAAAAATTCAGCCTCAGTGCAGAATTATAGCCACTTCAAGCCAGTCCCAGAATGAGCTTCCTTCAGACGGGCCGTTTCGGTGTCTGTAGCTTTAAATGCTGATGAGGAGGAGAAAGGCGGCGCAAGGTGGAGGGTGGGTGTGGCCTTGACCATCTTGCGCAACGGTACCATGCATGTTTGTTTATGTTGGATATATTGCAATGGCACGAAGACACGCAGTCGTTCAAGCATTTCAGTTTGACCCAGAATCTGATCCAGATGGAGAAGCAACGGATGAAGAAGTTGCAACTCAGCGGCTCCAGCAGGACGTTTCCGAATGGTTAGTTTAAAATATTATGTCTGGATACGGTACTTTATTCGGATGGTTTACAGTTATTATCATGTAGCTAACGCTAACCTACTGTTGCCTTTTCATGAGAGATCTGTAACGTCTGTAATTTATCTAATTACAATTACATCAAGCTCTGCGATCTTGAAATGCGGATATCGCACGTGCCATATAACCAACAGGAAAACGGTTATCCAAATAACAAAGAAATGTACAACACTCGCGTTACAGTGTGTGTAACTTGATGCTGTCTACCTTTACATTAGCGCAAGTAACTGCATAGCTGCATAGCTAATGTGACAGCCACATTCTACGTGTAAGAAGCTAGGTAACCATAAACAGTAAAGGAACACACTTATATATAATTTGTTGACTTACTTGTCTGACGTTCAGCAAGCCCAGCTCTGTATTGACCATTCGATGTTCATTTGTACATCCAATTATTGAGCAATTATTATGATTCGCTCGCTCAAAAGCCATGATATCTCTCGTGGACAAACTAAAATCGCGCGCGCGTGTTCCTACTTCCTAGCTCATTTTCTCATGGGTGAGAACTATTCTCTGGGCGGGCAAAGCAGAGACAGGGGAGGTAACATTTCTCCTTATGACGTCATAAGGAGGAGATTCAAGATCAGCCCGGTTGAGCTTCCATTTTCTCAAAGGCAGAGAAAGATAGCAAAAGCTCGATTTACACCGATTCAAATTTTTAGAAACTTGGGGACCATATACAGGCTAGGGGAACTCATATTAATGTTAAAAAACCTCAGAAAGTGGAAATTTCATGTCATGGGACCTTTAAGCCCTATTCACAGAGACCTCACAACTCTGACACTGAAGGAAACAATAGATTTAGCTCTAAACTAACTAAAATGAAGAATAATGTGTTTATAGTCTCTGCAAAGGAGAGACTCTGTGTTCTTCCCAAACAAAGGAATATATATATATATATATATACATATATGTGTGTGTGTGTGTGTGTGTGTGTGTGTGTGTGTGTGTGTGTGTGTGTGTGTGTGTGTGTTGCTATCGGCCAAAACATGTTGTGCAATATCAGCATATGGAGTATCAGCACAAACCCAATATGGTGCATCTCTAGTGTTTAGTGATGTATGAAGAACAGAGGATTGAACTATTATTCAGTCTGGAGAAATCCTTCACTAAGACACAGTATATTTCACTCACCCGGTTGTGTGTGTATCACTGTTGTTTCTCTCAGGACGCTGTTTAATGTCACACAGAGACACTGAGGAGTTATCATCATAAACCACAAATCCAGACACTGAGGAGAAATAATAAATATTACTGTAAATCCAGCATAGAGTGAATGTGTTGTTGAGTGTGTGTAAGTGTGAGTGTGTGTGTGTTTCAGTTGTGTGAGTGAGTGTGTGTGAGTGAGTGAGTGTGTTTGATTGTGTGTGTGTGTGTGTGTGTGTGTGTGTGTGTGTGTGTGTGTGTGTGTGTGTGTGTGTGTGTGTGTGTGTGTGTGTGTGTGTGTGTGTGTGTGTGTGTGTGTGTGTGTGTGTGTGTGTGTGTGTGTGAGTGTGATTACCTGTCTTGTGTTTGCTCTCTAGCTGTTCAGCCAGATTATTCTGGTTGATCTTCCTCAGGATCTTCACTGTGATCTTCACAGCTCCTTCTGGTCTAAAACGTGCCACCATCATGTCCACTGTGTCTAAGATATCTGCATTCTCCATTTCAGACTTTCGAAAGTGTTTTTGATCCTTCAAGTGCCACTGAAACTTCTTCAGATCAGCTTTTCCTAGATCCTCCAGTGAGTTCACGAGCAGCTCCTTAACAGACGGCATATTCCTTCACAGATTCACTTCAGCAGGACAAAGAGAAAAAGACAAAGTAATTACACTCTAAACACATGGATCACAAAACTAAAGCAATGCTCAAATGGAGCTTTAAGCCACGATCCCTTCAATTAAAAATGAATGAGGTTTTTACTTTCCAACAGGTTTCATTTACTGCCATCTTCTGGTCAAACAGCAGAAGCACATGTCCCATTACAGCAGCTCATTCTGAAATATGTCCTGTATTTATTCATCAAAGTATTTATAAACTAACCATGTAGATGTAAGTGTCACACACACACAAGTGTCTCTCCTGGACTTCTGTTCTATTCACCTCCACTTGCAATCAGTAACACACAAATGAAGGGCTTTCATTATATTTACTTGCATCCCATACGGATAAATGGATATATCAGGAAACTACAAACCATGTTGGCCTATTGTTTTCAACATTTTGTTTTAAACATATTGTTTAATCTATAGAAATAATCCAAGCACATAGACCTTCATATGGAGGATTAGATAAGATTGAATGTATGCATTAATATGTAAGATTTTGTAACTTGTATCACTGACACTGTACAACAATTTTACGTTTCTTATAAGTGTGCGTTACAACAGAAAAGTACGGAAGCCCTGAACCGCAAGGTAAAAAAAAATGTATCTCGCTATTTCGCCATAATAAGGGGACATATGGTAGGAAAATGCTTAACGTGAAATTAAACGCGTTGCGTTCATATTCTGGACTCATCTGATTTTTTGTAGTATACTTTATTATGATTTTAGTATCATAATGATTAATAAATGCACGCACAATTATCCGTGCTTGATAAATGTTACACATGTTTTAGGCTACTATCCACAAACAAATTGCTATCAACTTATGTGTGCACAATTCAGAATTCAACGAATGTATAAATGCACGCGTCACCTGTACATCATCTTTGTTGCATGCGCAAATTATGATCACTACTGCATGATGTACAGGTGACGCGTGCATTTATACATTCGTTGAATTCAGAATTTTGCACACATAAGTTGAAAGCAATTTGTTTGTGGATAGTAGCCTAAAACATATCTGCAACATTTATCAAGTTCACGGATAATTGTGCGTGCATTTATTAATCATTATGATACTAAAATCATAATAAAATATACTACAAAAAATCAGATGAGTCCAGAATATGAACGCGTTTAATTTCACGTTAAACATTTTCCTCCCATTGAAAACCATTATAAGAACGCTAAATGTGGCTTAATGCATATTAGAATGTCCCCTTATTATTTCGAAATAACGAGATATTATGGCGAAATAACGAGATTAGTTTTTTTTTTTTACCTTGCGGTTCAGGATTTACGTAGAAAAGAACCAATAGAGAACGTTCTTATTTGGTTCCCCCCAAAAAATTACCAAACGGGAACGTTCGTGTATGGTGGGAAGATTTGAAAAAGTTTTATTGAAATTACCATTTCATATATTTTGACTAAGGATGTTTCTATGTCCCTTATGTCATAATTATGATTTACTCTCCACCCTATTTTGCAACGCGGAAGTAGGCCTTTAAGCTATTTTCTTGTAAAGTGCAAGACTTTTGATTCATTAATATGATAGGTAGAAGAATAAAAACGAAGATGATAATGAAATTATTATAACATGTTAACAATTAAAACGTTGCAATAAAGCAGCATAACATTTCTGCAGACCGTGTTTGTACAGTACCTGGAAGCGATCGACACCGGAAGCCAAAAACATTAAAGTTGCAAATTATTTTGTTAAAGTCCGGTCTTTTGTTAAAATAGTAGATCAAATATATGTCGAAACATTAAGTTATACAAGTTATAAAAAATACCAACACTGAACAGATAAATTACCACAGACCTTAAAAACTTTTGTCTATACCGGTCAAATGGCGTCATGTCATAAACAATAGAGCATTCTAGATTTCTGCTTGAAAAGAACGTATGAGTGTTCAAATAAATCCTGACGGGGGAAAAACCTGTGATTGGTCCATTCCGTCACCAACTGACTGTGATTGGTCCGGTCTGTCACCAAACGACTGTGATTGGTTCACCGTTCACCCTTCTCAAATCAGGTTCAGTAGCCTTTTGAATGGATATTTTTAATCCAGTAGATGTCAGTGTGTCACAAAAGCCACTTTCATCACCTCGGATCATAAAGTTCTTCCATTTCACTAGTGTTTTTATTTGTATTTCTTAACGGAGTTATAAACAGTGATGGGAATAACGGCGTTATAAATAACGGCGTTACTAACGGCGTTATTTTTTTCAGTAACGAGTAATCTAACTAATTACTGCTTCCTCCATTACAACGCCGTTACCGTTACTGTCAATACAAATGCGGCGTTACTTTAATTGAGCTCACTGAAGCGGTTTTCATCCGAGTAGGCTCTCTCTCAGCCATAGGAGCTGCAAAGTTTTTTTCTCTGGTGTGTGTGTGTTTATGAGGCGCGGGACTCGACAAAAGCGAGGCGAATGCCGCGAGCGTGCTCGACAGTGCACGAGAGACCGAGTGTGTCCGAGAACGCGCTCGACAGTGCGCGAGAGAGACCGAGTGTGTCCGAGAACGTGCTCGACAGTGCGCGAGAGAGACCGAGTGTGTCCGAGAACGTGCTCGACAGTGCGCGAGAGAGACCGAGTGTGTCCGAGAACGCGCTCGACAGTGCGCGACAGAGACCGAATGTGTCCGAGCATAAATACTTTATTTATAAATAAATTACACATATCAGCATTTGAATAATCTCTGTAGCATATTGGTATCATATGCAATGTTTTAATTAGTTTATATAACATAAACTCCAAAATAACCTGCAGGGAACGTTCAAACATAGCCTATTTGTTTGACGGTTGTGAACACGTGCGGCAAACACGACTAGAATTTGGCTAAAATAACCTCTGATGATGACGTTCTCTGTAGGTTATAAAAATAAACCCCCAAAAGATTATATTGTATTATTTATGTTGATACATTGTTCAGTATTATATTGAAAGCACTTTTTGTTAAACTTACTATTGTGAGGAAGAAAATACTTCAAGTAGGCTATACAGAATGTCTACCAGTTGTAAAGGTGTGTGAGTTTTATTTTAATTATATGCACTAGTGTATGTGTATGTATATTTTTATTAGGCTACTATTTATTTATTTTTGGTACATTTCTTAAGAAGCATCATTTATTTTTAGACTTATTTGTTGGCCAGTTGTGGTCTGTGCAATAAATATTAAAAGTTCTAAACCATCTATTGTTTTATTGTTGCACTATAGTAATGATAATATTTTAATATTTAAGTTAATAGGTGTCTCTCACATTGTCCCACAGCAACATTAAAATAGTGTAGATTAGTGTACAATGTTTTATAATAATAAGATGTTCTATTTAGTGTCAATTTCATTAATTTAACATTTCATATTGGGGGTATCCAAGAAATGTCTTATATTTAAACTTTTTTGTTTTTTTTAAGTAACGCAATAGTTACTTTCCCTGGTAATTAGTTACTTTTTTAATGATGTAATTCAGTTACTAACGCAGTTACTTTTTGTGAGAAGTAACTAGTAACTATAACTAATTACTTTTTTTAAGTAACTTGCCCAACACTGGTTATAAACGGTGTTATTTGTCAAATGTCCACCAACTGAAAGCGAGCAGTGATTCAGAAGCACAATCACACACACCTGTGAACTCACTCACTCAGGTGTCATGAAGTGAAACTCACTCGCCACAGATCACTGAGAGAAACCACACTACTCTTCTCTTCACTGAAGGAGCGCTTTACCTGGGGGAAACGAGAGTTAAAGGGGGGGTGAAACAACTCAGTTTCAGTCAATCTCATGTTAATCTTGAGTACCTACCCAGCAAACACAAAAACGTTGTAAAAAAGTTTTTTTCACGTCGTGAAAAAGTTGTCACAACGTTTTTATCCTACGTATTTTAATACGACAGATGTCGGGTTTTTTAACGTTATAAATACGTATTTTCACAACGTGGCTGAAACATTTTTTAAACGTTATAAATACGTATTTTCACAACGTGGCTGAAACATTTTTTAAACACGTATTTTCACAACGTGTTTACTTTTTTTCCTATTGATTTTTACCACGTTCACCCGAAATTCGAAACACTAAAACCTGAGATGTTTCCATCCTTGGATGTAGCCTACAAGCGTTTGTAGCAGCAGCCTATGTTCTGCAACTGCTGCCACGTCCGTCTTCCAAGATTCCAGTGTGAAGAGTAATCGATCCAGTGGGCTATAAACTCATCTTTAACACAATTCTTTCTGGGACCCGTTAAAAACATTGAGAAATCACTGGACACAAAACATAAAAGGTAAGCAAATTCTTTAGAATTTATTGATTAATAACACAAAAAATGTATTAATATCACAATATGATTGACATATGATTAATGGTTTTAATTAATGATTGCATTTCTGTAATATATTACTAATTTTAGAATAAATAATGATACAATCTATTCTAGTGTATATACATATATAATTATTATTATAAGAAACAAAACAACAATTTTGATAAATCATTTGATAAAACACATGGACATTTTTAAAGAATTATATACAAATTAGTAATATTTAATAAAAACTAAATGGCAAAGAAACACTTTAAAATCCAAGGTCTTCACTGTCAGAGTGGAAGAGGGGGGGAGACTGAAATTCAAATCATTGTAATAAAATCAATTGTCTGTGTTTACTCAGAGAAGTCTATTTAAAAAAAAAAAGGTTTGTATCAGTTCGGCACCTCAGTGAAACAATTAATTTGTGAAGTAACATATGAAAGTGTACCTGTCCAAAAAAGCATGTCATGAGTATTATCAATTATTGATTATTATCATTCCCTACACTGGTAGAGCCATAAAAGCTGTATGTAATACAAACACACTTGTTTGACTAATTACTTAAAAATGTATATAAAAATAAAAATTGCGAGATTGTTTGCTTTATTTTAGTAATGGGTGAAAAACAAGTATGGCTCACGCCCAATATGTTCCCGATCCCTGGCCTAACAGTAGAATATAGAAAAAAAGATTATATTACCTCGTCAGCATCTTCAGCTGTGGGCTCATCAGTCTTAAAAAAAGGAACACATAAGACACAAGACACAACAAGTGTTTCTTTCTAATTGCTTTGTAATTGCTAGCATGTAAATAGCCTCAATCTTAAATAAATATTAAATCTTGAAAACCCTTATCTATAAGGCAATTTAATCAGACAAATATTTTTCTCTGTCACACATGCAAGTTTATGCACTGTTTGCACACTGTATATTCTAGGTTTTAAAAAATCTATGAAAATCAGGTTTTACTGTCCTTGTAATTAGCCTACTTCTTAGACATATTGCATGTAGATACAGTACGTACCCTGAGTTGTTTTGGTCCTCGACGTTTGTTTGGGGCATGCTTTAAAAACTCTGCCACTTCTCCCTCTATCTCTGGCATCTTTGCAGCCTTAAAGGTTTGAAGGCATGCTCCTGAAAATAACATTAACAGATAAAACATGAAACCAAAGAAAAAATAGGAAAAATATTCAATCTGAATGGGGCTAGTTTCTAAGTCAGAAATTGTCTCTGATTATGTAAAATCTGTCAAAGCAGGCCATTTTACAATCATTGATATCTTCAAAGAACTACTTTATTATACAGTGCCGGCCCGAGCCTTTTGGGGGCCCTAAGCAGAATTTGGTTTGGGGACCCTCTCCCACCACGCAGAGTCACCTGTGCTTGCCGATTATTGACACAGTGTCACGCTATAATGTTACATTATAAATTAATACAATGAGGTTATGTATTAATACAAAATAAATACTTAATAAAAATAGATACTTGAATTTTTTTTTAAACTTTTTCTTTACTCTTTTACTAACTCTTTGAAACTTCTGAAAACAAACTGTCACAAAAAATATTAAATAAATGATTTGCAAAATATCCTCCAACGTTTTGCAACACTTTGCAGTTTGAATGATGTCTTGTATGAAATGACGGAGTATGTTTTTATGTTTCCACTGTTCGATCGCGCCTGCGCCTCACACACACACACAACATAGCCTATTCCAGCATTGCAATCTTGACATCGCAGCTTGTTCGTTATAGCCGTAATAAAATATAATAATAAAATAGTCGACCTAACATATAAAAATTACACTGCTCTGTTTAAATAGTCAGTAGTACAATTCATACCATTCAGCGTAAGCACCGCACTACTGTGATGTTTCCAAGCACATTTTTGCGCGTGTGAAGATGATGATTTTTTCCGTCGATATTGGAACGTGAGTGAAGTACAAAGCCTATGATAAAGAATAGTTTACCATCCAAATCCATCGCGAATGTTGAAACATTTTGATTCTAATGAGAGAGATACGTGAGCCCAACGCCGCTTACTTTCACTTTCGCTTTAATTTTTTTCGTTTTGGCTTGTTTATAGTTATTTTTTTATTCTTGTTCTGTTCTGAATATCATTACATTTAAAGGATAAATCATTGATCAAATCTCATTTTTTTGTGACATGGCTTAACATTACATTACCGTGACTGCGCACAAATTGTCTATTCATGCGAGGTTATGCGCATGACTCAAACACTGGCAGACACAGTAGCAGTTGTAGGCAGGTATATTGATCATGAAATCAGAATTTTCTTGTCTTGAATTATTAATCCTTTCATTCATTTATGTCACTTGTTTAAGTTAATCAATATGTAAAAAAAATAAATAAAAAAAAACTCGATTGGGGGCCCCCTGGTGGTGAGGGGGCCCCAAGCAGCCGCTTAGTTCGCTTATGCCTCTGGCCGGCCCTGTTATTATAGCTTCAGTAATGCAAAAGTTCTGCATGTTACATATTACTACAAGGGCTCGACATTAAGCCTTGTCATGCTTATCCTTTGGACAAGTAAATCAGCCATTCACTTGTCCGAGTAAAAAGTTGCTTATCTGGGAAAAAAAAAATTGTTGGGAATATCATTTAGACTGAATTAAGCGTTCTCTCAGCTTTGAAATATTTCAATTTTCATATTTGTGATATTCACCCCTTTAGGGCATTTCCTTTTACCTTTATAAAAATGTTGTCTGTTATAGGACAACTTAGTTTGAATAAACGAGGAGACACTGATGGGGCGGATCTACTGGGGTGGCAGCTGCCACCCCTAGTAAAGGTCAAAGGTCTTGCCACCGCCCCCCCAGCTGCCACCCCCTTGATGTCAGCCAGCCCGGCTGAAAATAAGACGACATTTACGGTAAAAACCTTTGTTTCCTGGGCGCCCCTAAACGCATCATGACTTGAGTAGAAAATTCTTAGCTACGTCCCTGATTCAAACGTGCGAGTCTGCTGCGGTGCGGTGGCCCTGCAACCCGACTGGACTGAGCTGCTCCAGAGCCTCTGAAGGTGAAGTGAGTTTCCCCTGCGATGCTGCTTAACTGACCATCTCGGCAAATAACACAACATCACAAACATATGTCACAACCTTTTAAACATTTCTTTCATATTATTATAGACATTGTTTTTATATCTTTTTTATTTTACCATATGTGTATTTATGAGTAGGCTAGCCTATGTTTTGTCAATGTTAAGATTCTTTTTAATATGCCAATAAAAATACTGCCGCTTTCTTAAGGTCTTTATCACTTTATTAAAATGAAGCAAAAGAGACCGCCAAATGTAAACTTTCACGAGCTGTCACGTATTTCGAGCTTGCAGCGGGAATCTCTTAAGTGAGAATGAGAAGTTTAAAGCTTACAGCCTTCCGTACGTCGACTGCCCGCAACGTCTTCTGGGATTTTTAGCGGTTCAATTCTCTCAAGTCTGCATTTGATGCATCCTCGATATCAAGGACACATCCGGGCACTTCATGCGTCCTCTGTACTTGCGTTCTTGAGTATTGGAATTGAACTTCGACGGTTGATGATGACGTAGTACGAGAACACAAGAGGTGTGTTGGACATCGGCTGCGGCTGGATGTAACCGATCGGCGAGAGTAGCCGTGTGCAGGCGGGGAGGAGCTGCAAACGGAGACGTGAAGTCGGACACTTTCTGGTTCCCGTAGTGACCGCTCACGTGGTGTTCGCATAATTTACCACAGCTGCAGTGAAATATATGCAATATTTGCCAAATAATACACAGATGTTTCAGAGACATTTTCATTCAATACTTTAACTGCTTCATACAGCGTCTGTTTGAACAAGAATAAAGTTCAACATAAGCTACTATCAATGAAGTGGAGTCTACTTTTTTTAATCAGTTTTAATTTGATAAACATGACACAATATAACATGACAACGACTTGAAAAGAGTGTTTACTGTTATAATAAACTGATTTGAGAGCTTTAGAGGAACTAAAGGTGTTCGAATAAAGACCAGGGGGGCAGGGTTTCATATTATTTTGAAGTTTACCCGGGCGCCGCCATTGGCTAGCGGACCATCACCTGCTGTTAGCATCCCATTGACTCCCATTCATTTTGGCGTCACTTTGACAGTGAATAACTTTACATCTGAGGCGTTTAAAGACTCCATTTGTCCATTATTTATTTCTAAAGAAACACGAAAATTTATAAAAGGCTCCATTACCTTGTATCTTACGTTATGGCCCCGTAGAAGCAGTTTTTGTAAAAATAGGCTAACGATTGCGTCATAACCACGCGACTCTCTGTCGCACAGTAGAGAGATTACCGTATGGACTGGAGGAGAAACTCGCGGGCAATCGGGGGGACGTGGAGGCAAAATGACAAAGTAATTAATCAGAATACTTAGCAAAAGTTTCTCCTGCTCCTATCTCATGGACACCTCCTACTCACGCTCTCCGTCTCAGCAAGTTTCGGAAGGGAATGATTCAGATTTCTCTTGGCACAGCTACTAGTAGATAGACGGGTTGCTCACGTCACATTTACGTCTTCAAGCTCAGTTTGAGTCTGCGCAGTACGCTCGACCATCAGGAAGTTAGTGCTTCTAATTGACTTCACTTGTCTCCTTTGAATCCAATGGGGTCGCTGTGTCCAGTTTATATACTGTCTATGATAAAGACGAAACACACGTGATCGTTGTCATTCGGTGAATCCGGCCAATCGTGGAACAGCTGTGTCGTCATCAGCCCACGTGCAGCCCAGTGCAGCCGCTCTTGAGAAGCTGCACTGGCTGAGTTCTCCGGCTACTCTCGAAATGCTCTCGCGGTACTTTGATGGCATACGTCACAGTCACGTGGCGTCGGCGCTGTATCAAGTCGGACAAAATTTCTAACCGGCATGCACTGCTTCAAGTCAGCCGCCGATCGGTCTGCGCAGAGCTGCATGAAGTCGAACAAGCCTAAGGACACAAGATCACTGAAGAACGCATATTGAGAAACAGCCAGCGTCATAGCTTTCCGTTTTCCTCCGGCCTGAAAACAGCCGGCCAATCAACGAACAGAGGGCGGGCTGAGAGCCGTGACGTAGACGCTGATTATACCGTGGATGCGTAGATTTACTTCACATAATCTTCAAAAGTCGTTCACAGCCATGTTCACTCCGGTATTTCGCTTGATGGTTTTGTTTTCGCATCATACATGTGTTTACAGTGGAAGTTAGATGCGGCTGAGCATGCGCATAACACACGCCATAACCAGACGTTATGTGATTGGCTTACGGGTAACCAATGATTTTAAACTTCAGACAAGCGCCCCCCCGCGAGAAAGAAAACGCTTTTCAATTATGCCCTTCCAGACTCTGTATACGAAGCAAAGCGAAGTAGCAGAGTTTGGTATTACCAGGCTAGGAACGGCAGGGGTAGAAACACAAAACTCACTCTGAGGTGCTTTCACACTGGGCTCGTTTGCTGCGGTCCGAGCCCGAGCTCGAGTGTTCCCGGTGCCCCTCCCTCCCCCACAGCGCTGGTCTGGTTTCACACAAACTTGATTCTATCGAAACCTGGGAGACACCTTTTTTAAATTTTTTTTATTAAACATTTACTTAAAAAATACAAAAGTGAAAAGTCATAAACCAAAGAAGAAAGCCAGAGGTTCAGGGACTGATAAATATTACATCACATTTGAATTCAGAAAAAGAAAGAAAGAAAAACAAAATAAATAAATACAAGAAAATAAATAAAAAGAAATTACAAAATGAGGAAGTATCAATTAAAAATTAATTAAATAAATAAATATTCTCCCCACAAAACATAAAATAATAATAATCGAGTAATAATAATAATAATAAATAATAAAAGATTTATACAAAAACGCCAAAAAATGAGCATAAATTCAAAGTTTAACCCTAACCTCAACCTTAAACCTACCCATCCCCTCGCTGTCTGGAAGGCGCCGTTAACCCCTTACCTGTCAGGGATCACTGGTGATCCTGGATTATTTTAGTTCAAAATATGTTTGAGCTTATATATCTCAATATTAATAACAGTCTGGTTAATTTTGAGTCTTGAACTATAAACTCTCAAGGGTTGGCTTTCTAAATGTATGTGTGTTATGTTTCTATTCAGAATTAATTATGAGCAGTAACCTTTTTATTTTGGGCATTTCATGTATGCAGCACTTGCCAAAATTGGGGGTGATGAGGAAGGGGTTTAAACACCAAACACCAAAGTGCTCAGTTGCTTTTTTGCAGTTCATAATATGCATGTGCGCACGCGCAGTTCATATAGACTTGTTTTTGTTTTTTTAAATGTTATGCCAAAAATGAAAAAGTAACAAGTACATAACAACAGGAACAATAAAATACATAAAAAAGACAGATCACGAAAAATACAAACAAAATAGAGAGCCAGAGGGAAGAAAAAAAAATTATTCAAGGTTAAACATTGAAAGCAATCTTTGACTTTTCAAAGACTTTTTGTTTTTTATGCCCATCAAAGACAAAACATAGGAATTATAGTCTACTAGAAAAACAGACAGTAGTGGGATCTTACCCAAAAATGTGCATTTGTGAATAAAATATTTACCAAGAATCATAAACAAATTAACAATGTACTGAATATGAGCATTTGGATTATGATACAGAAAAATAATACTTAAGGTGTTAATACATATTTTGGCATTTGTTTTTTTCTGAGAGATAGGAACATAACTCATTCACATCAAACACATTCACAAAAAAAGATGTACAATTGTCTCTTCAAAATCACAGAAAGTTTATTATCTTCTATGTTCTGGATATACTTATTGAGTACACTATTACATCTATGTAACATTTTAAGTGTAACTTCTGTTATCTTGTTTGTTAATGTGGAAGAGACCAGACCACTCTCCAGTTAATATTGTATAACGCCATCCACTTGAAAGATGATGCTGGAATAGATTTTCTGTTCATAAGATTACGAACAAAATGGTAATTGAATTTGTCATTAGTAATTAAAATCCCTTCAATTGAAATAGAAGTGTTATACAAAGATATAGGACTATCTGGAAATGAATAAAACTGACCATTGTCCTCCATCAGCTGATTAACAATATATATGTTATTTAAATACCATCTCTCAAAAAACAATGATTTATTTCTGTAAATAATATTCTGATTATTCCAAATAAAACAACGGTGAGGTGAAAAGTTATGTTTGTAAACCATTAACCGTGATAATAAAACCTGTTGGTGAAATTTTGCTCATTTAATGGGTAGTTTACCAAGTGAAAAAAAATTCAATAACTCCAATTTTCTTAAAAACAACATTATGAAATACATTCCAAATAGAGTCTGTTTTTTTAACAAATCTTTTTAACCAATTTACTTTTAACACATGGTTCAATAAAGTCAACAACTCCAAGACCTCCATCTCTAATCCTATTTCTGAGAACCTCCTTTTTAATTTTGTGTGATTTATTTTTCCATATGAAATTATATAATAATTGACCTAATAAGGAACATAATGACTTGGGACAATCCATAACAGAAAAGAGATGAGAAACTCTTGATAGACCCTCTGCCTTTGATAATGAAACTCGACCAGTATGAGACAAATCTCTTGCCAACCAAGAATTGAATTTCTTTTTAATTACATCTTTATTAGGGTTTAAATTAATTTCTGTTATAACCATATTTGAATTCAAGGAGACTTTTACTCCCAAATAATTAACTACATCTTTAATCTGAATTCCACAGATCGCTGTTTTATCAATATTTATTAAAGACAATATTTCACATTTTGAAATGTTGAGAGAGAGGCCGGAAACCTGAGAAAATTCCTGAATGTTCTCCAATGCTTTAGGAACTTCCGATTGATCTTTTAGGAAAACTGTGGTGTCGTCTGTGAATTGGGAAATTTGTATTTCTTTATCATGAATTCTAATACCTTTAATAATATTATTCTGGTAGACCATTACATTTAAAACCTGAGTAACCATCAGAAAAATAAAGGGTGAGATAGGGCAACCCTGTCTTGTTCCTCTGTGAATAGGAAATGTAGGAAACACAACTACTTCTTCTTACATATAATGTTCTCACTGCATGGATAACATAATTATTAAAGTCAAAGAAATGTAATACACTAAAACTGAATGGCTAACTGTATCGAAGGCTTTTTGGAAGTCTAAAACCATAATTAAAGCAGGATCCAAAACCAAATCACAATAATCAATCAGATCAAGAACTAACCTTACATTGTTTGATATGTGACGTCCCTTCATAAATCCTGACTGGCACTCATCAATCATATTCATCCAGGCCATATTTTAGTCGTTTTGCCAGGACAGATGCCAACATTTTATAGTCGTTATTTAATAATGTGATTGGGCGCCAGTTATGAATCAAAAGAGTGTCTTTATGGGATTTTGGTACTAGAGTAATAACACCCTCTCTCACTGATGGAGGAAGGCATCCACTGACAAATGATTCTTCATACACTGACAATACAAATGTAGATAAAGGGTCACAAAAAGTTTTATATAGCAAGTTATTAATCCCTTCTTTAACTTCTTCCAATTATATATTTTTTGAACAAATAAAATCATTGCTAACAGTTTTTATTGAAGTAATAGAATTTAGAATAGGAAAAGGGTCAATAGCATTAGAATCCTTTTACAATTTACCAAATAATGTTGTTGTATGGGATGATATAAGAGTTGTATTCTCACAGACAGCACCATCAATATTCATATTCCTAATCGCATTTACCTTCTTTTTTCAAGACTAAAGAAATATTTACTATTTTTTTCTCCCATCTCTAACCACTTCTTTCTCGATCTAATAAAGGCCCCCTTGGCTTTTTCTTCATATATTTTGTGAAGTTTATTTAGGAGTTTATTCAAAGTGGCCTGATCCTCAACAGTTAAAGTGGCTCTCTCCATTAAATTATTAATTTCAGCTGAAATTTCAATTAAGTCTTTTAATAGCTATTTTTGCACCATAGGTTCTAACAGCACATCCTATTTCAAATGTCAAATGTTCCCATTCTTTACCAAATTCACCATAATTAACTGCAGAGTTCCAGTGATTTTGGAAAGTCTTTCTATAATGGATTTCAAGTCTTCAACATTTAGCAATGAATTATTGAGCTTCCAGTATCCTCCACTAATTCTATGATTCTTACACCCAGACAAGGCAACTTTAAGGCTAATCATTTTATGGTCAGTTAAAGCAGCAGGCAATATAGATGTTTCTAAAATAAAAGGTTCTAAGTCTGAGGAAACCAACCAAAGGTCAATACGCGACTGTAATGAGAAATATGTGTTGCTCCAAGTAAACTGTTTAGTTGAGGGTTTTTACCCTCCAGATATCAATCAAGTCAAGGCTGTAACTTAAACATAGAAGATCACTGGATTCACTGTTTGCTCTAGGAGGAAATCTGTCCATTAAACCATTCATGACCAAATTAAAATCACCACCAATTATTCATTTAGCATTAGGGTTATTACTCATGGCAGAATTGACACAGTCTTCAATTTCACCTAATAACAAAGTGTTTGCATCTTTTGAACAGTACCCATAAACATTTAATTTACAATCATTAATATCAATCAGTAGCATTACCCAATGACCTTTAGAGTCACCCTTGCTCCATACACCTTTTCCATGGAAAGTATGTGACTAAATTGCAACTCCACCGGAGTGACTTGACCCATGCGCTAAACACATCTCACCTCCCCACTGGTTTTTCCAAAATGTAAAATCCTCAGGGCACGAATGAGACTCTTGAATGAAAATTAAGTCGCTTTTGCATTCTTTGCAAAAAAGAAAAAAAAAGTTTTTCTTTTGACGAAGTTCCTCAAACCTCTGGCATTAATGAAACATAATTTCAAAACCATCAAACGTCAAAACAAAAACAAATAAAAAGAGTCAAAAAAGAAAGAAAAGAAAGCTTAGCTTTTCTCCTTCTAAATTTGAACATATAGGCAAACAGCCATTAAATGATTGTAAACGTATCAAATAAAGAAGTGCTTATTTTCAATAGAATCTTCCTTAATTTTGCTCAAACACTAGCAGGAATCACGAAGTATCCATTTTTTCTGGAACGATTTCTTTGCCGGCAACGTATGCTTTAGAGCCGATGAAGTAAGCCTTTAATCCTTCGTTGCGTGCTTTGTACACAAGGCCAGAGTAGTGCACGGGATCCTTTTTCTTCTTTTGTCAGGTCTTCTCCGAAGCGTATTTTGCGTTCTTTCAGGTATTCGCTGTTTTTTGCACTCTTCCAGATGAAGTCTCTCACCCAGCGCAGTGCAAAGAGGATGATAATGGCCTTGGCACGACCCGACACCGGCTTGCCCAATCCATGAGCAACGTCCACCGCCTCGCTCATTTCTTCCCCAAGCTCGGGTACCACTCCTTTGCAGATCTCCGTCACTTTGATCTTGACATTTTCAGTTTCTGTTTCTGGAACTCCGTATAGTCGTAGGCATAGATATCCATATAAGGCTAGATGTCTTAAGGCGGATTCTCGAACGGCATCATCGGTGGCCATCTTGTCACAGGGAAGCTTTCTGGCGAGCTCTGTGGTATCTGAAGTAAGGTGAGTGATCAGCACGAACACAAATCCTCTTATCTCGCTGAAATCTTGACGGATTTACAAACGGTTTGGTTTCTTACAAACGTTATTAACGTGGCTATAATTCTGGATGCTTGAACATGTTTAAATATATAATATTATATTTATTGATAAGTATGCAGTGTCATAACTACATCTCTGACGTTTATAACAAACCAAACCGTTTGAAAATCGGTAGAAAATTGAGCAAGTTATGGTTATTTAAAAGTACATGCACCATTAAAACACAATGTTACGAGTGAGCGAGCTCCCTGTGGCAAGATGGCCGCCGTGTGCGGACGTCGACCTCCATTGGCCAGCAGTGCGGACGAGACATCTAGCCTTTATTATATGATATCTATGGTCGTAGGCACCACCGCCGTTTGTAGCGCTCTGCTTCCATGATTCTATATTCCAACTGAGATATCGTTGTTGCTTGTTCGGAAACTTTAGCTGTTAGTTCGCCTTTACACTTCTGCAGGTCCACAATTTCTGCGTTAACAAAAAGTAGTGACGATTTCAGCTCTTCAATGGTGTTTGAATTCGCTTTGATCATTTCTTCAAGGGAGTCCGCTCTCTTGTTTAGGGCTGAGATGATATTCTCTTGAAGCTCATGTAACGAGAGATCAGCTTTTGTTTGACGCTGTGCTATATGTCGGCGTTTCGGTGGGGAGAGGTGTAATGGCCAAAGCCTATATAGAGAAACTTACACCGCGTGTGTCTTCGGCGCCATCTTGTCACCCCCAAAGTGTCATTTATATTTTAAAAACTAATCAAGCTAAAAAACTGCATAGTTTTCCTTTAATGTGCAAATTAAAAGTAAAATGTGCACTGTGCATTGCAAATTAAATGTAAAATGTAATCAAATAACATTTTAAGGTAATTATCTTTTTTATAAAAAAAAAATCAAAATTTTTTGTATGAAAAAAAAGCTAATCATTACTTAAAAACATGAAATGAATAGTCACAATAACATGACTGATAAATAATATTTTCCATTTTGAGTACATGATTGATTTATTATGTATATTTTAGAGTAGACATGTTACACTGGGACGGTTGTAAAAGTGGAGAGACTGTATTAAAATCAATTTTGCAACCTGTACATATTTCATAAAACCACTTAAATACATTGTTTCAGCAGTTGACAGATTGAAGTTTATAATATAACAAATTGGTAATTCCAGTATAAAGGGTTTTAGATGTATTGCTAAAAATGGCAAAAAGTGTTACAACTGTCCCTGGTCTCCCCTACATATCCTACTTTTCTCATGGCTTTGATTATATGACTTTAATTCTGTCGGCGTAGGAATACTTGTGGGAATTTTACGGGAAGATCACTTCACAGGAGTTTAACATGTTAGGCTGGAGGAGAGCGGGGCACAAAGTAACGCTTTTTCACTTTCTCAGTTTGTGTAAATCTACTTAGGTTTCAGAGTATTTATTTTTTCCCACATTAATTTCCCACGTCTAGTACAAGTATGTGGTTTTGTTTTATTAATACAGTATATCGTTTTTTCTTGATAATTATACCCCGAAAGAATGGAAGTGAAATGTTGGTGGGGTACTTTGTAAAATGACCATATGACAGATTAAAATGCTCTGATCTAATCAAACAAATATACAAGACAAAGTAAAATATTTTCTCATTAAATACAATTATTAACTTTTTTCATATAAAATAATGGCATTTTTTAATAATGAAAAATAAACTAATTTGTGAGTTTGAGGAAAACACAGCTATACAACATAGTTCAAAATATATTAATAATCAGTCATTTATGAACATTGGCTCTCAGTCTGTATTAACCCTTTTCTCATGTTTTCTCAATATAATTCATAAAAGTATAGAATAGCATAGATTTCTAATAGGGGCTCATTGTAACGCAGTGTTGACAACATGCCCCGCCTGCACAACTGGGATTTAAACCCTGCGAGTGTCTTCTGCTAGTAGTTAGTTAAGCATTAAATAACTATATCAACCGTTAAATAACATATTGGAGATTAAAATAATATCAGATTTGTCTAATTTTAAATAAACACAAAAAATAGAGATTTATTTGAAATGTATTGTTGAGGAAAACCCCTTGAGATGAAACATCTCGTTTTCATGTACATTCACACTCACAAAAGCTCTCCCTCATCCCGCCTCATCCCGCCTCACCGAATAATTTTGTGTCTTTGTAAAGCGATCTATGACATTGTATTATGGAAGCCTAAATATCAACGTTTTTCTTAATGTGAGATTTGTGGACACATTAATGCTTTTAGATTTGTGGAGTAGCCTACACTGAAAAAAATGATATTTTGGATTAACTTAAAAAAATGTGTACAGCGCCCAACTAAAGCAAACACTGATCACCATAATAGTAACTTACAATTTGTGATTTTCTCCTTCAGTGATTCTGCTTGTTATCATCAGGTGTCTTCAATAATGCTCAATCATCACTCAATTAATCACTTAATTATCTCATTAACTTTAATACTCTTGATTTAACACTGGAGTTTTTGCTGTGTACTTTGGGTTAAGGTAAAACGTTGAGTTGGAAAAAATTCAAATTTTGGTTTGACATTAAATAAAAATTTATGGTTTTAACTAAATCATAAAAAAATTAATAAAAAAAATAGCTGTAACAAATTACATCAATTGTTTTAAGTTAATCCAAAGTATCATTTTTTCAGTGATAGAGGGCGTAACACTTACTTTGAGGCAAAGTGAAAACAGAAGGTATAAACTGAAAATCACAATTTTCCATTGGACCAATGTAAATATATATTTTGAATGAATTGCACTGATGTTTCACTTTTTTCAGTGTAGGCTAAAAGATAGGCTTTAGTCAAATTAGACCCTTGGAGTAATAGCATGTTGTTACATGTGTTATTATTTTTAAATGTTATAATTAGGCCTATTGTAATTAATGGGGTTATTATTTAGTATTTCCATGAATTAGATGCAAATTTCAGACATATTTGCTTTCATTAAAACCTATAAGTCAATTTTATCTGTTTCTTCATGATGTTTGTGAACAAAATCTCAAAGGAATGTTTGGAAATGTAAACTGATATTTCTGACACACATTTTTTTGTATTAAAAAATACAAATATTATATATGTATCCGAGTTTAGAAAGCTCGCGATCACCGCTGCCACGCTACAGACACCAGCACTGGGAGAGCTTCCAACACACACAGGCTTGTAACAGAGTACACTTTCAGAGATATCGACATGACCGATCGGCTCCTCATCGAAAAGATACTGGTGGGTGCATCCACTTCCCTGTTATACCCGCGCTGTAGGGCGGGGTGTGGATTGCTCACCTGCCAAAGCTCATCTGGCTTGATTGTAGACTGTATCGAAGACATCTGGCTCCCTGGCGTGATCCCATAAGTCGGTAAACGGTCGATTACGTCTCCGTTCCCTCCTTCAGGGATCGGGAGTTACATTAGTAACCTAGACGTTTCCCTGGGACCAGGATTGATAACCACTGAACTTTACAGTTAATAATGAATGCAAATTAGATGCATGCATTCATACTGACTAAACAACGATCGGTGTGTTTATAACATATCTGTAATTAACTATGGTGTTAATTATGGTGTTTTTGTTTACTTTTCCAGTATTAGGATGAACATTCTGCTGTGCAATCAGATCCAGAACCACTATTTTGTGTCTGCAAACAGCCAAACAATCCTTCTCAACCATATGCTCAGTGCAGTCGATGTCAAGACTGGTTTCACCCATGTTGTGTGGGATACAAGAGCATTGAAGGTATAAAAGTAATTTCACCCTGGCTGTGTCCCGACTGCTCCAAGAAAAATCAAACAAGATTCTTAAAGAGGAAAAAGCTTTCGTTTGGCCGTCACAACTCACCTCTTTCTTCAGACTCAGAACAGTCCAAAAAAAGGCCAAAACACAGCAGCTTACCAGAATCAGCCCAAACACCGGTCAAAAACAGTCCAAAACACTCAGAGGAAACAGTGGAGAAGGACCGTGACACTGTAAACACAAAATCAGAAGATCAACAGTGTCCCTCACAATTTTTGACAAAAGACTGTCAAAAGATGAATGGACCAAAATTAAACCAACCCAACACAAGGGTTGCAGACAGCTTAAAAAAGGCTGGACCGACATTCTGTCTGATAAAATGGCTCCAATGGTCAGCTGTGTTCTGTCCTTCACATACAATAGAGTCAAGCAACCTTTGTCAAGAAAAGTACATTCTCCATTTTGGCAAGGCATTGCTAGCTGTAAATTTCCAGGTTGTGCTAAATTTAGATTTTACATGTCTAAAAATCCAGAGGGGGGAAAAGACTGTGTTTTGATAAATGTGAAAATGTCTGGCCAATTCAATCATTCAAAAGGCCTTACATTTCGACGACGCACTAGCAGTATTGAAAGGCAAAATCTCAAGAAGCTACTGGGAGAATTCACACCCATGCATCTTCACACCAAAAAACTTGCTGCAGCAGATGAAGAGAAACTAATTCAGGGAAACATGAACGAGGTGCCTCCACAAACAGCACTACAAAAAATCTCAAGTGAGAGAAATCTTGAAAACAGAATGGCCAGAAATCCATACCTGGACTGTATCAAGATTCAAGAAGCCCAAGACTTGAACCAAAAGTTCACACCTCTCAAGCATCACTATTTACAGTTCGTGGCAATTTCCCCATTCATCACACACATGTACACAGTTCCTCAGCTTCAGCTAATGAAAGACTTGCAGAATGACAGCAAACTTCTGCTCTACCTTGATGCCACAGGAACTGTTGTTGCCAAACCTGAAAACTGCAGAAACATACTGTACTATGCACTTTGCTGTCCTGTTGCATCAATGACATTAGCCACAACTGTTGCAGTAGCAGAGATGCTATCATCTGACCAGAGCACACCATCTATACAGCACTGGCTAACCTGTCTATCGCGTGATTTTTTTAAGACATTTAAACAGCACCTCCAACCTCAAAAAGTAGAGACTGATTTTAGTTGGGCAATTATTCATGCAAATATACAGTGTTTTGCTCAGTCCAACATCCACAACTACTTACAGCAATGTCTTCAGGTCTGTGAGGGAAGACAAAAATGCACGTTTACTGTTATAATATAAATTCTGTGCTGCAAGGCGTCGAAAGTGAAGTGTGCAAAGCCAACAAAGGACCTGTTTCTTTATTCAGTGGCACTGGTGCAAAATGCCACAGCTCTGGACGAGATACAAACTTTGTTAACAGACATTTGTACAGTCTTCCAAGAGAGAGATGATACATCCTGCCAAGAGAGCCTGGACCAATTACAGACTGCAATTAGAAATCAGGTTGTCATTGCTGATGTGGACAGTGCCACCAAGAGAACACCACTGGAAGAGCTAGGATTATTCTCCCACTTATTCTCCCACTCAACACCCAAATCAATAAGACATGACTCACCCTTTGTCAAACTCTTTGAAAATGTATTCTCAGAGGCAGAAGACAAAGTTAACAAGAGGAAGGGAACTCCCACCAATCCGTACTACTGCCCAAGCTTGATTGACATAATCAAGATATACATGGCAACTCTGCCACTTTGGACAGGAATAATGTTGAAGCATCTAGACAAAACAAGAGACACAAACACTCAAGCAGAGAATTGGTTACGCACCACAAAAAATATTGTCCTCAGAAAAAAACTGCACAGACGACCAGGAGATTTCACCCAAATTATGCATGAATTTATATCCGGTCGAATGCGTAGTATTAAAATTGCAGAAATTCGCCAAATTGCAGTTCAGGAAAATGAACAAAAAGAGACCAATATTGACCAACCATTAAGTCAGAAGGAGAAATGGAACAAAACTAAAAAAAAGTCAAAAAAGGCGAAATACTACAACCAACCAAAATCTCTGAGAGGAAAGGAAAATTATACTTCCCCTCCATGGTCTGGAACAGGAAAACTGGGATTGCAGACTATAGAAATGACAAACACTTGTACTGTTGACAATCTCTTGTACATTTTGTTCCTATCAATGCGAACAAGACCATTCATTTTACGGGTAATTGAAGAAATCCAGTCAAAGGATGTGTGGCTCAAGGCCTTGTTAGATGTTTATCAACATTTCTTGGTTGGACAGTGGGAACAAGGGAAGATTTCATGGCTGAAAAACTTGGATCGTTTCGAGGGGAAAATAATCTGGGATGCAATTGGATATGAGGATGACTTTGTGGTTTCCCGTCTTGACTATATCCATGAAAATAGAAGGATGAATATATGTGGTTTAGCCAGTTGTCCTGTCCCTTGTACTACGGAGTTTGAGAGGAACGTGGCTATATTGTAAGTAGCCCATCTGTTGTTTATGATTTACACAAGAATATGAATACCATATTTTTACCATTGTCTTGAAGTTACCTTGAAATTACCATTATTAAACAGGTGCAATGACTTCTCGGACCTGAATGACTAATCGCATTTCCTAATCGCATTTACCTCCACCCTTCTTTTTTCAAAACTAAAGAAATGTTTACTATTTTTTTCTCCCATCTCTAACCACTTCTTTCTCGATCTAATAAAGGTCCATTAAATTATTAATTTCAGCTGAAATTTCAATTAAGTCTGCCCTTCTTTTCATAGCTATTTTTTCACCATAGGTTCTAACAGCACATCCTATTTCAAATGTCAAATGTTCCTATTGTTTACCAAATTCACCATAATTAATTACAGAGTTCCAGTGACTTTGGATAAGTCTTTCTATAATGGATTTCAAGTTTTTAATATTTTGAATTATTGAGCTTCCAGTATCCTCCACTAATGATTATTATGCCCAGACAATGCAACTTTAAGGCTAATCATTTTATGGTCAGTTAAAGCAGCAGACAATATAGATGTTTCTAAAATAAAAGGTTCTAAGTCTGAGGAAACCAACCAAAGGTCAATACGCGACTGTAATGAGAAATATTTGTTGCTCCAAGTAAACGGTTTAGTTGAGGGGTTTTTTTACCCTCCAGATATCAATCAAGTCAAGGCTGTAACTTAAACATAGAAGATCACTGGATTCACTGTTTGCTCTAGGAGGAAATTTATCCATTAAACCATTCATGACCAAATTAAAAATCACCACCATTTATTCATTTAGCATTAGGGTTATTACTCATGGCAGAATGACTCCAAAATGTAAAATCCTCAGGGCACGAATGAGACTCTTGAATGAAAATTAAGTCGCTTTTGCATTCTTTGCAAAAAAAGAAAAAAAAAAGTTTTTCTTTTGACCAAGTTCCTCAAACCTCTGGCATTAATGAAACATTTCAAAACCATCAAACGTCAAAACGAAAAAAAAAGAAAAGGTCAAAAAAAGAAAGAAAAGAAAGCTTAGCTTTTCTCCTTCTAAATTTGAACATATAGCCAAATAGCCATTAAATGATTGTAAACATAATAAAGAAGTGCTTATTTTCAATAGAATCATCCTTGATTTTACTCAAACACTAGCAGGAATCAGGAAGTATCCATTTTTTCTGGAACGAATTTCTTTGCCGGCAACGTATGCTTTAGAGCCGATGAAGTAAGCCTTTACCCTTCGTTGCGTGCTTTTTCTACATGAGGCCAGAGTAGTGCACGGGATCCTTTTTCTTCTTTTGTCAGGTCTTCTCCAAAGCGTATTTTAAGTTCTTTCAGGTATTCGCTGTTTTTTGCACTCTTCCAGATTAAGTCTCTCACCCAGCGCAGCTCAAAGAGTCCATATTTGACCCAAATTTGGGTTAAAACAACCCAGCATTTTTTAGAGTGTAGGTAGTAGAAAAAAGTGAAACTCGAAATTCAAATGGCCACGAAAACTGATCTTGTTAAAAATAAAATATTTGAAGACAAATGTGTATCAATCCCATGTTAGCTTATAAGAAAAAAAAAAAAAAATCAACCATCCAATAAAGGAAGTAGAATTGCTGCATGTCCTCGTTCATTAGGTTAATTCTGGTCCCGATGGCAAAGGCAACTAAAAATAAATTAATAAAAACTTTGAAGACATAACTGTCAGAACCCAGTTACGAACTCAGGTCTCCGGTGTGAGAAACAGTCACTTAGCAAACTGAGCCACTAATAGTCGGCAGAACCCAGAAGATGAGGCAGACACAGCAGTACTAGAGACGGTGTTTTAATAATGTAAAAAGTAAAGTTCTTCAGGCAAAAAATATAAATCCACAACGTCAAAAGTAATTCCAAGAGAAAAAAAAAAGGATAATCCACCAAGTCAAAAGGTAAATCCACAAGGAAAGAAGGTACAGCAGAAAAAGCTTCCAAAAAAAAAAAATCCAAAAAGTAAACATGTACCAAAACAGAGTTCCACAAGAGAGTCCAACTGGAGCAACAAACGTTCACAGCTTCACATAAGGCTGGGTGCTAACATACAAACACAGAGCAAAGAACTGAGGAAAACAAAGGGTTTAAATACATACAAGGGAAACGAGGCACAGGTGCAAATGATTACTGGAAACAAGGGAACACAAAAGAATCAGACAAAAAGCACAATGGGGTGCCAAGCACAAGTGGCCAAAAACGGAAAACCCCGGCCGAATGCTGACAATAACGGTCTTCATTTTATGACAAGTTCAAAACTGTCTACAAAACCGTAAATCCAACTTTAGTTGTAATCCGTAGGGCTGAAGTAGCCTACTCAAGCAAAAAAATATATAATAATAATAAGTAAAAAAAAAAAATTTTCCTTGGAGGCGGCCTTCATTTACTGCAGGCCACAGCTGGAGACGTCGTGCTCTGTCCATCTTAGACAGATCTTCTGTAAAACGCAGACCGTGACTCCTCAGGTATACAGACTTTTTTGCCGCTTTCCACACAGAGTCGCGAATCTCCCTGGATGTAAACTGAATAATTATTCCTCTGGGTTTATCAATATTGAACAGCTCCTTTCCCCTTCTTCTGGCCCAGACGATGCACTGTGTCAATGAGACAAGGGAGTCTGGCCGTCTCTGCAGGTAGGACATCTTGACATATGCCAATAGCTTCTTGTGGCACATCTTGTTTATCAGCCTCCGGTACTCAGAATAAACGGAGATTCCATCTTCGTGAATAACTCTCTAACTCTGCTATACGCCACTCAGCTGAGCCCAGGCGCTCCTCATCGCTGGCAATGCGCTATTCAAGAACTGCAGATTTCTCCTTAATGTCCTTTTACTCAACACAGGCAAAGTCAATAGTTTTCTTGAGTCCCTCAATTCGCAGGGTGTTGTCAGAGATCAGTTTCTCCAACGCATCAGATCTGGAGTTAATGAGTTGCGAGAGTTGTAGGACTATAATGTCAGAGGTCTCCATTACAGCGGCTGAAGTAGGTAACTGCTCGGTTTACCTTACTTTGGAGCAGGTGATTTGCTGGGGGTGACAGGTATAGCTGTAAAGTCTTCATCAGCCGATATATAGTCATGGAAATGTTCATCCATGCTAACGCTATCTGACGTGACTGTTGTCTCAGACTTTGATTTTGTCTGATTTCTATCTCTTTTCCGATCAGAGGTCGCCATTTGGTCAAATGAAATGTTGTTTAAACAATTGAGATCCAACACCGTTACATTAGATATGAAAATAAAACTATCACTTTACTCAAAATAACAATTTCAATTCAGCGGCTCTCCTTAGACCATGTGCTTAGGGCGCCATCTTGAGCTCCTCCCCTTGTTTGTTGTGGTGGTGATTAGACGAGATCTGTGGTGACGTCACAATCGTACTGCATTGTGGGACAAATAGGTGTCTGAAGTGTACATATGAAGTAGACTCGGTCAAAATCGAGGGAGCGAGGTCTATCCATATAAACTTCCCTCGTCGACTTCACGAAGTGGAACGCACTTCAAAATGGCGGCAGGAATTCCCCCGAGGGGAAGTGCTTAGGGAAGTTCGCAAATATGTCTGTCTAAAAGTTAAACTGGTTTAGGTGTCTGATCATCTGAGAACAGCAGAAGAGATCACACAGACTGTTTTTCATCTGATGGCTTTGAAATGAGTTCAGGACCAAAAGAAAATTGACCAACACTTTTCTGTTAAACATAGGGTTGGGTATCGTTTTTTATTTTATTTTATTTTTTGATACCGTGCCAAATAGATACTTTTAAAACGTGGTGAATGACATTAAATAACTTTTTTTTTATTGAAAAAAATTAAATAAATAAATAAAAATCTTAAAATTGATTAAAATAATAATTAACTATATAGATATAAGTAGTCTAAACACAAAACACAACAAATTTACATAAAATCACAATAAAACCTACACCACCTAACCCAAATACAGTAATTTAACACTAAATAACACTACATTAGACCACTAAAAACAGCAAAGTAGTCTGTATTCTTGGTAAGCAACAAACCAGCTTTAAATTTCAGCAATTCTTTTCACATTCTGTGTATGACACCTCTCCTGACTTATTGAATGTCCCGCACAAGGTAAGCATTATTTTAGAACGGATCACCTTAAATGCCGTGACGCGAAACCCCTCGTGGAAGAACGCTGTCATGTTTACAACGGTGACTATGAGCGCTCAGGACCAGCTGAAGGCTGAATTTGAAAAGTAGGCCCTATGTGAGGTTCGCGGCTCTATTCTTGCAGTAAACTTGCACAACGTTCGTGAATGAATAATTTATTAGATGTACGCTGGTCTGTTATTGTATGGACATCGACTTTACATTTTCACACTAAACATGACGAATGGGCTGTTACTGCAATGATATGGGCTGTTACACTAGTTAAAATTGCTGATTTCTCTGGATTTAAACATGGGTGATCATAGGGATAATCTAAGTACACAAGGCAACAAAATATAACATTGTTCTAGTGTTTTGGGGGTTTTTTTGTCAAGAAACTATTTACCAATCATCAAGGACAAGAACTATATACCTAACTACATTTTCTGGTGTATGTTGTTGTGTAATATGCATAAGACTACAATTACCTTGCCTCATTGTTTGACATATCTGGCTAATAAATTAAAAACATAATGTAACAGAGTTGTACACAAGGGGGATTGATGGAGATCTACATAAAGACATTGAAACATTTACAAATGTTCAAAGTTGTAACTGCTTTTCGCTTCATAGAAAATCAAATTGAGTATAAACTCCATTTATTTCTTAAATGATGTAAAAGTTTTTTTAACAGGAAAATTTACATTTGTGAACATGGAATTTTGCCATTAAAAGAATTTAAACAATTATATAGACCTGATTGTGCTTGTCTCTATAGTTCTTCAAAAGACCAAATAATAAATGATAAAAAAATAATCATCATCACATTCTCAAGTAACGCAACACGCGTGTTAAAGGGACAGTTCACCCAAAATTAACATCTGTCATCATTTACACCCTCATGTTGTTTCAAACCTGTATGACTTTCTTTCTTCTGTGGAATATAAAATAAAAAGATATTTTGCCATCTTTGATATCAACTGTAGTCACTGTCACTCTGGGTGAATGAATAACACACTATACATGTTATTTCTTGAGATTAAAACAGTCGTGAATGTTCATAATAAAATCAGCATACAGACATAATGCTTTCAATGACGTAATTCATTGAAGATTTACAAAATCATTTGGTTGGTAAGAAATAATAATACACATTTTCTTCAGATGTTAGTATGAATGAATATCTTGTAAGATAGTCAAAGCTACTATGTATATTTGGTTAAAGCAATATTTTTCCTGAATCATCACTAGAAAAGTCTTCAGTTTAAGATTTACACACACACAGCTTGAGCTCACGGTGTAGAATCAGACCAATGATCTAAAAGGAAACGCTCCTCTTCCTGAAGAATCGAGATGAATTCAGCTTTCACAGTGTCACTGTGCTTACGTATAATGTCACAGATCTTTCTCATGCTCTTCTCACTGGTTAAACTTTCATGTGTGATTTCTGAATATTGTTCCTTATGAATTATTCCTTTCTGATGCAGTTTATCAGCAATGATCCCAATATTTTTAACTCTCTGAATGAGATCTGACAAATTGTTATTAAAAAACTGTACATTATTCATCCGCAGCTCGTCTTTCTCCAGATGCTTGGAGAACCTGTCGCACAGAGAGAGGCAGAATGAAACAGTGAGATGTGTTATTATGCACAGACAGGCGACAAAGACCGAAACTAGCAAGTATATGACGCAACTGAAACCTTTTTATATAAAAATTAGCAAGTTTAAACAGTTTCATGACACTCAGGAAAAATATATGGCCTGTAATATTTTTAAATGCATCACCATAGGAAGGCGTGACAGTATTATTTTTTCTAGTCTACATGAACTCTATATTCTCTATCAATAATCTAAAGTATTGCTCACAGGTATTATAAATCAGTGTTTTCAAGAAAAAAACATTAAATGACTAAATTTTTTTGTTTTATTGTAAAATTGCAAGTATCAAGATGATATCATATTATCTTGGATGAATGAACGGTGATATATTAAGATATATTAACGGTATCAAGATACATTATCTTGAAGACTTGATGATGAAATGATAGGTGTTATCTCCTTTTACATAGAGATGTTAGAGGTAGTTTATGCCTGTGATGTGTTCATTTGTCTGTGATGTGTTCATTGTCAATGTTTTATTACAGTACTTTTTAAATATTTATATTATGTATCATCTCAGGTCAGTGCAATACACCGATATGGAGGTAATATTCTTTATTGTGTTTGTTTGTCGTAGGTTTATACTGTTCTTCGTTTACTGTACCTTCCCAAAGTCTATTTATTTTTAAGTTCTTCTTTTATGTTGACTTTTTTTAAAGCTGCAGTCCGTAGCTTTTCCTCTTTGTCGCCATCTCTGTTTGAAATCTGCAATTGCAGTCATTCGCGGAATTATCAACTTTACGTGAGTTGTGCCTCGACACAGCACAGCGCGGATGAACACAATGTTTTGAGGAGCATGTGTGTCTCGTGCCGGTGTGGATACTGTCATTCAGAATCACAGATTCTACTTTTAGGAAGTATGACCAACATAAGAGTTTTCACTGGAAAATGTCGTCTGAGCAAGTAAGTAACATCTACTTTTGTTCTGACCAACTAAGGGAAAAAAGCATTGCAGTAAATCGCGCTGATTAAATCTAACGATCGTTTCATATCTGATCAAACCGCACAAATTATACTTTGTTCTCAAATTGTTAATATTAACAACATCAGCATTGCGTGACTACATTTAATGCCCTTCCGATATTTATCCTTGTTTTCGCATGGGCCGGTTGCAGTCTCTTTTATTCTGTAGCCACACCGAAGTCCGAACGAAGTCTTTTGCAGTTTACAACGGGTGAATCTTGTCACTTGTGATTGTCGTTTGAACCTTTCTGGATCCGCCATCAAATTAATAAGTTTAATTATATCAAGTGCTGTGAGAAAAGGCTATACATCTCCACCTCCAACATCCTCACACGCAATATAGCCTACTAGCCGAGACACCTTCTTTATATGTACAGATGTGACGTAATGACGCAAAGACATGCTCGAATTTCCCGCGGAAATCCACCAGTACCACTGGAATTAAAAACATTATTACAAGCTTACCATTTTGAATCGAGCTAAGGCAAGCAGATAGTTTTGAACACTGGCTGGTTATGTACTTGCTCAAACATTTATTTTGGATAATTTTGAACCCAAAAAAGTTACGGACTGGAGCTTTAATGTTGACTCAACGAGCTTTGCTACAAAAATTCCTATGTACTTCTACTAGCTGTACTGGTACAAATGGCAAAAAAAACCTTCAACTTCATGTATTTATTTATTTTTGTGAACAGAACTTTTAACTATTAGTCAGACTCACCCGGCTGTGTGTGTATCACTGTTGTTTCTCTCAAGACGCTGTTTAATGTCACACAAAGACAAAGTAGAGAAATAATCAATATTAAATCCAGCATAGAGTGAATGTGTTGTTGAGTGTGTGTGTGTGTGTGTGTGTGTGTGTGTGTGTGTGATTACCTGTCTTGTGTTTGCTCTCTAGCTGTTCAGCCAGATAATTCTGGTTCATCTTCCTCAGGATCTTCACTGTGTTCTCCACAGCTCCTTCTTGTCCAAAACATGCCACCATCTTGTCCACTGTGTCTAAGATATCTGCTTTCTCCATTACAGACCTGGGAATGCATTCATGATCCTTCTTCAAGTGCCACTTAAAGCGCTTCAGTTCATCTTCTACTAGATCCTCCAGTGAGTTCACGAGCAGCTCCTCAACAGACGCCATATTCCTTCACAGATTCACTTCAGCAGGACAAAGAGAAAAAGACAAAGTAATTACACTCTAAACTCATGGATCACGAAACTAAAGCAATGCTCAAATGGAGCTTTAAGCCACGATCCCTTCAATTAAAAATGAATGAGGTTTTTATTTTCCAACAGGTTTCATTTACTGCCATCTTCTGGTCAAACAGCAGAAGCACATGTCCCATTACAGCAGCTCATTCTGAAATATGTCCTGTATTTATTCATCAAAGTATTTATTAACTAACCATGTAGATATAAGTGTCACACACACACAAGTGTCTCTCCTGGACTTCTGTTCTATTCACCTCCACTCGCAATCAGTGACACACAAATGAAGGATCTCATTATTTTTACTCGCCTCAAACGCGTCCCTTATAGCCTATAGTAGTCAATATTTGAAGTAGATCAAAAAAGTTCATCAAAGTTCTCCTAAGACAAGAACAGGTATTGCTAAAAATTCATGCATAACTTTGATGAAAGGTTTCGATCCACTTCAAATGTTGACTACTGTAGTATAAGTGGTCAGTAATCAGGATAATACAAACCATGTTGGTCTATTGTTTTAAACTGTTGTTTAATCAATAGAAATAATCCGAGCACATAAACCTTCCTATGGAGGATTGAATAAGATTAAATGTATGCATTAATATGAACGATTTTGTAACTTGTATCACTAACACTGAACCACAACTTTACATTTCTTATGTTTCTATACGTCCCTTATGTATAATTATGATTTACTAGCTCTCCACCTTACTTTGCAACGCGGAAGTAAGCTATTTTCTTCAAACGTGACAGACTTTCGATTCATTAATATAATAGCTAAGTGCAGTAAAATGTAAAAAAAAAAAAAAAAAAAAAAAAACAGTGCTACAAACCAGTGTGTTTATGATAATGAAATTATAATTACATGATAACAATAAAAATGTAGCAATAAAGCAGCATAACAGACCGTGTTTGTACAGGTACAGTAATGACACCGGAAGCCAGAAACATTAAAGTTGCAAATGGTCTTGTCCACTCTTTTGTTAAAATAGATCAAATATATGTCGAAACATTAATATAAGTTATACAAGTTATAAAAATAACAATACTGAACAGATAAATTACCACAGACCTTAAAAACTTTTGTCTGTGCCGGTGAAATGGCGTCTTGTCATCAACAATAGTGCTTTCTAAATTTCGATTTCGTTTTCTCTGCTTGAAAAAAACACATGAGTGTTCAAATAAATCCTGATGGGGGAAAAACCTGTGATTGGTCCATTCCGTCACCAACTGACTGTGATTGGTCCATTTTGTCACCAACTGACTGTGAGTGGACCGTTCCGTCACCAAACGACTGTGATTGGTTCACCGTTCGCCCTCCTCGAATCAGGTTCAGTAGTCGTTTGTATGGATATTTTTAATCCAGTAGATGTCAGTGTGTCACAAACTTGATTCAATATCGCCACTTTCATCACCTCGGATCATAAAGTTCTTCCATTTTACTAGTGTTTTATTTGTATTTCTTAACGGAGTTATAAACGGTGTTATTTGTCAAATGTCCACCGACTGAAAGCGAGCAGTGATTCAGAAGCGCAATCACACACACACACACACACACACACACACACACACTCACTCACTCACTCACTCAGGGGCCTGTACCATGAAGCCGGATTAGGTGGCTAGCCGGCTATGTTTCAGCTTAGTTTCCGCCAACCCTGGGTTTTAGGTACTATGAAAGTAGCTCGGCTTAAATCGGTGTTCGTTGCCATGGTATCTTACGCCGCACGGCTAACCTGCTCCGGGGCAGGTTATGATCTGGATTCGAGATCTCAGACTGAAGTTTGACCAATCAGCTGAGAGCAAAGAAACATATAGGTGACGTAACTTATTCCAAGTGTTTGTTGCAATGACTTCACCTTTTCTTCCAAATCCGGTGGACATCTCAGCGCAAATTGTTAGACGAGCACTTTGTAAAGAAAGAGTTTTTAGCCTGACAAAATCCCCTTGCCTTTCCTGATAGTTACTTGTATGAAAGATACAGCTTTTCCGCGGAAGGAATGTCTTATTTTGCGAACTTCTTGAGCCGCACATAAATAATTTAACACGTCGAATTCATGCACTTACTGTACCGCAAATGGTATTGCGTTTGTGTTTTTTTGCAAGTGGTACATACTTGCACGGTGGGTGATGCACAGAAGCTGGGGGAAAACACGGTTTGTCGAACCATTCGCAAGGTGGTCCTCGCTCTGCAGGAGTACATGAATAGTTTCATTAATATTGTTCCCCGGACATTTATCGACTATGTCCATAAAAGAGGGCTTTTATAAAATTGCCGGTAAGATATATTGATAGGGTGACATCACATGAACACTTTTTTTTTTCTTCAAAATGCACATTTCACAAATGTACTATACAATATAATACATGTTAACCCATTTAATCCCAAATTTTTCCCAGAGATGAAATTTATGAGTTTGTGTGGTATTTGCAAGTATATTAAACAATCAATGTCAATAATGTAAAAAAATATTTGAAAAGTCCATGAAAATAAGAGTTTTATCTCTGGTCACAATTGTGACCGGTGGTAGAACACAGGGAGTCTAAGTCTATGGGGGTATATAATAAATAAAAAATCTCCAGAAATTAGTTTGAAGACAGAATTAAATTGTTGAAGTGATTTATTCGATTAACAAATAGTTAAACATTGTCTGGCCCAGTTTAAAAAATGACAAAATAGCAATCCTATGCAGCAACTTGGCACAAATATTTTAATTAAATTATGATGAAATAATAAATTATAGGAAATTGCTTAGAATGCAATCATTATAAATGATGCAAAATACTTAAAATTACAAAATGAAAAGAAAAAAACGTACAGAAATAAAATAAATAAATTAAAATAAACAAATTAAAATAAACAAATGATTAAAAATTAGCCTATGGTAGGAAACATGTAACAATGCCAAGGAACATGTAACAATTCATGAATAACAGGAAAGCATCACAAAAATTATCAATCAACAGTCACAACTGTGTGCTGGTGTGGAACTCATTATATATCACCTTCCTAAAGAAATAACAGTGGAATTATATATTTTTTTTTAAATCACAACTGTGTCCTGCCTACCTGTGTTTATCAGCCAGTGGGCAACACCATCAAACCTGGGTATATCAGTCACAGCAGCTGACATTGAGGATGGCCTCCCTTGTCCTTTTGGTGCAGTACCAAATATTTTCAGGAGACTTTGGGCAACTACTTGCTGAAATCCAAGGAGATCATAGTCACAATTCATGACATCTCTGTGGAACAGCCAACTGTTGATCACAGCACTGTGTAGAGTCCAGGCATGTCATGCATGAAGTTGCATCCACCTGGAACACAAGCTTGTTCAGCCAAACCCATCACTACACTGGGCCCATGACCTAACCCAGTCTCTGGAAGACAGAGCATATCCAGCTCCAGCAGCCATATCACCCTGTAGTCCAAGAGTGGTCTCCCACTGAAGCTAAGCAGGGCTGAGGCTGGTCAGCACCTGGATGGGAGGCCTCCTGAGAAAACCAGGAGTTGGTGCTGGAAGAGGTGTTAGTGAGGCCAGCAGGGGGCGCTCACCCTGTGGTCTGTGTCGGTCCTAACACCCCAGTGTAGTGATCGGGGACACTACTGGCAAAGAGGACCGTCCTTCGGGTGAGAATAACGGTGCTCAGAGAGTCACTCTGGGGTCATTAAAAATCCCAGAATGTCCTTCGAAAAACAGTAGGGGTTTAACCACGGCATCTTGGCCAAATTTGCCCCTTGGCCTCTGTCCATCATGGCCTTCTAATCATCCCCATATACTGACTGGCTTCATCACTGTCTCCTCTCCACCAGTAAGCTGGTGTGTGGTGGGTGTTCTGGTCCAATATGGCTGCCGTCGCATCATCCAAGTGGTGGTTGAGGAGATTCCCCCTTCCATATGTGAAGCGCTTTAAGTACCCAAGCGCTTTATAAATGTAACAAATTATTAATTATTATTATTATTATTAAGTAAATCCAAAACTTGACTTAAAGTCAGTCTGAAAGAGAGTTCATAAAAATAACACAGAATTACATATGGGGAACATAGACTCCCTGTGTTCTACCACCGGTCACTATTGTAACCGTCTTCATTTATCTGCAGTTTCACAACAGAATAAAGCATGTATTAATTTAATTTCAATGTGTATGTATAGGTAACCCTTTCATGATGATATGTGCAAAAAATGTATAAGCTATTCAAAAAGGAACTTAGTATTCTTACCTGTCCTTTCTGAGCTTTTATGTCATCCTTTCGTTAAGACGACAGTACCAAGAAATAAATGTGTGTGGTCACATAACCAAACAAACTAATCATGTTAGACCTGCCATACACTCTTATAGACATCTTACATTTTCATTATATATGAATATGTACTTCATAATATGAGTTACTTTTTAATTTCACACTAAAATATGCAAAGAAAAATTGTGGTCACAATTGTGACCAGTGGGATTAAATGGGTTAAGAATTATTTTAAATCTTTATTATTATTCTGTTAATCTTATGATAGGATTCCCTATAGTCTATTGCTCCAGTCTCCACTGCTCTAAGAGAACATGAGGCAGATGTTAATAGGAAATCCTATCACTTCAGGTAGAGATGTGAATTTGTGAGATGATTATTTTCTGTGAGATGAATCTTTAAATTAGTAACATTAACAGATATAAAAATGATCTACTAAACATTTCATCTGCTGATGACTTGTGGTCATGAACGTATGATCACAAGTTTGGATGCTAAATGGCCTGGCTCCAGTCAGTGCTTGACTCACGAATTTTCCATGAGTCTGTGTTGTGTCAGCGCTTTGAGGAAAGCAAGTTAAATTTGGTACAGTACAAAACAGTTAATTTGAACTAAGATAGAAAAACCTACACAATAACCCTCTGACCTCAGACAGGGCCACAGCACCGCTTCAATGTGGCCCTCAGTAAAACCAGAGTGAAGATCGAGATGACCTTTGGCCTCCTAAAGGCACGTTTCAACTGTGTTCAGCCCTTAAGAGTCACCAGAGCGGGCATCACAGATAGTGGCTGCATGCATGTGCCATTCTGCACATTATAGCCACCAGTAGAACAGAGCGAGAACCACCACAAAACCAGCTTCTCCCCGATGAAACTGACCCGATCACACTTGACCACCCAGCTGGTGCAGATGTAGATGCAATCACCATACAATATTACACTTAATAAAAGCACATTGAAACTGCAGATAGGTCTCAAACTGTTTTATTGGTTTTGTGGGATGAGAGGGAGAAAGAGAGCAAGAGAAAGTTTCATTAATAATTATTAATACTAAAGTGTTACTTGGTTAAATAAGTTCACATACTGAGATCAGTTTTATTCAGCTGTTTGATCTCCATTTTATTTTTTTCTCAGCTCACAGTCAGCTCCTAGTGAACAGTCTAGTTCAAGTCTCCTTTAGTGTGCAGTCTAGTTCAAGTCTCATTTTGTACAGGGCCCTGACTGAGTCTGTTTCTACCTGAAACATAATTCCACCACAAACATGATCATTACAAGTTTTCTGGAGGCTCATCAAATCACAAAAAGTTCCTTGACTTCCTACAAACACAGGACTGACTGTAATTTATGTCAAGGGTTTTAAATCCTTACACATTTCTTCTGAAGCCCATTGAGGTAGAGGCCTCAGTTTCTGGGGCAGGTTGTGAAAAATCCTACAATAAAAGAGATGTGTAAGGGCCAGTCCCTTTTTTATGCCACATCACATTCAAATGTTTGCCATAATAAAAAGCCCAGTGCATTCACATCAGCAACTGTCTGAGAACACACAGACAGAGTGTCTTCATTTCCTCCACCCTAATAAATAAAAATAGGCCAATGTAAAGCATAACTGTGGTAAAGCAGGTTATGTTTGGTGTTCTGTCTGCTGCATACTGACCTCTGTGTGGGAGACTGTGTGTGTGTGTGTGCTGGCTTCAACAGGGACACATTTCTCTCTACTGCAGAACATACAGTCAGCCATATTTACAACTTAAAAGTAGTAATGTATTGCACACGTACCCAGTGTTACTTACTTAAAGGAGCCAGCACCAGGGTCAGATTGTACAGCACCTCTAATCCCCTCCATAATCGGCCGTCCCTTATTGCCTACTCAGAGCCAACTCCTCCACCAGTGTATTCTGGTTTTCTGAATTTAACTCTTTATTTCTGTTTGCTGCAAACAAGTGTTTGTGATCAAATGTTCACAGAAGTAATAAAAGGTTGTGGTAAATACTCACCACTTTGAATTATTATTTTTATATTTTGTCTTTATCTGCTGCCAAGAACATTTGGAGTTGGGGTTGCATTTAAAAATCAAGGAATATTAATCTTTCTTAGTACATACATGTACATTTTTTATATATTATACAAATAGGCTATAGGGTATAGTAAACATATAGGCTACACATACATATACATAATTTTACATAAATATAGAACGTATTTGTTTAACTTACACATTAACAATCAGCAATCTTTCTCCAACAGTCTTCTCTTGCTTTGACACAGAGACCGTATTGTTTCGAGCTTGAAATACATATTTAAATTCATCGTAATTCTGAATGATTATCTCTTGCTCCTCCGCGGAAAAATATATCGCTCTCGCTCTACTACCCGCGATTGGTTGTTCAGTGTCGACGTCACTCTTTTATGTGCACGCGCGCGTGGAGTAATCATAGCTTAAAGATCAAAGCCTGAGTTGACAGAGAAAGTTGATGAGCTGCATCATGGTACCAATAAAGCCTGATCGCAACGGTTTGGATTTGTCAACTCAAAACCAATCCTGTAACCCCGAGTTTGTTCAGCTACCTTCATGGTACAGGCAGGGGCGCTGCTAAGGATTTTGGGCCCCATGAAAAGAATCTTGACAGGGCCCCCAACACAGCTGAGACTTTTTTCATATTAATTTACATAAAATCATGGTTTATGGTATTTTGACTATCATTCTCATATATTTAAGTCAATCAGACAATTGAACATCCCATGTCCACACCCGTAATTTGTCCTCTGTAATACTGCACTACTTCAGTACTGTATAATGTATATACTGTGCATAGCTGTACATGTGTCATATAGTGTATTCACATATATTTATATTTGTATGTATGTGAGGCAAAGCCGTGCACCCGCTGCACCCTGCTCTATCGAAACGTGCTAACTTGTCGAAAAATGCTACCGTCGAGACCTGGGGCCTCATGTACAAAGTGTACGTACGCACAGAAAAATGCCGTAGGCTACGATCATTGTCACGGGCGGTCCACTAACAATTTAGGCCTACTTACAAACCCACCTTTTCTTATGAAATATTGGGTAACATACTGTCCACCCTTTGCCTCTTTCCAGGGTTTCCCCAGGTTTTATCACCCCAAATTTAAGACTTTTTTAAGACCTTTTTAAGACCACTTTAATGAAACTTAAGACCTACATCGTAAAACACCAGATCAAATCCCAATAATGACTATTACTAACAAATGTTTTAATTAAAAATACATTTATTATAAAAAAAAACTCATTCAGCACACTGCAAAGTGATGTTTTTGGTAAATATCAAACATTTATAACAATAAACAGATAAACTAACTTTTCAAATCGTCTTTGTAAAGTTTCTCAGCATTCAAATTGCTTCAACCATTGCTTCAGAGGGCTAGACAGATAGGTAAGAGAGATATAGATAGTAGGGGTGTAACGTTCACAAAATTCACGGTTCGGATCAATACGATACACTTGTGTCACGGTTTGGTACGTTTTCGATACAGCAAAAAGAAATAAATGCCAGAGAATTTTTATTATTATTATTATTTTATTTATTAAAACTAATACACTTTGACCAATGATGGAGCTATAATGGACTTTTCTTAGGAGCATAAACAAAACAGCTCCTTGGAAAAAAATGAAATGTAACCTAATATTGTAGTAGTTATAAACAAAGGTCTATTTTTAGGTCAGATTAACATTTGAGGGCAGCAATTGTATTCATAATGTCAAAATAAAACCGACGTAATGTTACTTGAAGCCATTATAGCCTACTATTCCTGCCAAACTTCCATGGTTGCAGTTAGTGTTACTACAGTAAATCCATGGTGAATGTTGCTGATCTGTGGACACTGTTTCTTCCTGGCTTCCACGCCCTGTTTGATCCGTTAAAAACGGAGAAATGTGAATGTTTCTCACTAGATCTCACAGCGATGTTATTACTTCTGTGGCGAATTCAAATGATTTATTTACTGGATCTCTTATTAGCGCTGTGTAGTAACCGTGTCGCTTGATCAAGATCGCTCGCGCTGCACTGGTCCAAACTGATAAACGGTCCTTCAACCACACAATAACGAGTAGCCCAGTTTCGTTCCGCTTACGTTTGCACATTTGATGTTGGACAATGTTGTGGTCGCGCCGGCGTCTCTTACATTATGAGCGCGCTTGCCACGCGCAACGCGCCTGCATTTGAAATAATTAAATTTTGGTCGGCAGGAAAAATGGTCCAACGAAACGTTCGGTTCTATGATACTTCATCACACCGGCGCTATAAGTGAAGTCAAGCTGTTAGTGTTGCCTGGATACGATTTGGGCGGACTGAACCAATTTATGATAATCGAGAGGGGGAGAGGGGCCCACGGACGTTTGTGTTTCCTAAACAAATACATTTTTTGACACCAGGAAACAGCAAATAGAATAATTTAAAGTTAATAATTTTTACTATCAAATATTTTTTTTAGCACCACAATTTTATTGGGGGCTTCTCTGGGCCCCCTCTTAGTCATGGGCCCCGAGAATCGTCATCGTTTACCCCCCCTTTACAGCGCCCCAGGGTACAGGCCCCAGGTGTCATTAAGTGAAATTCACTCGCCACAGATCACTGAGAGAAACCACACTACTCTTCTCTTCACTGAAGGAGCGCTTTACCTGGGGAAAACGAGAGTTAACCGTGTTTCATGGGAATACAGGTCTCGTGATCAACAATACAAGGGACTACCTCATATTTATAAAAGGATTTTGAGTTAAAACACACTTCCTGTAGGAGTTTCGTGTCTCAGACTGCACTGGTTTCTGATCTAAGATCATGGATTGGGGATCAGATCTTTGGGTAAGTTCATTAATTTAATTTCTAACAGCGAAGATAAATATTTTCTTCAGGTTGAAGCAGCTTTCCAGACCCCAGGGGCCTCATTTATAACCGTTGCGTACGCACAAAATGGCCCTGAAAGTTGTGATTTATAAAAACAAACTTGATGGGAAAATTTGCACCTGCACGCAAACTCCAACCCATGTACGAACATTTTGGAGACGGGGCAATTTAGCGACACCGATGGTGAGTTATATAAATAACAGTTTCAATAAATAAAATAATGATTTAAACTGTGTTTTTACTTCTGATATAAACATTCAGATTAAATATGCCATTCTCATTAATGGAGTTAAACACTTAAATTACATGAAATCATTACTGAGAAGTTACATCATGTTATTCCATATAGAAATAGTGGATGCGATGCATTTTAACACTTTTCCTGTGGCGTGCTGTGTTTTAATGTTTTAACTACAGAGATAATTGCTTATCATGATAATAGCAGATTGTCTGAGAAAATATTTTCGTGGAAATAAGGCACAACAAGGCCTATATGATTCCATTCAAATATAAATCAATTAAAAATACTATTTGGTCAGTGGAAAAGATTGAGGAAATCTTTCTCTGAAATGTAGCCTATTTTATAGCCTATACTATTTGATTTATTTATTCAAAAAAGGCAAGGATAGGCAACTAAATGATTTTTATCAATGTAATGTGATGGCACATCCATACCTCATGTTTTCCAAATGTCTTGTAGGCCTACCGTTAAACATGTTATCACGTGGATGAATATGCATATATGCAAATGATATAGTAAAACTAGGCATTGTAAGCTCCATGGTTATTTCGGGGTGGAGATGCATATGCGCACAATCTTCCGCTGACTGGGATTTATAAAGTGAATTCTGCGCAGGTTCTGGCGTACGAACGGCTTTATAAGTCTGTATATAGGGGAAGAGCGGGGCACAACCTAACGCTTTTTGACTTTCTCAGTTTGTGTAAATCTACTTATGGTTCAGAGTATTTATTTTTTCCCACATTAATTTCCCACATGTCTAGTACAATTATGTGGTTTTGTTTTATTAATACAGTATATACTTTTTTCTTGACATACCCCGAAAGAATGGAAGTGAAATGTGACAACATGCCCCATAGGTGGGGTACATTGTAACATGTGTGGGGCACATTGTAACATAACATATGACAGCTTAAAATGTTATCTGATCTAATAAAAAATATATACAAAACAAACTAAAATATTTTCTAAATAAAATACAATTAAAAAACTTTTTCATATAAAATAATGGCAATTTTTAATAGTTAAATATAAACAAATTTTTGAGTTTTGACTACGAACACATGAAAACACAGCTATACAACATAGTTCAAAACAAATAAATAATTAGTCATTTCTGAACATTGACTCTCAGTCTTTATTCACCTTTTTCTCACGTTTTCCCAATAAAATTAATAAAAGTATAGAATATAATAGCATATTTCTAATAGGGGCACATTGTAACGCAGTGTGACAACATGCCCCCGCCTGCACAACTGGGATTTAAACCCTGCTAGTGTCTTCTGCTAGTTAGCGAAGCATTAAATAACTATCTCAACTGTTAAATAACATCTTGGAGATTAAAATAATATCAGATTTGTCTTATTTTAAATAAACACAAAAAATAGAGATGAAAAATTAACTTAAGTAAGAAATTAACTTTTGCTATGGTTTAATAAATGTCTATGGATATCTTCCAAAAAAAATTATAATTTTGGCGGAATTTTTTTTTCTATATAGTGTTGATATGGCAACTAGTAAATACACAAAGTTTCGTCATCCAAGCATGAGCGGAAGTATTACTAGCCCCGTGTTAGGTTGTGCCCCGCGCTCCCCTAAGGCCTATTTTGCGTACGCCATTTTTGGCTTTCGGGCGCACGTACGCTTTTAGTAAGGATCCTGCACACAATTTAATAAATGAGACACCTGTCCTTTGGATTTTCATTATGTTGACTGACATGTAGCCTAACATGTAAAGGGCAGTAATGTTTAACTTTTTCGAGATTGCAAAAAAAAAAAGAAAAAAAAAAGAAAAGTAGTTTACTTGTCTTGAATCATTGACAATTATAATATAAAGGTAACTATAACGATATAACATAGTGGAGCTCGTTCTTGGGTTCAAAAACGGTAGACAAAAAAACGCTGCACATGTGAACGCATCAAATCGTTTCTTTGAAATGAAAAATGTCGCCGATTTTTATGTTGATAATCTATATAGGCTATATTCAACCAATATATGTTAAAGACAGCATGATTCTAGGAGACATTGATATTCTGAAACCATATTAGGAATATTTTAACAGGTCAAACAGCTACTCATAAAAAGCTCATTGTGGACCAGTCTATTTAGAAATATAAACTGGAATAAAGCTTGGCGTATTTGTGAAGCATATTAAATAATAAATAAAAGAGGTTACATTTAAAATTGTACATGGTTTATATCCATCTAAAAGTGTGTTGGAGAGGTTTAGTTTAGATTTTGTTCATGTGATCCGTTTTGTAATTGTATACACAAAATATTTTTTGGGTGGATGTGGAAAATTTCATTAGAAGGAAAACAAATGTTATAATTAAATTAAATAATTTTGATATATGTATGTAGACTATTATTCCAATGAAAGTAATAATAATAATAATTTAACATATATTACAAAACTACATAGAAATGGTCAGGATTCAAGCCAAACTCATTTTCTTCAGGAGACCAAGGATCATTGCACCAGTCCGGAGTACATTGTAAATAAGAAATACTTTATGAATATACCGGTTTTTTTTTTTATTAATAAATTTGTACACTCTGACATTTTATTTATTTATTAATACTTAATTTCTGTATACTATATTGTATACTACTAAAGTTAGTTCGATCAAAAAACAATAAAAAAAGAGGATGGAGACACGTGTCAGTGTTTATTGAACATCTAGTGGGCACGTCGTCATCACATTCTCGAGTAACGCAACACGCGTGTTAAAGGGACAGTTCACCCAAAATTAACATCTGTCATCATTTACACCCTCATGTTTCAAACCTGTATGACTTTCTTTCTTCTGTGGAATATAAAATAAAAATATATTTTGCCATCTTTGATATCAACTGTAGTCACTGTCACTATGGGTGAATGAATACACACTATACATGTCATTTCTTGAGATTAAAACAGTCGTGAATTTTCATAATAAAATAAGCATACAGACATAATGCTTTCAATTATGGAATTTATTGAAGATTTACAAAGTCATTTGGTTAGTAAAAAAATTATAATACACATTTATCAGATTTCTTTGTAATGTTAGTATGAATTAATATTTTGTAAGATAAAAGCTACTATGCATATTTGGTTAAAGCAATATTTTTCCTGAATCATCACTAGAAAAGTCTTCAGTTTATATTCAGCAGTTTTACACACACACAGCTTGAGCTCACGGTGGAGAATCAGACCAATGATCTAAAAGTGGTAAAGCTTTTCTTCCTGAAGAATCGAGATGAATTTAGCCTTCACAGGATCTTTGTGTTTGCGTATAATGTTACAGATCTTTCTCATTTTCTCCTGACTGGTTGAACTCTCTGTGATTTCTGAATATTGTTCATCATGTATTAGTTCTTGCTGACACAGTTTATCTGCAATGATCTGGGCATTTGTAACCCCCTGAATGAGATCTGGCCAATGGCTAGTGAAATATTTTGCTTTATCTGCATCAGTATTCAGACACGGCTCGTCTTTCTCCAGATGTTTCTCAGAGAACCTGTAGCACAGAGAGAACCAGAATGAAAGAGTGAGACAAACAGGCTACAAAGTTAAGACTGATACTAGCAAGTATATGATGCAACTGAAAAATAAGCAAATATAAGCATTTCATGACAGGCAGGAAAAATACATGGCCTGTAATTTTTTTTAAAACACTCACCATTGGCAGGCGTATATAGACAGTATATATTTTTCTGTTTTCTTGTCTACATGAAAGCTATATTCTCTATCAATTAGCTAAAGTATTCCTCACATGTATTATACACTGAACAACATTATAAACGCAACACTTTTGTTTTTGCCCACATTTTTCATGAGCTGAACGCAAAGATCTAAGACTTTTTCTATGTACACAAAAGGCAATTCGCCTTTGGCTAAGCCAAACCCTAGAATGTAGATTGACCAATCACAGCGCAGCCAAGAACGAGCTCCCACAGAGGTCCGACACTTTCTCACAGCGCTCCATTGACTTTAACGCAGGTGTCTCATATTTTTTGGTCTCGGCAGACCATTACCGTCGTAGTTTTATCAAAAATATGGTTAAACGTTGTGCCTGTGGCATTTGTAACACAGATATGCGTTTCCCAGAGAGGTTGGAGGGGGGTGTCCGTTTTTTTCCCTTCCCAAAACCTTCCTGACAAGTGTCGTCTTAAACTGTGTGGACGTCCTCACAGTCAGCTAAACCCCTCAAGGATCAACAAGCACACTTTTGTGTGCTCTAAGGTAAATTTTGCTTTTAACCTTACTGTGAAGTTATACTAGTTAGACAGTTTTATGATGTTTGTTTTAGCTAACTTTGTTATTCAAGATACAAACACCTAACGTTAACGTTAGGTGTTTGTATCTTGAATAACAAAGTTAGCTAACATCCAGCCGCTAGTCAAAACATACAATCCTGACTTACGTGATAACTAAACTATCGCTAAGCTTGCTTGCTAGCACCTTGATTCTTCATTAATTAGGGTTGAGAACCGAAATCATAACCTAAAACAGCATAAAACTGTTTAACTAGTATAACTTCACAGTAAGGTTAAAAGCAAAATTTACCTTAGAGCACACAAAAGTGTGCTTGTTGATCCTTGAGGGGTTTAGCTGACTGTGAGGACGTCCACACAGTTTAAGACGACACTTGTCAGGATTTGACTTCGGTTTTGGGAAGGGAAAAAAACGGACACCCCCCTCCAACCTCTCTGGGAAATGCATATCTGTGTTACAAATGCCCCAGGCACAACGTTTAACCATATTTTTGATAAAACTACGACAGTAATGGTCTGCCGAGACCAAAAAATATGAGACACCTGCGTTAAAGTCAATGGAGCGCAGTGAAAAAGTGTCGGACCTCTGTGGGAGCTCGTTCTTGGCTGCGCTGTGATTGGTCAATCTACATTCTAGGGTGTGGCTTAGCCAAAGGCGAATTGCGCTGTGTGATAAAACTGCACATTTTAGAGTGGCCTTTTATTGTGGCCAGCCTAAGGCACACCTGTGCAATAATCATGCTGTCTAATCAGCATCTTGATATGCCACACCTGTGAGGTGGATGGATTATCTCGGCAAAGGAGAAGTGCTCACTAACACAGATTTAGACAGATTTGTGAACAATATTTGAGAGAAATGGGCCTTTTGGTACATAGAAAAAGTCTTAGATCCTTGAGTTCAGCTCATGAAAAATGGGGGGGCAAAAACAAAAGTGTTGCGTTTATAATTTTGTTCAGTATAAATCAGTGTTTTAAAGGTGAAAAAAACATTAAATAACTAAGTTTACAGAAAGTGGGATAATTTGTTTAGTAAAATTGCAAGTATCAAGACGATGATATCATATTATCTTTGATGTTTTTTTTGTTGTGAAGAGAATATTGAACTATTATTGAACTATTAGTCAGACTCACCCGGTTGTGTGTGTGTCACTGTTGTTTCTCTCAGGACTCTGTTTAATGTCCCTCAGAGACACTATAGAGAAATAATCAATATTAAATCCAGCAAAGAGTGAATGTGTTGTTGTGTGTATGTGAGTGTTTGAGAGTGGATGAGTGTGTGTGTGTGATTACCTGTCTTGTGTTTGCTCTCTAGCTGTTCAGCCAGATTATTCTGGTTCATCTTCCTCAGGATCTTCACTGTGATCTTCACAGTTTCTTCTGGTCCAAAACAGTCCACCATCTTGTCCACTGTTTTTAAGACATCTGCTTTCTCCATTACAGACTTCGGAATGCATTCATGATCCTTCTTCAAGTGCCACTGAAACTTCTTCAGATCACCTTCTACTAGATCCTCCAATGAGTTCACGAGCAGCTCCTCAACAGACGCCATATTCCTTCACAGATTCACTTCAGCAGGACAAAGAGAAAAAGACAAAGTAATTACACTCTAAACACATGGATCACAAAACTAAAGCAATGCTCAAATTGAGCTTTAAGCCAAGATCCCTTCAATTAAAAATTAATGAGGTTTTTGCTTTCCAACAGGTTTCATTTACTGCCATCTTCTGGTCAAACAGCAGAAGCACATGTCCCATTACAGCAGCTCATCCTGAAATATGTCCTGTATTTATTCATCAAAGTATTTATTAACTAACCATGTAGATATAAGTGTCACACACACACAAGTGTCTCTCCTGGACTTCTGTTCTATTCACCTCCACTTGCAATCAGTGACACACAAATGAAGGATCTCATTATTTGTACTCGCCTCAAACGCGTCCCATATACAGTAGTCCACATTTGAAGTGGATCAAATAAGTTCATCAAAGTTCTCCTAAGACAAGAACAGGTATTGCTCAAAATTCATGTTTGATGAATGGTTTCGATCCACTTCAAATGTTGACTACTGTAGTATTAGTGGTCAGTTATCAGGATAATACAAACCATGTTGGTCTATTGTTTTAAACTATTGTTTAATCAATAGAAATAATCCGAGCACATAATAAACCTACGGAGGATTGAATAAGATTAAATGTATGCATTAATATGAACGATTTTGTAACTTGTATCACTGACACTGTACCACAACTTTACATTTCTTATGTTTCTATACGTCCCTTATGTATAATTATGATTTACTAGCTCTCCACCTTACTTTGCAACGCGGAAGTAAGCTATTTTCTTCAAACGTGACAGACTTTCGATTCATTAATATAAGTGCAGTAAAAGGTAAAAAAAGAGGAAAAAGATAGTGCTACAAAACAGTGTGTTTATGATAATGAAATTATAATTACATGATAACAATAAAAATGTTGCAATAAAGCAGCATAACAGACCGTGTTTGTACAGGTACAGTAATGACACCGGAAGCCAGAAACATTAAAGTTGCAAATGGTCTTGTCCACTCTTTTGTTAAAACAGATCAAATATATGTCGACATTAATATACAAGTTATAAGAATAACAATACTGAACAGATCAATTACCACAGATCATAACACTTTTGTCTGTACCGGTCAAATGGCGTCTTGTCATGAACAATAGAGCTTTCTAAATTTCGATTTCGTTTTCTCTGCTTGAAAAAAACATGAGTTTTCAAATAAATCCTGACGGGGGAAAAACCTGTGATTGGTCTATTTCGTCACCAACTGACTGTGATTGGTCCATTTTGTCACCAACTGAATGTGATTGGTCCGTTCTGTCACCAAACGAGTGTGATTGGTTCCCCGTTCGCCCTCCTCGAATCAGGTTCAGTAGTCGTTTGTATGGATATTTTTAATCCAGTAGATGTCAGTGTGTCACAAACTTGATTCAATATCGCCACTTTCATCACCTCGGATCATAAAGTTCTTCCATTTTACTAGTGTTTTATTTGTATTTCTTAACGGAGTTATAAACGGTGTTATTTGTCAAATGTCCACCGACTGAAAGCGAGCAGTGATTCAGAAGCACAATCACACACACCTGTGAACTCACACACACTCACTCAGGTGTCATGAAGTGAAACTCACTCGCCACAGATCACTGAGAGAAACCACACTACTCTTCTCTTCACTGAAGGAGCGCTTTACCTGGGGAAAACGAGAGTTAACCGTGTTTCATGGGAATATAGGTCTCTCGTGACCAACAATACAAGGGACTACCTCATTTCTGAAAGGATTTTGAGTTAAAACAACTTCCTGTAGGAGTTTAGTGTCTCAGACTGCAGTGGTTTCTGATATAAGATCATGGATTGGGGATCAGATCTTTGGGTAAGTTCGTTCTGCCTTTAATCACTGATAGCGAAGAGAATACACGGTTGAAGTGTTCACTGATCCACCTGCAGCTTCCCAGACACCTGTCCTTTGGGTTTCATTATGCTGACATCTTTAACATGTAAAGGCAGTAATGATTAACTTTTTCACGATTGTAAAAAAGTAGTGTACTTGTCTATAATCGCTGACAATCATAATATAAAGGTAGGCTATCTATTTATATAACGATATGGAGCTCGTTCTTGGGTTCAAAAACGGTGGACACGTGAACGCATCAACGTTTATTTGAAATAAAAATGTCGCCGATTTTTATGTTGATAATCTATGGGCTAAATTCAATCATTGTGACACAGAAAGTGCGATGTTGTGAATGAAACCAATTCCCAACAGTTACATGATGTTCCAGCGTTAAAAACACACAGAACGCAACTGGGAAACGCTTCAAATGTGAACGCTTTTATTTGGCAAATCGGATGTTTTCCTCATGCAAATTAATTTTGGTTTTATAAAACAGTTGTAAAGTAGATACCCTACTCCACTTCACATGTTAAACGTGCGTAAAGGAGTTAAAACTGTTGTCACAACATGTATTTAAATGTTTACTTGTATTATGTATTCTGTAAGTCACGTGACAGCTTGACTGTGATTCCCTTTCACTGGCTGTGGTTTTAGCAGCGCTGGTGTGGTTTAACTGGGTTAAAACCAACTCCCTACAGGTTAAACTGGTTTAGGTGTCTGATCATCTCGGAACAGCAGGAGAGATCACACAGACTGTTTCTCATCTGATTGATTAGAAATGAGTTCAGGACCAAAAGAAAGTAGACCAACACCTTCCTGTTAAACAGCATGAGTCTGATGAAATCTGATTAGGAGCTTAACTTAGTATAAAGAGACAGTGATGTGTGTGTGTGTGTGTGTGTGTGTGTGTGTGTGTGTGTGTGTGTGTGTGTGTGTGTATCTACTTAACCATTTTGGGTTTAAATATAAGTTAGCTGCTACACCCAATATTATTATTATTATTATTATTATTATTTTAAAAGAAGATAAGATGTTAATAATAAAGTAATCTAATACTGTGTTTTCATATGGGGTAGAAGTAGGTTATAATATTTATAATTAGCTAAATAAAACATACAATAGAAGTTTGGCTTGAAGCCAAATGTGTCATGTGACTCATTAGGTCGTCCTGTCAAAACTAGAAGCAGATTGACCAGTCTAGCGAGTTTGAGGGTGTGCACGTGGGAGAAAGAGACACACACACACACACACACACACACACACACACACACACACACACACACACACACACACACACACACACACACACACACACACACACACACACACACACACACACACACACACACACACACACACCCACCCACCAATGTACCACACCTATTCTGAGACCAGACTATCCTACACACCAGTGACAAATAACAATGCACTGTTAATCCATGCCATGGTGTGTATGGTGTGTGTTTGCAGGACCAGCATGACGTGATTGAACGACACACTCAGAGCGGACTGGATCTGCTGGACCGATACGTGAAGTTTGTCAAAGAGAGAGCCGAGGTTGAGCAGACTTACGCCAAACTGCTCAGGCAAGAGACTGCGTTGTGTGTGTGTGTACGCTGTAGATCAGGGGTTTCCAACGGTTAGACGCATCAAACCCCCAAACATCATCATCATCATCATCATCATCGTCCTGAGAGAGGAGTTAACATTTTAACATTAATATTATGAATTTGTGTAGTATTATTTGTAAAATATTTAGTTTCTATTAAGTTCATTTATGTAGCTCTTTTCCCCCTCACTGTAGTACTGTGATATCAGATGCATTATTTATATCAATTTTATTTATTTATTCAATATTTTTAATTTATTTTAATCAATTTATCAAAATATTTACTTAGTTTAATCTATTTTTATTTTTTGACACTGTTTTCTGTAAACTTTTATCCCTTATATAGAGAGCATTGGCTCATGAATATTAATTAGCTCACACAGGTTGAGCAACATCATCACCTCAAGCCCTTTTAAACTCGTTTCTGCATCATTTCTTTTGTTAAATCAACAGAAAGCATTTCGTTTTTTTTTTACTTATAAGGGTGGCGGCAGTGTTTGGAAACCCTGTCAGCAAAGTTATTATTATGATAATTATTCCATGTGCGTTAACAATGTAAAGTTACCTTGTGTTCTTGAAGGCCCCTGGTGGTGTAACCTGTTTTTATGTGTGTTTCCCTGAAGGAATCTCTGTAAGAAATATTCCAGACGAGGCATCAAAGAAGATCAGGACACAAAGTGAGTGAACCGTCTCTCGATCGCTCGATTCATCATTGATAATCAGCATTCCTGTGAGTCGAACAGTAGATCACTGCGCTAGCAACGCCGAGATTACGGGTTCGATTCCCTGAGAATGCATGAACTGATAAAATGCGTATCTTGAATGCAAAGTCTCTTCGATTATGAAAGCGTGACTGTAAACGCAGTATGGCTGTCAAAATGGCTGAAAAGCGATTTATTTATTGTTATTTATCGAATTTATTTAGCAAAATTCGAATTATATTCTAATTCTAAAGGCAATACTTAACATTAGAGGAAAAACATACTGTATTGTCTCCTATGCCATCAAGAGGGCGCAAGCTATATATATATATAATAAAAACCAAATCAAGCATCGCATATTTTATTGAAATGAAATGACATTCACTTTTTAAAGTGCATTAACTTTTGAAACAATTGTTCTTAAAATATAATTTATTTAATGTGCATGCAAGGACAACTGGGTTACACTAGTGCATAAATCTGTGTTCGTGCATCAGTAACCTTAGAAAACACGCTTCAACACACAGTGTAATGAAATACATGAACACAAAATAGCAAAACGCCATTCAGAAACACTTCTACTCACTACATCTACATATTGTTCATCAAAAACACCAGACGCTCAGCTTGATCTGAGCGAGTTTCTGTTTCCAGCTGATGAAACACACACTCAGCTCTGACCGATGTGCAGGTTTGGTCAAGCGTGTCAATGCATGGTTTTTGCCACCAACCGAGAGGGTTTTCATCAGCTGGGAGCCTTTTCCCGCCATTTTTCAAATTAACATCACAGATACTGGATAAGCTAACAAAAACAAACCGCGCAAGTTACGCCATCATCATCATGTCTCGCGCGTCTCTCGATGCAAATTCTAATGCCCCGTTTTTGCATTCGAATGTGCAGTTTTTTGCAAAGAATTTGACGAATATTCGAAATTCAATTTTTTATTTGCTAGCCCTACTGTAAACTCGTGTTGTTGACGGTGTGTGCGCAGGTTGAGCAGTCAGCAGGCGTTTCAGGACGTGCTGAACGAGCTGAACGAGTACGCGGCTCACAGAGACCAACTGTCCGAGAACATGACGCTCACCATCTGCGTGGAGCTCAGCAAAAACCTGCAGGAGCTGCGGCTCGAGCGCAAGAACGTGAGCCAGACCTGAAACACACGCATCTCACACACACTGCACACAGATGCAGAACATCTGTTCCCTGTCATGATCCTCCTGAGTGTGAAACTCGTTTCCTCTGTTGTAGCATCTCTGTGAAGTTAAGAAGGCTCAGCAGAACCTGGAGATCACCTTCAAACAGCTGGAGATTGTGAGTAAATGTGTTGTGTGTGTGTGTGTGTGTCTGTGAGGGAGTGGTTGTGTGTCTGTGAGTGGGTGAGCGAGTGTGTGTGAGATAGAGAGCGAGTGTGTGTGAGATGTGCAGATTATTGACATTTAAATGCACAGTTTCCCTAAAGCCCCCAGGGCTTGGGCCCATCATCATTGCTTGCAGCTATATCTTTTTTATTTTAGTTTGTTTTTGAGTAATGAAAATAGTTTTGTTTAGTAATTTTAGCCAATTGTCTTTACTTTCCTTTAATAGTTCAGACTGAGATTTGACGAACAAAAAAAAACTTTAATAAACTATAAAAAAAAAAAACGATTAAAAAAAAAGGACACAAAAAAGATTTGAAACATTTACAATTTGTCAATGTTGACATACCTAAAACTAATCTATGTATATTTTTATTTTATTCTACTTTGTTTTGGTCATGAAAATGTATTTCATTTTAGTTTAAGGTTGTTTCATTTAAGAAAAATGATTTAATTCAAATTTTCTTTAATGATGATAACTGTAAAGCAGCCTCTGTACACAAAAACATGAACACACGCATCCCTGCGCCAGATTACATCATGACTGACTGATTTTTCTAACCAGAGTAAGAAGCGTTTTGAGAAGGAATGGAGAGAAGCAGAAAAGGCCAATCAGCAAACCGAGAAAGTGCAGCAGGACACCAACTCCACTAAAGCAGACGTGGACAAGGTACATGCAAACCTCACACACACTTCGTACGACCTGTGCTCTTGGTTTGATGATGCATCACGTGTGTGTGTGTGAGTGTGTTTTAGGCCAAAATGCACGCACACAGTCGCGTCCACATCGCGGACGAGAGTAAGAACGAATACGCTTCACAACTCCAGAGATACAACAAGGAGCAGAGCAACCTCTACCACTCAGAGATCCCCTCCGTGTTTAAGGTGCGTCGGCATGTGGTTTGATCGAGAGAATCGTCCCGAGCTGAATATTGAACACTTCATGTGTGTCGTCGACAGAAGCTGCAGGAACTGGAGGAGCGGCGCATCCGGCTGCTGGCCGACGGGTACGTGCAGTTCTCCGAGACCGAGAAGAAGCTCCTGCCCAACATCAACAAGTGTTTGGACACGATCAGCAGCACTGGGAGGAACATCGATGAGAAACAAGTGTGTACAAACACACCACTCTCACTCACTCACTCACTCTCTCTCACACACACACACACACCACTCACTCACACACACGTACGCACACTGGGTCTCATTCATGAAACATTCGTAAATATACGAGTAAATATGTGAGTGATTTGCGCGTAAAGAGACCTTCCCGAAAACTCTTCTCCTGATTCACAAATACTTCGTAAACGTCAGATGTGATAGTGAAATGTATGTGTGTGTTAATGAATTCCAATCAGTCGTAAATGGGACGCGCGTGCACGCTCATTCTCTCAATTACCATAAATCCCGCCTCATTAAATCCGACTGACAACTATATATGGGCATCATATTATGACACCAAACGAAGGATTTCAACATGTCTTCTCAAAAGCGAATGAAAAAGAGAAATTTCTCAGATGCAGAAATTGAAGTTTTATTATCAGAAGTTCATTTAAAACGCCACATTTTATTTTCAAGCGTAGGCATAGTGGCGTATCAGGTCCTAAAGAAAAGGAAGCTTGGCAGCATATATTACAGATGCAGTTAATGGAGTTTCATCTGTTTCATCGAACAGTCCCAGAAGTGAAAAGAAAATGGTTCAACATGAAGCTTGACTGCGCAGATGTTATTACTGGCTCTCATAATAAAAGTAAAAAGAGAAACCGTATGTAATTACTGTATATAATATTTTTTCAAAACGCTGTGTAAATATGTACCCGATTAAGGTGAATTAAAATGCAGCTTTATTAATGAGCAAAACGTTCGGATGTTAAACGCACTATTTTCGCGTGGCTGGGAGCAGGTGTAGATTTCTTTCGTACCAACTAACATTTGGAAAATACAAACATTTTAATGAATCCGAAAATTTACGCCAGAACCACTTTACACACGATTTACACACAAATTCGTTCTGCTCGTGTTTCATGAATGAGACCCAATGTGTGCATTGAAATATCATAGTGTAAAGTGTGTTTGGTTTTCTGCTAGCTGGATTTACCCAGCCTGAAGGAAGTTCAGGAACACTGGCAGGGTTTTGATGTGAAGTGAGCTGATAGGAGCTCCAGACTGCCACCATTTTGCACACTTTTTTCCTGCCTGTGCGAGTAAATTTAGTAAGAGGTCGCCCTGGTGCCACCAGCACGTTGCCCAACTAAGAGCTGCCTTTTATGTTGCTTATGAGAAACATAAACGAAAGAGAGATTTATCAGCTCGGAGCAATAATAGACAGCTCAGAACAGAGACGATCTCGATCATGTGACGCTGCTACTACACAGTGCTGGGAGATCCTGGGAGAAAGTGTTTGAATTTGCCACAGAAATAAAAACATCTAGTGAGAAGTGTTCAAATTCAGCTTATAAACCGCATTGGATCAAACAGCGCTGTCGTGAAACATGAACGAACAAGCTATAGTAGGCTTTAAGTTTACAAATCACCAACATCCACCTTGGATTAATGTAGTTACACTAACTGTAACCATGGTATTGTGGCAGAAATAGTTGAATGTTTCCTACATTATTCATCTCAGGGTTCGTACTGAAACTTTTTGAGAGTGAAATTCAAGTACTTTTCAAGTGCTTCACACTTTTTCTAGCTCTTCAAAGCTCTAAATATTGTCTAATGTGATGATTTGGAAAACCAAAAGTTAAAAGATGTAGGAAAACTGGCAAACAAACACTTTTATCAACAACAAAAAAAGACTATAACCAGTAGATGGCGGCGGAGGAGCACTTGTTTTTTAATTAGCCATCTCTGGAAAAAAGTAGGAACTCACAAAGTCTCATGTAAAACAAAAACGTTTCTTCAAATTGTGACTGAATTACACAGAAAGCAAATAAAGAGCAGCGCTTCTTTTATAATCACTGAAGCTGTCTGTTAGGTCACTCTTTTGAAACTATATGAGACACGTGTGAGATTACTGAAACCTATAATAAAATGTTGATTTAAAGAAAGGAAAATATCCTGAAACTCCATGACTCTGAGTGTGTGTGTGTGTGTAGGAGACACTGCTGCTCGTCGAGCAGTACAGATCTGGCGCAGCGCCCCCTGCTGACGTGGAGTTTGAGGATTACAGTCAGGGAATCAAACCTGTGGCGTCTGACAACACCCCACACCTGCCGAAGGTGCGCATCAAACAACTGTTCAAGAAGAAACAG